>NC_079189.1:21530945-21864695 GCF_029499605.1 Hyla sarda
CTCTGTCCTGGTGTTAGACGGTCAGCTATGTTATAGATAAATGAGCTTGGCTAGACGGTTAGTTTGGCTGTCCCTACTACATACATTTACTTTCACATGTGCTCACGTTGAAGGAGTCCAGTATATTGCAGCAGATGCCTTGTCCGCAAATACGCAAATATTTATGGTACGACGTGGAACTCTTTTTCCAAATCCAGATCCAAGCACGCCGAGGGCGACAAGATTTCAGTTCCCTTCCTATTAGCATATGTCGGGTTTTGCCATTCCACACTGCATTTATCCCACAATACTATTATAAGTTATCTAGCCGGTATCCAACACCATTTATCCTTGACCAATACCCGTAGTTACTCTATACTCTCTTCTCGCTTGGTGAAGTCCGCTCTGAAGGGCATCCTTGAGAAGGAAGTCCCTCGCAGCCCAGTCAGACAACCAATCACAGGCAACGTGTTCAGGCAGTTGTCCGACTTGTTAGACTCCACACCATTGGGTATCCGTGATAGCCTCACATTAAAAGCGGCCATGTACCTTGCCTGTTATGGGTTTCTCAGACCGGGTGAGTGTACAACTCGGACCATTAACACGCCCTTTCCTAAGGTCAGTCAGCTGTCACATGTCTCTGATCATTTCCAGCTGTCCCTCAGTCAGACCAAGACCTCGTCACCGGGTCAAACTGTGGTTGTTCGGTTTTCCCCACCGTGCACAAATGGTGTCCTGTCACAGTCCTCCGTGAATTGTTGAATGCCTGTGTTAACCTATCAGCTGATGACCTTTTACTCCATTTCAGGTTCAACCCGCTAACTACTTCTCAGTTCATCAAACATTTACGCATTTCGGTCAGGTCGCTGGGAGGAGTCCCGACTTCATTATCCGGTCACTCCTTCCGTATTGGCGCAGCTACAGCCAATTTTAAGCACGGGGTCCCAGCCCACGTAATCATGAAATTAGGATGTTGGAAATGCGGATGCTACATGCAGTATATCCCTAACCCTCGCAAAGAAATGGCTAGCGCATTCCAGTCTCTTGTGTTGTAATCCGCAATAAACAAATGTTTGTTTAAATCCGGGTTTTGCCCTCTTTTCCAGGCATATTCTTTACGCCGCAGTTATGGCACACTCCAAACTGCTTAGTTGAGGTTGATAGATTATTGGTTACAGTTGGTTGTTAGGTTAGTATTAGGGTTTTACGCATTTCAGTCATGTAGCAACGACCACAAATGGAAAGGCCTGCGCAGCTGGCCTGTAATTGTGGGAGGAGCGGGATGACTATAAAACTCACGGCTCTCCTCCCTTCAATGACGCCGTGGGTTCTTTGCTCCCACCCGCCCCCCCTTCTTTTCATTCCATCACACTTACCACAGGGTATGCCCTCTTTTCCAGGCATATTCTTTACGCCGCAGTTATGGCACACTCCAAACTGCTTAGTTGAGGTTGATAGATTATTGGTTACAGTTGGTTGTTAGGTTAGTATTAGGGTTTTACGCATTTCAGTCATGTAGCAACGACCACAAATTTTAGTGGTTGAGACACTTAGATTATTATATGATCACGGTTTGGATCCTCATGTGTATCACATTTTATATTCACCATCACACATTATAAAATACAATTTATATTAATATATTTTTCACACTTTTTTATTTTTTATATATTTTTTGCACTTGATTGTTTATAATTAGTCTTTCTTGTACTCTGTATTTTTGATACACTAATATGATTTTGTGATTATGTTATTTTATGTCCTTTTCTCATTTGTATATTTTCCTGATCCTCCAGGTATGTAAGCGAGTGCATGGTGAATGCAGTGATTATTTAGGACATTCTTCTCAGCGGTGCGATGTCCAGTGCGCCTGCGCCGTGTTCTTCGCCAGTGACGCGGCCCTCCGAAGCGACTGGAGTCCAGTGCGCATGCCCGGGAACACTGTTTCTCGGTCCTGCGCAGATGGACGTAGACGCCGGAAGTGGGGCCAGCCTTTTGTTCCGGCGGGACATGGCGCAGGCGCCGATGGAATCTCCACACCGCTGTAGGTAATTTACATCATTATGGCAACACATATAAACCACCACACCACTCACATAGTCAGTACCTCTTGAAAAAGGGAAACCGAAACGATCGTAGGGGTCGGTTGCAGAGTTCGTTATCCCACATGGGTAGGTTACATATTGATTCTCACTGAATACTTAGACATGTTGTCCCCAATATCATTGTATTTCACTATGCACTTTCAGACCTGGCTATATACCAGCTCTGGGTTATATTACTAGCTAATCCTGATACATTATTATGCAGCATTTGTATGGATAGCCCACAGTGGCTAAACTGTATTATTCCATAGATTGCTATATACAGGGTGTGGACAATTTCTATGTACTCATTTATATGTATTATTCTTACTCTGCGCCAGATATTTTTGTGTTGGATTTCCATTGCAATACTTCACTTTTTTGCATCTATATGTTTTTTATGTAAAACATTTTCAATAAAGATTTATACGTTTATACTTAAGGTGGTGTTATAACTCCAATTTCTCTGTATGCAGCACCAAATACGCAGCAAAATACGCTGTGTGGGAACGTACCCTGAAAGTGAAACCTTCCAAAATTTGCTAAATTAAGGTTATCTATTCAAATTCCCCACACAAATAATATTTTTTTGGTTTTGCCATACATTTTATGGTAAAGTAAGTGATGTCATTACAAAGTACAATTGGTTTTTCAAAAAACATGCCCTCACAATTTTTCAAAAAAAAATTATGATTTTTAGAAGGCAAGGAGGAAAAAACGAAAATGCCAAAGTAAGTGTCCTTAAGTGGTTAATGAAGGGAGATTAATCCTTGTTGGCTTTGGAAATTGAGTTTTGAAGTCATTTTTTTTAATTTATTTTGGTTTTGCTTATGTGTAACACATTTATCATACTATCATAGCGAGTTGATACATTTGGCTCACATAAGAAATGACTTCAGATCCCCACTTTTTGAGCCTAAATAATGCTAACCTGTTACTGCCTAGGCCCAGGAGCACCATTTTTGATGCTCCAGGCCTGTTGGTATCGCCTCTTTCCGACACCCCAATAGCAGTGGGTACCAGGGTAACTATTGGGGTTTAGCATTAGCTGTTTTTTGTGGCTAACGCTAAGCCTCAGCTTAGTAATGATCTCCTTCTAAGAGATGGCTTCCACTACTAAGCCTGTAAAGGAAATAAAAAAAACAAACATGTTTAGAAAACTTTTATATAAAAAAACACTCCCCCACAAGTCCTCGTTAGCTGATTTATTAATATATAAAAAAATTTAAAAAAAGAAACGCTGGTTATCGACGTAGTCCGGCACATTCAAAGTTGTCCTCTTTATTTATGGATCTGAAATGAGAAGAAATGAAAACACCAAAAATAGGTTATTACATTTTGGGTGCTCTTCTCTGGGCAGTTTCTCAATGGGGAGCCTCCAGCTGTAGCTAAACTACAATTTCCATCATTTTCAGACAGCCTTTGGCATCCAATGCAAAGAAACCTGTATTTTCAAGGTTTAGTAAAAAACATAGCCTTTGTAGCTGGGTTTAACATAAATATGCATTGCTAGCATTGTTTCTCTGTTACTTAACTAGTAGGTGAGTGAGTAAATATGTCTGGCAAAGGAATTGTTGGACAACAATGGGGTGAAGGACAGTGCACCCCTGTCATGCCCTCAGCCAATATTCATACTAGTGGCAGTACCAGCATCAGTACAGGTGTCGGCAGCAGCCAGGTGCCTGGAGGTAATAGTAGCAGCATCATCATCAGCAACCAAAATTTCCCAATGTCTTTCAGGGTTTATGTGGTTTTGGAGGCTATTACAACCCTTGACTGTTTGACACATTTAAGATCTTCGAAGGAGAAGGAAGAAGAGTCTGACAATATGACGTTGAGCCAGGTGTCATTGGATTTTTCATCATTTACAGTTACATGGCGCAGTTAGAATGTCCATCCTAAATGGTCTGTTTCATCATCTGTGTGTTTGTTTGCCTCCCCCTCATTTCTCCCAGTAGTGCTAAGCAGAAGGATAGCATTACCCATGAGGTGGAGTTGCGTGATCAGTCAGCCTTTGGAGTGTGTTGCAGAGATGGTGGAGCTGGAAGCAGTCGCTGAGCATAGCACTAGTGGGACTGGTGGGGATACTGTAAGGACTCATGGGGGATATGTTGAGGAGCCAATAATAAGACATCAGACGTTCATACTGAGAGGAGTGGTGTGGACAATGAGAAGTTTGATGATGTCAGTGATGAAGAGTGTAGCCGTAGTATGGCCAAAACATCTGTCAAATTTACCAGAGCAGGTGATAGCGATGCTGCTGCATCTTTAAGCTTGAGAAAATTGCCTTCTAGAGCAAGAGCTCAGTCGGGTGGTGGTGTATTTATCGCTTTATGGTATTCTGTGTGGATAATCTCTCTTTAACCCCTTCCCGCAAATGGACACATATTTACATCCACTGCAGGCTCCCGCTGTATGACGTGTGCTCAGCAGGTGAGCCCACATCTTACCCGGTGGGTCTCGGTTGCTATCAGTAACCAGGAACCGCGGCTAAACCCGGACATCACCTGATGTCCGGTATCAACCCTTTGGGTGCTATGATCATAGTTGATCGCAGCATCTAAAATGGGAGAAAACAGTTGCCGTTGAGAGGCATCCCGAACAGCTAAGAGGACAGAGAGGGAGAGGGAGGCTTCTTACCTTGCTCCTCACTGTCCAGCCATGCAGGCTGGAGCAGCAGAGCACCGATAACACTGATCAATGCTCTCCTATTGAGAAGTATTGATCATTGTATGCAATCTAAAGATTGCATGGTATAGTCCCATATGGGGACTAAAAAAAGTGTGAAAAAAAATAAACAATAAATAAATATGCATTAACCTAATAAAAGTTTAAAAATTTTAATAAACAATAAATAAATATGCATTAACCTAATACAAGTTTAATTCATCCACCTTTTCCCATTTTTCAAAAACAAAAACGTAAAAAAATAAAACCTAAACATATGTGGTATCGCCACATGCGTAAATGCTAAATAATTAAAATATGCTGTTAATTAAACCGCACAGTCAAAGGTGCAAGTGTAAAAAAAATTCCAAAGTACAGAAATGCGTAATTTTGGTCACTTCATATACTAGAAAAAAATAATAATAAAACGCAATCAAAAGGTGCCATTAAAATAAAAAATGGTCCCGATAAAAACTTCAGATCATGGCGCATAAAAATTAGCCCTCATATATGCCTCTATAATAAAACAGCTATAGGGTAAGCAATGGACAATTTTAAACATACTAATTTTAGTTATAATTTATTTTTTAAGTAGTAAAATAAAATAAAACCTATATAAATTAGATATCCTTGTAACCGTATGGACCTACAAAATGAAGATAAGGTGTCAGTTGTACTGAAAAGTGCACTGCGTAGAATAGGAAGCCCCCAAATTTACAAAATGGCTATTTTTTTTTTTTTCATTTTTGCCCCACAAATATTTTTTTTTCTGGTTTCACCGTAGATTTTGTGGTGAAATGATTAATGGTATTACAAAGTAAAATTGGCGGCACAAAAAATAAGCCCTCACATGGGTCTGTAGGTGGAAAATTTAAAGTGTTATGATTTTTCAAAGGTGAGGAGGAAAAAACAAAAGTGCAAAAATGAAAAATGGCCCGAGATGGAAGGGGTTAAATTCTATCTGTCCAGATGCAAAAAAAAAAAATGGCAAAATACTGTCTCTGCAAAAAGAAAGCATGGCATACCTAGGGTGCAACTAGAACATGGAGAGGCATCACAAGGCTAGAAGTATCACAAGTAAGTCCACCACTACCTGTTTTTCACTGGCTACTGCAACTACCACTGTCTGCTCATCTGGCTTCTACTATCACTCGTCCACCACTACCTGCTGTCTACTGGCTACTGCAACAACCACCAGTCCACCAACCTTGCTGCTGCTACTAACAGCCAGGCCTCCCGATGATAGGGATGACCCATATGTTGCTAATGACTGATCAATATACTAATATTAAAATGCCATTGCTGCTGGAAAAATATCTGTTCCCTTACCCTTTAACCCAGATACATACATTCTACATCAGAATGCTAAATGCAATACATTTCATCTTATCGCTTTGCCTGTAACTAAGAAACCTCGTGATGGAGACTCTGAATACAGGACGTCTAAACATTGGACTTCGTGGAAAGATGAAGAAATCTCAAGCTAGAAGTCTTGCAAGATAAAGACTTATGCTACTCCACAAATGACTAATCAGCGTATAGAATGACACATAGTTTTTTCCTTCAACCCATATACTCAGAATATTTTCTGCTCGTGACTCTGGATTGAGGCCTTGCCATGACGCCATGCAAAGACTAAACATCTGATGAGCAGAGAACTTTTTCCAAGAAATTAATGGACACTAGATATGCTAATATATATGGACGCAATATTTGAACAACCAATCAGACTGTAACATATTAATTGTGATGTCATAATCAATCCTCCTACTTTGCACAATGTTAAAACCAACAGTTTTTTCCTGAAGAAATAGAGAACTCTTTTGAGAGTGTATATCAACATATCCTGTGTGGTGTATATCTTGATGTATTGATATACAGCAGTGTTATATACAATATTTGTATACAGTTTTAAGCTGAAAAGCAAAGGGAAATGAAAAAGGTGACTGCTGCTGTTTAGGAGGATGATGCTGCTGAAGACGCAGACTCAAGGAGCCAGATGAGCAGAGCTGAAAGTGTTCGTGTAAGTGTTATCATGGTTGAGGAATGTAGAAAAGTTCAATAAATTTGTTGAAGCAATGAAACAGCGTTATTACTTTGTTCAGGAAAGTACTGAAGGTGTTAGGGGGGAAACTTGGGGGTCCCCTGGATCAATGAGGGAGATGAGTGAATGGAATGCAGATGTGTTAGGTCTCTGGGAAAGTTGGGTGTATGTAGTCATGTGATGAGGTTCATAAAGGGTTCTTGTGATAGAAAGTATGTTGTATATGTGTGATGTGTATTGATGAATCAGGAATGTATGGGAAATGACCAGTGAATGTTTCCACTATGAAGTTATTTGTGTTGTAATGAATTTTGGTGTCAGAAGTGGAGGATATCCGCGTGGTATTGATTGAACTGTTTGATGATATTTCATTATTTTCCTTGTCTTTACAGTTACACGGATGGATGCCATGCCAAAAAATGAAATCTATCAGAAAATGTGATTAATTGTCTGATTATATTACAGGAGTAACAAGGGAAGAAGTTTGGGCAAGAAAAAATATATATGAGACAAAAGGGAAAAAGTGAACAATATTCAATTGATAAATGTTTTAAATCAGCTAATTTTTTCCTTCTTCCCCCCAAAAGAGCTCTACTTAATTTTTTCTTTTGCATTATTTTGGTGAGAATGTAGGCCATGTGTTAAGTGGGCCCTGTGTGTTTTGTATGTTGGTATTGTTACATGTTACATGTGTCTTGCATGTCTCTTGTTGTAAAGTAGCGAAGAAATCCAGTGAGATGCTGGACACTCAAAGGTTGTTGACAAATGAGCAAGTTTGAGGGAAAGCAGAGAGCTAGACTCAAAGGGGCGGTAACTGGTGACATAGAGGTTTGGGAGGAGTAAGGTGGGGTTTACAGGGAGGTTGACCGCCTCCTCTTCTGAAAAACAAAAATCACACTTGAAGAAAATGTTTTTTTTTTACTTATGAGGTTAAGCATTCAAGAGCTATAAAAAAAATATATATATAGGGAATCCATGGTTAATGCTGAGTTATAAATGCAAGTTTGTTCCAAGTAATGTAAAGATGTAATAGTAAAGATGTAATACATAAGACAGGATATATGGTGACCACACGCAGAATGAAGTTCTACTACAATTAACCACTCAATCTGAGCGGTGGTTCATGAAGTAGAGTTGAAGATATTCACTGATATATGTAAGATATTTGAAGATGACACAATAAGTATGGGTACACTTTCATTACCGCCCACAAGTATGGGCCAATTGAAGTTAGAAGTTTTTTTTTTTTTTTTTATCCTGGGGCGAACCAATCTCTAGTTGGCAATTCAAGTGTTCAAATCCGAGAGCAGCTAGAGAAAGTGGCCATCGTGAAGATAAACCCAGCATGAAGGAAGCAGCCCCAAAGCCAAGGGGACTGAATGGTAATGGAGGCTGCCATCTCCCCACAACTCCCCACAACTATGGTACAAAATGTACATGTAGATGGGGAGTGTGGATTTTTCTAGTTAGGTCTCTTGCAGGAAGCGAGAAAGACCAATGGAAGAAGAAGAGAGGTGGTACAGGACAAACACGGCATCTGAAAAGTTGGTAAGAAACTGTGTGTGCCAGCAGTCTTGTACCCCATGTTAACATTCGTGGCCTCATAGGCTAAACAGAAGGAATGTGTGTAGTAATGTCTGTATATTGGGTGGCCTCAGGATTCAACAAGGCAAAAAGAGAGTTTATACAGACTTCATTATTTGCATCTGTTATGACTTAGGTAAAAATAAAGGTACCCTACTAACACACTCCAGAACATCTTGCCTGTCTCACAGAATATGAGTAGACTGCATCTGACTGCCTAAGGTGGGCCACTATAAGTATATTCTTTGTCTGACTGTACTAAACTGTGCTGTCCCGTGGACACAATGGAAATAAGTGTGTGAGGAAAAAAATAGGGGTACATTGTAATATATATTTTCCCTAAATAATTTCTGATATAGGAAGCAGAGCTGTGTACTTTAACACTTAGAAAAAGAAAAAAAGGGTGAGAACTTTCTTGTCACATATCTGCAGGCTTGTGTAAATATTTTCCTTTTCAGCTCTCTGTGAAAGTTTATTATCAAAATCTCATAGCAGGTTGTACCAATCCAAGGTCAAAATGTAATTCTAAGTAATAATAACTGAATTGTAACTAAAGTAAAAATTAGAAGCTTAAGACATTACATCTAAGGGCCGGACTAGAGGTTCCAGACAAGCAGCTGAATTTCTTAGAGAGAGTGAGATTTTAGAGAGATTTTTACCATGGTCATCTAAATAATTGTGGCTATAATTTATACACATTCATTAATGGTTTACAACCAGTATTGACACGCTAATACACTGGAAGTGAAATTGCATAATTATGTTTGCACATTGGTTATGTGTCATAAAAGCACACACAATTTGTAATCTATTTATTTTAAATTAAAGGTATGTTCTCCTATATGTGATAGTGGGGAGCACTTTACCTCTTCTTTATTTCGGGTGAGTCAGTTTCCTGGTGACTCACGGAAATTAAGGGAGGGGTGTGTGTTTTAGATATGTTGTGTATTTTGATTGGATCAGAATGAAGTGGGGGGGGGGGGGGGGCATGAGTCTCCATTTTGATTCTGGCAGCCAAGTTTAAAAATAACCCTAAAAAATACCAAATGATTGAAATGAAATAGTGCATTACACAAACATATGTTTTATATTCACCTTCTGTATATAAGCTGTACACCGTATCACCCATGACATGTGATTTTAACATTTAATAGAGTTTTTTTTAAGATGCACATACTAACCTCTGTTCTCGAGACATTTTTTAATTTACAGCAATACATAAAAAAAAAAGGCTGCAGCTGAACTACTTTATGCCATGTACGCTTAACAAATATCTTTTTAGGAGGGGGAACATAGACCACAGAGTGCCAATAGAAGAGAAGACAATACTGACAAATCTCTACTACAGAGAATGACAAATGGATGTTGCGTAGTCCCCTGTGTAAAGAAAATAATCATCTACACTGTAGAGGCCGCATTTCAAACAGGAACAACTGTGGATATTGAACCTACTATTTCAGCTTATCTGAACCTAATTGATACATCAGACCCAAACATGACCTAGAGAATTCCACCCATGAGAACAACTATCCTGTATGTCAATGGTGCAAGTGCATACCAAGCAGAGTAGGGTAAACATAGAAGTCCCAGATAAAGGACTAGTCTGACTACAAAGGGGGGCGGTTCACAAGGGGCCGCTCGTCTTAATTCAGTGAAGCATCCCATACCCGTTTTTATTTTTCTCCACCTGAACTTGGGACTATTAGGCAGCACGCACCATAGGGAGAGATGTGGTGTACGTTAACAGATATCTTTTAGGGAGGAATTGATAGGGATGACCCTTATGTTTCTAATGACTGATCAATATACTAATATTAAAATGCCATTGCTGCTGGAAAAACATTTGTTCCCTTAACCTTTAACCCAGATACATCAGAATGCTAAATGCAAAACATTTCATCTTTTCCTGTAACTAAGAAACCTTGGGATGGAGACTCTGAATACAGGACGTCTAAACATTGGACTTCATGGAAAGATGAAGAAATCTCAAACTAGAAGTCTTGCAAAATAAAGACTTATGCTACGCTGCAAATGACTAATCAGCTAATCCTAATGACTAATCCTTCAACCCATATACTCATACTCAACCAAATACAGAATATTATCTACTCGTGACTCTGGACCGAGGCCTTGCCATGACGCCATGCAAAGACTAAACATCTCATGAAATTAATTGGCAGTAGATATGCTAATGTACGCAATATTTGAACAACCAATCAGACTGCAACATATTAATTGTGAAGTCATAATCAATCCTCCTACTTTGCACAATAGTAAAACCAACTGTTTTTTCCTGAATAAAGAGAGAACTCTTTTGGGAGCAGCAGAGCTTCCTGCCAAGAAAGAGTGTATACCAACATATCCTGTTTCAATGGTCTCCTCATGCTTATGCCAACTCCAGGCTGTGTCATTTAGGCAATATATAGTTTACTGATACTGCTGCTGGGCCTGGGTCTGAGAATAAAAATTTTGTTATGGAAGGTAGCACTAGCTATCCAAAATCTTCATTTAAAATTTCAAAAATTCTTCTGCTTTTTCTTTGGGATTGTGAAGCCCTGGTGTGTACTCATGCTTCAGACAACTCCAGGCTGTGTCATTCAGGCAATATATGGTTTACTGATGCTGCTGCTGGGCCTGGGTCTGGGAATAAAAATGTTGTTATGGTAGTTAGCACTAGCTATCCAAAATTTTCATTTTACATTTCAAAAATGTTTCAGTTTTTTCTTTGGGATTGTGAAGCCCTGGTTTGTACTCATGCTTCAGACAACTCCAGGCTGTGTCATTCAGGCATTGTATACTCTCCCAGCATTATTTCCATGTTGATACCAGACCAGTAATAAAAGGAATATTGCCAAGGACTAGCAGAAACAGGGAACTGTGGGTACTGACCACCGGCTGTTGGAATTGACTGACTATCCCAGGTGGTAGAATTACCATTTTGAAGTTCCTCGGTTCCAGTAGGTTTTAACTCGTTTATTCTTTGTTATGCTTCTTCATTTGCAGAATTAAGTTATATCATGTTTTCCTGTTCCTCCAATGAGCTAATGTCACTGGAACACACAATACTCAGATTGTCATCTAATGGAGGATCCTTTTCTTCAGAGAACGTATCTATCATTTTATTATTTTGAATGTCAGGTGGTATTCTGACAATTTTTGTGAAGCTCTGGGGTCTCCTCATGCTTCAGCCAAATTCAGGCTGTGCCATTCAGACACTATATGGTCTCCTCCTACTGCTGCCACCTCCAGGCTCTGTCATTGTGCTGACATGTGACATGGGACTCCTTGTTAGAATTGGTCCTTTGTACCCACACACCGGGGTCAGGGGCATTAAAACTTGGGAGTTAAAAGTTCAATTTCAAAATCCTCAATTTCAATTTCAAAATCTTAGATATCTACTTAAAATTCTTGTATTTCAATGGTCTCCTCATGCTTCAGTCACCTTCAGGCTGTACCATTCAGATACTAAATGGGCTCCTTATGCTTTCCCCACCTCCATGCTGTGTCATTAAGCCAATATATCATTTTCCGATGCTACTGGGACTGGGATATTAACTCCAAATGTGTTCAGGTAGCACTAGCTAACATAAATGCTTAGTTGAGATTTCAAGATTAATCTTTCAATGTAAAGAGTTATGAAACCCTCTGGTGTACTGTTCAGGCCAGCTCCTGACTGCTCCTGTGTCTTTAAGGAATAACTTGGCTTACAGATGCTTCTGGGCTTGGGCCTTACATTTTTGGATGTTTAGCACGAGCTAAATACATGCTTAATAGAAATTTCAACATTGATCTTTCAATGTAAAGGGGTTATGAAACCCTCGGGTGTACTGCTGATGCCTTCTACTGACTGCTTCTGTGTCTTTGAAGAACTATTTGGCTTACTGATACTTTTGGGCTTGGGCCTTACATTTTTGCATGTTTAGCACAAGCTAAATACATGCTTAATAGAAACTTCAACATTGATCTTTCAATGTAAGGGGTTATGAAACCCTCTGGTGTACTGCTGATGCCTGCTCCTGACTGTGTGTTTCAGGAACTACTTGGTTTATTGATGCTTCTGGGCTTGGGTCTTAAATTTTTGGATGTTTAGCACGAGCTAAATACATGCTTAATAGAAATTTCAAAATTGATCTTTCAATGTAAGGGGTTATGAAACCCTCTGGTGTACTGCTGATGCCTGCTCCTGACTGTGTGTTTCAGGAACTACTTGGCTTACTGATGCTTCTGGACTTGGGCCTTACATTTTTGGATGTTTAGCATGTGGTAAATATATGCTTAATAGAAATTTCAACATTAATCTTTCAATGTAAAGGGGTTATGAAACCCTCGGGTGTACTGCTGATGCCTGCTCCTGACTTCTTCTGTATCTTTCAGGAACTACTTGGCTTACTGATGCTTCTGGACTTAGGCCTTACATTTTTGGATGTTTAGCATGAGATAAATACATGCTTAATAGAAATTTCAACATTGACTTTTCAATGTAAGGGGTTTTGAAACCTTCTGGTGTACTGCTGATGCCTGCTCCTGACTGTGTGTTTCAGGAACTACTTGGCTTACTGATGCTGCTGTGCTTGGGCCTTAAAGTTTTGGATGGTAGTACTGGATAACATGCATCTTCAATAGATATTTCAACATTCACCTTTTAATGTTAAAGAGGGTTGCGAATCCCTCTTGTGTACTCATGATGCTGCCTGCTCCTGTATGTGTCATATAGCAACTACATGGTTTAGTGATGCTGCTGAGCCTAGGACATTACCTACATATGTTTATGGTAGCACTATGTACTATACATCTTAAATTGAAATTTCAAAATGCATCTTTTATTATTAGAGATTGTGAGGCCCTATTGTCTCTTCATCTGCCACCAACTCCAGGCTGTGCCATTCAGACACTATATGGTCTCCTTATGCTTCAGCCAACTCCAGGCTGTTCCATTCAGGCAATATGTGGTTTACTGATGCTGCTGGGCCTGGGTCTGGGAATAAAAATTTTGTTATGGTAGCGCTAGCAACCAAAAATCTTCGGTTTAAAATTAAAAATGCATCTTATAATTAGAGATGAGCGAACTTTTCAAAAATTTGATTCGCCGAATTTTCCGGAAAAGTTAGTTTCAATACGAATTTTTTCGCGGCAAATCTATATTAAAAAAGGCTATTTCTAGCCTACATACAGCCTCTATAGGGGTATAGAACACTTTGCTGTGTTTTAAAACGCATATGGAGTGTGCTGGGTTAGTGAAATAATACTGTTATTCAGAATAACATGCAGATTACCGGCATCGCTTTTAGAATCACTGCCGCACAGCAGCACAATGACAGAGCCTGGTGGTGGCATCAGTGTCAGGAGACCATATAGTGACTGAATGACAGTGTGGAGGTGTTGGCAGCATGAGGAGACCATTTAATGGCTGAATTGCACAGCGTTGAGGTGTTGGCAGCATGAGGACACCATATAGTGGCTGAATGACACAGCTTGGATGAAGCTGAAGCATGAGGACACCATATAGTGGTCAATGACACAGAATGGAGGTGTTGACAGCATGAGGACACCATATAGTGGCTGAATGAAACAGCTTGGATGAGGCTGAAGCATGAGAACACCATATAGTGGCTGAATGACACAGAATGGAGGTGTTGGCAGCATGAGGACACCATATAGTGGCTGAATGGCACAGTGTGGAGGTGTTGGCAGCATGAGAACACCATATAGTGGCTGAATGACACAGCTTGGATGAAGCTGAAGCATGAGGACACCATATAGTGGCTGAATGACACAGCATGGAGGTGTTTTCAGCATGAGGAGACCATATAGTGGCTTAATGACACAGCATGGACATGTTGGCAGCATGAGGACACCATATAGTGGCTTAATGACACAGCATGGACAAGTTGTCAGCATGAGGACACCATATAGTGGCTGAATGACACAGCTTGGATGAGGCTGAAGCATGAGGACACCATATAGTGGCTGAATGATGCAGAATGGAGGTGTTGGCAGCATGAGGACACCATATAGTGGCTGAATGGCACAGTGGGGAGGTGTTGGCAGCATGAGGAGACCATATAGTGGCTTAATGACACAGCATGGACATGTTGGCAGCATGAGGACACCATATAGTGGCTTAATGACACAGCATGGACAAGTTGTCAGCATGAGGACACCATATAGTGGCTGAATGACACAGCTTGGATGAGGCTGAAGCATGAGGACACCATATAGTGGCTGAATGACGCAGAATGGAGGTGTTGGCAGCATGAGGACACCATATAGTGGCTGAATGGCACAGTGGGGAGGTGTTGGCAGCATGAGGACACCATATAGTGGCTGAATGACACAGCTTGGATGAAGCTGAAGCATGAGGACTCCATATAGTGGCTGAATGACACAGCATGGAGGTGTTGTCAGCATGAGGACACCATATAGTGGCTTAATGACACAGCATGGACATGTTGGCAGCATGAGGACACCATATAGTGGATGAATGACACAGCTTGGATGAGGCTGAAGCATGAGGACACCATATAGTGGCTGAATGACACAGCATGGAGGTGTTGTCAGAATGAGGAGACCATATAGTGGCTGAATGGCACAGTGTGGAGGTGTTGGCAGCATGAGGACACCATATAGTGGCTGATTGACACAGCTTGGATGAAGCTGAAGCATGAGGACACCATATAGTGGCTGAATGACACAGCATGGAGGTGTTGTCAGCATGAGGAGACCATATAGTGGCTGAATGGCACAGTGTGGAGGTGTTGACTGCATGAGGACACCATATAGTGGCTGAATGACACAGCTTGGATGAGGCTGAAGCATGAGAACACCATATAGTGGCTGAATGACACAGCATGGAGGTGTTGTCAGCATGAGGAGACCATATAGTGGCTCAATGACACAGCATGGGCATGTTGTCAGCATGAGGACACTATATAGTGGCTGAATGACACAGGTTGGATGAGGCGGAAGCATGAGGACACCATATAGTGGCTGAATGGCACAGTATGGAGGTGTTGGCAGCACGAGGACACCATATAGTGGCTGAATGACACAGTTTAGATGAAGCTGAAGCATGAGGACACCATATAGTGGCTGAATGACACAGCATGGAGGTGTTGGCAGCATGAGGAGACCATATAGTGGATGAATGGCACAGCCCGGAGTTGCCAGCAGCATGATTAGGCACTAGGCCTTCACAATCCCTAAGATAAAAAGATGAATTAAGAAATTTAAACCGAAGATTTTGGATAGCGGGTGCTACCTATGAGAAAATGTGAAATTCCCAGACCCAGGCATAACAGCGGCTTCAGTAACCCAATATATTGTCTGAATGACACAGCCTGGAGTTGGCTGATGCACGAGTACACACCAGGGCTTCACAATCCCTCCAAAAAAACACCACAATTTTTGAAATTTGTGAAAAACATTTTGGATAGCGGGTGCTACCTACAAGAAAATTTGAAATTAACAGACCCAGGCCCCACAGCGGCATCAGCAACCCAAATATTGCCTGAATGACACAGCCTGGAGTTGGCTGATGCACGAGTACACACCAGGGCTTCACAATCCCTCCAAAAAAACACCACAATTTTAGAAATTTTTTAAAATATTTTGGATAGTGGTGCTACCTATGAGAAAATTTGAAATTAACAGACCCAGGCCCCACAGCGGCATCAGTAACCCATATATTGCCTGAATGACACAGCCTGGAGTTGGCTAATGCACGAGTTCACACCAGGGCTTCACAATCCCCCCCAAAAAACACCACAATTTTTGAAAAAGATTTTGGATAGCGTGTGCTACCCATGAAAAATTTTTTAAATTAACAGACCCAGGCCCAGCAGCGCCATCATTTATTTATTTGAAATTTAAAACAACCTTTGCGTGTCCCGTACCCCAGCGTGTGGGTATGAAGGACCAAATCCAACAAGCCCCCACAGGGCACATGTGGCCGTGAGATTTAGGCGAAACGTCTCCATTGCCCTGGCCGGCCATTGTTTCCAAGACTTCTCGCCAAGGCAAACCATGTGAAGAACAGCATGACACCGCCGTGACCTGCACACATGAAAGGGCCACTGAGACTTGTTCGGGCAGTGGAGGCTTAAGACACAGAGGAGGATGTGGAGGCGGAGTAGCACACTGTCGCAGGACCAACGGGCTGACAGAGTGTAGCAGGAAGCAGCATTGAGTGCACACCAGGGCTTCAGAATCCCAAAGAAAAAACAACCATTTTAAAAATAATTTTAAGAATATTTAGGACAGCGGGTGCTACATATATGCTGCATGAATGACACAGCCTGGAGTTGGCTGATGCATGAGTACACACTAGGGCTTCTCAATCCCTCAAAATAAAAACACAACAATTGTAGACATTTATGAAGAAGACTTATGGATAGCGGGTGCTACCTATGAGAAAATTTGAAATTCCCAGACCCAGGCCCAGCAGCGCCATCAGTAAACCATATATTGACTGAATGACACAGGCTGGAGTTGGCTGGTGCATGAGTACGCACCAAACAAACATTTTTGCTGAAAATTTTAACGAAAATTTAGGACAGCGAGTGCTCTCTATATATTACCAGAATTACGCAGCCTGGAGTTGGCTGAAGCATGAGAAGACCATTGAAATGTGTGATTTTTTATTTGAAATTTAAATCAAAATTTGTGTCCCGGGTACAAAGGACCTAATCTCACAAGCACCCACAGGGCTCATTTGGCCGTAAGATGTAGGCTCAACGTCTCCATAGCCCTGATCGGCCATTTTTGGTTTTTGTACCCTTGTTTAAGAACAAGCGCATATCCAAGAGTCCAGAAGACTCTATAATGCAGGACGGTGGACCACCAAAAGACATTCTTCTATAAAATAAATTTTTATGAAATAAGGAAGCAGAGTTCATCCCTCTGCGTAATTTTTTTTTGAAAATTTTACTTAGAAAATCACACGCAACAATCGTTCAATGGTGTAATGGTTATACTTATTATTGTGGAAAATTAGAGTTTATTACTGTGATAATTATAAGAAAATTTGAAAAAAAAAACACTACCCAAGAGTGTTTAATAACCCCATACATTGCATCATAAATGTTGAAATTTTAATTAAGCATGTATGTATGTATTTCAAAAATCCTAAAATTAAAGGCCCAAACCCAGAAGCATCAGGAAGTCAAGTACTTCCTGAAAGACACAGGAGCAGTCAGGAGTAGGCATCAGCAGTACCCAAGATGCTTTAATAACCCCTTACATTACACGATCACTCGCGAGATTGAGCAATAACAGGTGTGTTATGCCCTCAGATGTCCGGGGCTGCACGCGCGCTACACTGAACGGACCAGCGTGTGTCTATCTTTCACTGACAGGTGCGGGTAACCCTCTGAACCCCGTTCGTGATAGGGATCAGGGATTGCAATTATTTGCCAGGAAAGAAGAATCCCAACAAAGCGCCGGTCATAAGCTCGGGTTCATTAAGTCCCTGCCCTTTGTACACACCACATGTCTCTACTAAAAATTTAAGGCCCAAGGCCTGAGGCATCAGGGAGGCAATTATTTCCTGAAAGACACAGAATGAGTCCGGAGCAGTCATTCGCAGTACCCAAGAGGGTTTCATAACCAACCCCTTACATTTAAAGATCAATGTTGAAATTTGCATTAAGCATGTATTTAGCTACTGCAAAACATCCAAAAATTGAAGGCCCAAGGCCTGAGGCATCAGGGAGGCAAGTAGTTCCCGAAAGACACAGAATGAGTCAGGAGCAGTCATTCGCAGTACCCAAGAGGGTTTCATAACCATCTCCTTACATTTAAAAGTCAATGTTGAAATTTGCATTAAACATGTATTTAGCTACTGCTAAACATCCAAAAATTGAAGGCCCAAGGCCAGAGGGCAGGGAGGCAAGTAGTTCCTGAAAGACACAGAATGAGTATGGAGCAGGCATTCGCAGTACCCAAGAGGGTTTCATAACCCTTTACATTTAAAGATCAATGTTGACATTTGCATTAAGCATATATTTAGCTACTGCTAAACATCCAAAAATTGAAGGCCCAAGGCCAGAAGCATCAGTGAGGCAAGTAGTTCCTGAAAGACACAGGATGAACCAGAAGCAGGCAATCACAGTACCCAAGAGGGTTTCCTTACCAACCCCTTACATTTAAAGATGAATGTTGAAATTTGCATTAAGCATGTATTTAGCTACTGCTAAACATCCAAAAATTAAAGGCCCAAGGCCAGAAGCATCAGTAAGGCAAGTAGTTCCTGAAAGACACAGGATGAGCCAGGAGCAGGCAATCACAGTACCAAAGAGGGTTCCATAACCCTAATTGATAACCCAAGAGGGTTTCATAATCAACCATAATTGGGAAATGTTGGTGTAGCAGCTTGGTCAATCTACTCTGAGGCATCTGGCATTGGTGGCTGGAAATCCTGGCTGATCCTGTGGTAGATGGGGGTCTTGTGATATGAAATATATCTTAAAAACATTAATCATTTATCTATAATAATGTAATGTCTGTGTCTCTTTAATTCACACTGCTATTTCCAATCCTGCATCTCTGCTTTTAGAAAATATCAGCTTGAATGTAATAGATGGCAAACCTTCCTTCCAGCGTGGCAGTACCGGGATATTAAGATTGAACTTTGTTCGATTACTAATATTTCTGTTGTAAGGAGATAATGATAGCTATATCATGATGTGTGTCCTGGACACTAGTGTTGCTCACGAATATTCGCAAAGCAAATTTTATTTGTGAATATCGCATTTTCGCGAATTTGCAAATATTCGCGAATATAGCACTATATATTCATAATTACGAATATTCGTTTATTTTTTTTTTTTTCCACAGTACACATCACAGTGATCATCCCTCTCTGCTTCCAACTTGTGTGGTGTAAAGAAGGCTCTGATACTACTGTGTGAGACTGGTGTGCTAATTTTCGCATATGCGAATTTTCGTTTATGCTAATTTTTATTTGTGCAAATGTTCGTATATGTAAATTTTCGCATACGCGAATTTTCACGTATGCGAAAATAAAACGAGAATATTATGATTATGCGAATATTCGAGAATATATGACGAATATTCGCCCATATATTCGCGAATATTCGCGAATTCGAATATGGCCTATGCTGCTCAACACTACTGGACACACACTGATATGGTGATATTGCATGTTTACTAATGCCTGATCGATAAAATATCAGGGTGACCACCTGGAAGGAATGTCAAACTCAGCACTTAGATGACAAAAAACAGGGCTATAAACTTATCGCATGACAGATTGCATACACATGCACCCACGTCATGGAAAAAATTATCAATAATATGGGTGATTCATCTTGACAAACGTCAGTCTCTCCACATTTTTAGTGGACAGACGAGTTCGCCTTGGGAGACTATGGCCCCGGCCGCACTAAACACCCGCTCTGAGGACACACTACTGGCCGGGCAGGACAGTTTTTCCAGGGCAAACTCCGCTAGTTGTGGCCATAAATCAAGTTTGGCTGCCCAGAAGTCCAACGGATCATCAATGGTTGTTGGCATGGCCATGTCAAGGTATGCCACCACCTGCTGGTTCAGGTCCTGCTCCATCTCTACCTGCTGCTGATGAGTTGCTTCACTATGCAGGTGAAGAAAGCTACTCATCAGTGACTGTAGACTCAGACTGCTGCTGATTGAGCTGGTACTGCTCCTGCCACCCCTCCCCTCCCCAGCAGCCATGGCAGTGGAAGGTGAGAGCAGAGGGCCCCCCGAGTCAGACCTGTGAGTGGATGGACCATGTGGCCGATAGGCATCAGCCAACTGACTACGTAGAGTCTCTCTGTAGTAGGTCAGTTTGTCCTCCCTCTCAGTGGGTGTAAAAAAGGCCCCCATTTTAGGAAGGTAGCGAGGGTCTAATAAGGTGGAGATCCAGAAGTCATCCCGCTGATGAATTTTAACAATTCGGGGGTCACTACGCAAGCAACTGAGCATGCATCGTGCCATTTGCGCCAGTGACTCGGAGGGACTACCTGCCTCCATCTCCATTGCAAACTGCCACGGTGTGTCACGGTCCTCTGTCTCAACTTCCTCATAACCCTCCAGCTACTCTGGCTGCTCCTGCTCCTCCTGTCCAAAGACTAGACACACCGGCCATCTCACCCAACCTAAACTGTGCCCAGCTCTGCCCCTCATCATCCTCCTCCTCCAGTACAGCCCCCACAGGGCTCATGTAGCCTTGAGATGTAGGCGCAACGTCTCCATTGCCGTGACCAGCCATGGTTTCAATCATTTGTTGTAGGAAATGTAGGAGTGGAATTATGTCGTTCATGGCATAATCCAGGCGACTCACAAATAATGTGGCTTCCTCAAAGGGCATCACCAAACGGCAGGTGTCACGTATGAGCTGCCACTGGTTCACATTGAAGTTACACAGGGGAGTACTCCTATCTGCTTGTATCATCAAGAAATCGGTGATTGCTTTTCTTTGTTCGAATAGTCTGTCCAACATATGGAGGGTGGAATTCCAATGTGTGGCAACGTCACAAATGAGACTATGTTGTGGGATACCATTCTGACGCTGCAGCTCAAGGAAGGTGTGCTTGGCGGTGTACGAGTGGCTGAAGTGCATGCACCATGTTTCCTTGTCATTCTCAGGATGTTTTGCAAATGAGGTGAAGACTTGAGGAAGTGCTTGACAACCAGATTCAACACGAGTGCCATGCAGGGCGCATGTTTCACACTTCCTTGTCGCAGCGTGGACACGATGTTCTTCCCGTTGTCTGTCACCATGGTTCCCATTCCCAGATTTTGTGGAGTAAGCCATACTCGGATTGCTTTACGAATGAACTTTAGCAGTTCCTCCCCTGTGTGACTCCGTTCGCCAAGGCAAACCATGTGGAGAACAGCTTGACACCGCCGTGCCCTACACACATGGTACGATGAATGGCCACCGAGATTTGGACGTGCAGTGGAGGCCGAGGACACGGTGGAGCATGAGGAAGCGGCGTCGCACACTGTAACAGGACCAACTGCCTGGGAGCGAGAGCGTGGAGGAGGAAGTTGTGTGACCTGTCCAAGTTGCTGTTGTGGCTGTGCAGGAACCACATTTACCCAGTGAGCCGTAAAAGACAAGTATTGTCCCTGCCCGTAGTTACAGCTCCACACGTCGGCGCTGCCGTGCACTTTTGAACACACCGACAGGCTCAAGGACTGGCCCACTTTCTCTTGTACAAACTTATGCAGGGCTGGTACTACCTTCTTCGCAAAGAAATGACGGCTTGGGACTTTCCACCTCGGCTCGGCACAAGCCATCAATTCTCTGAAAGGTGCAGAGTCCACCACTTGGAAAGGGAGGGACTGCAACACCAACAACTTGGACAAGAGTACATTCAACTTCTGCGCCATTGGATGAGTGGGGGCATACTGGTGTCTCTTGGACATGGCTTCGCAGATGGATTGTTGGCGGAATAGCTGACTAAAAGCGGGAGAAGCAGGAGCTACAGAAGGAGGGTTTGACACACAGCTCCCTTCGACTGAGGTGGTGGAGCCTTGAATGGATGAAGGAGGGAGCGGATGTCCACTGGGCGATGCAGCAGGCTGGACCACTACATCGGAGCCATGGTTCTCCCAGGCCGCTTTATGGTGGCGAAGCATGTGTTGACGCAGGGCCGTGGTGCAGACATTGGGACCCTGGCCACGCTTCACCTTCTGCCGACAGATCTTGCATGTGGCTACGTGAACCTCGTCCGGATGCCGTATGAAAAACTTCCACACCGCCGAGTAGCTGATTTTCCCACCCGCAGTCCGCACTAATTTACTGCTACTGGCGCCGTCTCCAGGAACCCCTGTTCCACTACCTCCCGGAAAGGTAGGCTGCTGCAAAGCAGGTGGTCTCCCCCGGGCACGTTTGGCTCCTGAATTTCTACTACTGCCACCACGCTGACTGCCAGACGTGCTACCGCCTTGCTGCCTCAAGGGCAACCTGCAACTCTCTTCTCTTGATAATAATGAAGCCCCTACTGCGCCCCGCTCTCAATTGTGATTGGCTTCATCATCATCAACAGTTGTGTGCACGTCACTGATGTCTTCCTCAGGTTCCCCAACAGTGTCTGCTTCAGGACCCTGAACACTTGCAACACCGCCTCCCACGTCACTCTCCGTATCACTACTTGGCCGCCTAGTGGAGCAAGCGGCGCATGTCTCCTCCCCTTTTTGGCTGTCCAGTAGCTGCTGACTGTCCTCTATTGGATCGTCCTCAGTAAATAGTGGAGCTGAACCCACAGCATAAGATACTTCTTTTGGAGAGGGAACAGCATAGGACAAAGGCAATGGGAGGACACGGACTGCTCCCGGGCCATGCCAACTGAGGGTTGTGTCTGAGGAACCCACTGACTGTTGACTGGGGGGTGTCAGATGTCACTTGTGGATGATGTGGATGATGTGGATGAGCGTGTTAACCAATCGACAACGGCAGATGGGTTGCTGGTGAAGACACGACCGCTGGCTGATAACGGGAGCTCAGGCCTCTCGCTGCGACTCAGGGTATTACAATACGCTACACTACTCTTTAAACAGTATTTGTCTAGAACAGCCGCAGGTGATTACTTATGGCTGTCCTTGAACAGTATGTAGGCCCTTGACTGATTAACAGGTACTAGATGGTACAATACTTGGATGTACCTATGCAGTATGCACTGATGAAGGCAGTAATATGCCTAACTATTAGCAGAAAAACTCTGTATTTTTGTAAAACACCAGCCGTTGGATACTATTGTTTGGACTTTGACGGTTTGGAGCACCTTGACAGATTAACAGGTACTAAATGGTACAATACTTGGATGTACCTATGCGCAATGCACTGATGAGGGCAGTAATATGCCTAACTATTAGTAGAAAAAACTCTGTAATTTTGTAATACACCAGCCGTTGGATACTATTGTTTGGACTTTGACGGTTTGGAGCACCTTGACAGATTAACAGGTACTACATGGTACAATACTTGGATGTACGTATGCGGTATGCACTGATGAGGGCAGTAATATGCCTATTAGCAGAAAAAACTCTGTATTTTTGTAAAACACCAGCCGGTGGATACTATTGTTTGGACTTTGACGGTTTGGAGCACCTGGATAGGTACTAAATGGTACTATACTTGAATGTACCTATGCAGTATGCACTGATGAGGGCAGTAATATGCCTAACTATTAGCAAAAAAAACTCTGTATTTTTGTAATACACCAGCCGGTGGATACTATTGTTTGGACTTTGACAGCTTGACCTTGACAGCTTAACAGGTACTAGATGTTACAATACTTGGATGTACCTATGCAGTATGCACTGATGAGGGCAGTAATATGCCTATTAGCAGAAAAAACTCTGTATTTTTGTTAAACACCAGCCGGTGGATACTATTGTTTGGACTTTGACGGTATGGAGCACCTTGACAGCTTAACAGGTACTAAATAGTACAATACTTGGATGTACCTATGCGGTATACACTGATGAGGGCAGTAATATGCCTATTAGCAGAAAAACCTCTGTATTTCTGTAAAACACCAGCCGGTGGATACTATTGTTTGGACTTTGACAGTATGGAACACCTTGACAGCTTAACTGGTACTAAATAGTACAATACTTGCATGTACCTATGCGGTATGCACTGATGAGGGCAGTTATATATGCGTAACTATACTCAGAAAAAACTGTTTAAAAAAAAAACAGCCTGTGAATAGTATTTTTTGGACTTGCACAGTATGTTGCCAGCCCCTTGACAGATTAACAGGTACACAATGGTGTAAATGCACTACAGTCCACTGAACAATCACATATTTCTGAACAGCAGCAGGACCCAACAGTGCAGCACCACAAAAAAAAAGAAATTCAGGGATTAAACCCTAAATTGCACTCTGTCACACAATTCTGAGCAGCAGAAGTTTTGAGGAGCAAATAAAAATAAACTCAATTGGGCTGAAAAATGAGGAGATAAGATGGTTGATAAAGTTCAGGCAGCTTGTTGATCTGTATGAGGCAGCTGACAGCTATCTGCCCCACTCTGCTGCAATCCTCAATAACGTGAATAGGAGGTTTAGCTATCAATGATCCTTCTCAGTGTAACAGCACAGCACTCTGCACTCCTGCCTTTCCCAAATGCTGATGTGACTAGCAGTTGAAGTGTAATGCTGTGGTATGAGCTATTCACACACACACGCAGTCCCGTCCTCTCTATCTGAATGCATAGATGAAATGAAGAGAGGCAAGATGGCCGCCGATTATATAGGGGTCAGTAAAGACTGATAGGCTGCATCTCACATGTGGTTCAGGGTCAGCCCGCCTACCTTCATTCCCACCGCTGTTTCCCGCCCTCCCATAATCCCCTGCCCCATGTACTCACATGTGGATCCGCCATCTTAGGTCCCCAATAGCCTGGAATGCTGTAAAATGGAGTTTAATGAAGCGATTTGTGCGATAGAATCGCGGCGATATTCGTATTCGTTGCAAATTGAATTTTTCATGAAATTCGTAACGAATTTGGGTTCGTCAACTTCGATTCGCTCATCTCTACTTATGATCTTAGAAGGAGAGGAAAGCAGCACTCCGAAAGATAAGGTGCTTGGGTACCTCCTGTTGTAAACCTTGGTAAGAGGTCCAATAAGTGTATATCCAAAAAAGAAGCAGGGGCACTCCCATTGATTCAGTGCAAAGTGATGTCTTTTATTCACTCCACCGTGAGCTACGTTTCGACAGCCTCTCGCTGTCTTTGTCAAGCAACAAATGGTTATTCACAGTGGGTTTTTATAGTCACGCAGGACCGCCCATCAATAAAGCATGATTGACATGTAAACAAAACGAAATCGTGGTGGTGCACAGTGATCAAGCAAAAGAAACATGTTATACAACAATGTATATACAGGCGTGAGCAATAATCCATCCATGTATTGCAATAAAATCATTGTTAAATGGAGTACAGTGCATTAAAAGTCTCTCTTTAGCAAAAGTGGGCTGAGGATCCGGTCACTCACCCAGCAGATGGCTTCCTGTGCGAGCGGCGGGCATCACGCGCCTTTCCCCGACTTGCGAGGTGAACTCGTGGGAGAGCCGGAAGTGACGAGTAACAACAAACCAGCGTGGACGGTCACGTGCGAAGTCTCTGAGGCAACCACTGGCGTCACTCCCTGCGCATGCTCATGCGGCTGTCGGGGAGATCAGATGCCATCTTTAAGAAGGGAAAAGGTTTTGACAATGATGTGGCAATCTCCTGGTAGGTATTTCTTGCTCGGGGACTGCACAGGGGAGTCCCGAGTACCGGAGCACCCCTGTGTAGTCCTGGGTGGGGTTGTCCCTGGTCAGCCGCCATAGGTTGCCAGCCTGGGTCGTCCTAGAGCTACCCGTCACTGGAGAAGTGCCAGAATAGGAGCGAAGACGTGAGGTTGAGAGTGGTTAGGGAGACTGTTGTGATGTCCAGTGGAATGCTGATGTTGCGGATGGGAAAGGCGGGTGCCCCCTGTCTGTTGCTGTGTCTGCCAGTAGGAACGAGGGAAATGAGTGAGAGACCGTGGGCCCATTTCTGTGGATGCAAAAAAAAAAGAGAGAAGGTAGTTAGTACAAAAAATGTGCCATGTGGGGGTGACAGTGAGAAATGATAATGGAAATAAATAGACAAACCAATCCTACACGTTTTAGGGATGACACACAAAAAGATGCTACAACCTGGATTTAGCGCTCGTTGCAAATATTATCAGTTACAATAAATTCAACATTGAACCCTGCTGGTTTCAGAGAGTTCAATTCATATATCCACCATAGTTCCTTCCTTTTGAGTTTGGCTGTTCGATTGCCCCCCCCCCCCCCCCCCCCCCCGTTTGAGAATGGGGACATGGTCGACTAGAGTGAATTTAAGATCTTTCTCAGTGTGTTTGTGTTCTGCAAAGTGTTTGGGGACTGGTAAATCAAGCTTACCTTTCCTTATCGTGTATCTATGTTGGGTTATCCTTACCTTTGCTTCCAAGGTGGTTTCCCCAACATAGAGGAGATTGCAAGGGCATTGAAGGACGTAGACCACATAAGGGGTTGTACAGGTCAAGTATTGTTTGATGGCGTACTGTTTGCCAGTACTGGGGTGGGTGAAATGTTTGCCTTTTGTCATGTAGGGGCAATTGACACATGTTCTGCAGGGAAAGGAGCCCTGATTGATGCTGGTAAGGTAGCTTTGGCTGCTTTTATGTGCTGTTATGTCAGCTTTGACGAGTTTGTCTTTGATATTCGCAGGGCGTCTGTATGACATAATTGGGTAGTTGTTGAACTCTGGAATGTTGTCAGTTCCATCACGGAGAGGATGCCAGTGTTTCCTAATTATGTTGGATATTTTGTGGGACGTGCCCGAAAAGGTGGATACAAAGGCGAGTCGGTTTTGTGGCTGTTTGTTTTGAGATTTGAGGAGAGTGTCTCTGTCTAGGGACATGGCTTTGCGTTTGCTGTCAGTGACAAGGTGTTTGGGATAACCTCTTGTGAGAAAATTGGTGACCATGTTGTCAAGCGCATGGTCCGCTTTATGATCTTAGGGATTGTGAAGGCCTAGTGTCTACTCATGCTGCTGCCAACTCCGGGCTGTGGCATTCAGACACTATATGATCTCCTCATGCTCCCAACACCTCAACACTGTGTCATTCAGCCACTATATGGTCTCCTCATGCTTCCACCACATCCAGGCTGTGTCATTCAGCCACTATATGGTTTACTGATGCTGCTGGGTCTGGGACATTACCTAAAAAATGTTATGGTAGCACTAGCTACCATAAATCTTCAATTTAAATTTAAAAATGCATCTTTTAATCTTAGGGATTGTGTCTCTTCATGCTGCCACCAGCTCCAGGCTGTGTCATTCAGCCACTATATGGTCTCCTTATCTGCCGCCAACTCCAGGCTGTGCCATTCAGCCACTAAATGTTCTACTCATGTTGCCGCCAACTCTAGGCTCCTCCATTCAGCCACTATATGGTATCCTCATGCTTCTGCCACCTCCAGGCTGTGTCATTCAGCCACTATATGGTTTACTGATGCTGCTGGGCCCTGAACATTACCTAACATTTTTTTATGGTAGCACTAGCTACCATAAATCTTCAATTTAAATTTAATCTTTTAATCTTAGGGATTGTGAGGCCCTATGGTCTCCTTATGCTGCCGCCAACTTCAGGCTGTCTCATTCAGCCACTCTATGGTCTCCTCTTGCTGCTGCCAATTCCAGGCTGTGTCATTCTGCCAGATTATGGTCTCCTCATGCTGCTGCCACCTTTAGGCTCTGTCATTGTGCTGCCATGTGACTCCTTGTTAGATTGGTTTTTGTGGTCATACAGTATTAGTTCAAAGTAAACACCATGACATTAAACTTGGGAATCTAATATAAATCTTACATTTTAAAAAAGTGATGTAATCTTTTCAAGACTGAGGCCCTATGGTCCTCTACATTATGTTACCTGTGGAATTATCACAAGAATCCAATGAAACAGCTTGGAGTGATAACAAGGAACCATACTGATTAAACATATATATATATATATATATATATATATATATATATATATATATATATATTAGCCCAGGGGGATCGCAGGGGGGGATGGGGGGAATAATGTCAAAAGGGGGTAAGGCAATGTGCTGACAAGTACCGGCCATGCATTGGCCGGTAGTGCAGAGGGGGGAATGGCTGCAGTAGCTCAATGTATTGTACATGAGATGTGGCTGTAGATGCTTTAAGTAAGAGGCGTGATTGTCGGGCATGACTTCTCTGACGTTGTGCAGAGGTGCCGCACAGTGCAGGAGGACATCACCTGTCAGTGCGGCCCTGCCAAACAGGACTCCCGCGATGTAAATCTGAACGGGATATACAGAGATATACAGGCCAGGTAATGTTAAAATGTAAAAAAAAAAGCTAAGTGTATGGGAGGGAGAGATTTTATTGTATGTATGTGTATGTATATATATATATATATATATATATATATATATATATATTAGCCCAGGGGGTTTTGAGGGGGGATGGGGGGAATAATGTCACAAGGGCATTAAGATAGAGGGATAATGGCAAAAGGGGATTAAGATGTAAGGGGGGGATAATGGCAAAAGGGGATGGGGGAAATAATGACACAGGGGGATTAACCCCTTAATGACGCAGGATGTATATTTCCGCCCTGCGCCGACTTCCGCAGTATAACAAGGGGTCACGCGGTGACCCAGTGTCATATCGGATCGGTCCCGGTGGCCTTCAACGGCTGGGACCTGCGGCTAATACTGGACTTCACCGATTGCGGTGATGCCCGGCATTAACCCTTCAGGCGCGGCGATCAAAATTGATTGCCGCGTCTGAAGTGAAGGTGAAACCTTCCCGTCAGCTCAGTTGGGCTGATTGGGACCACCGCGGTGAAACCGCGGTATTTCCGATCAGCTGTACAAACACAAGGAGGATCCCTACCTGCCTCCTGCTCATCTGATCGCCAAATGACTGCTCCGTGCCTCAGATCCAGGAAGGAACAGTCGAGCGGCAATAACACTGATCAATGCCATGCTGCAATGCATGGCAGTGATCAGTGTAGGAAATCAGTGTGTGCAATGTTATAGTCCTCTATGGGGGCTATAACATTGCAAAAAAAAAGTGTTAAAATAAAGTGTTAATAAATATGATTTAACTCCTTCCCTAAAAAAAAGTCTGAATCACCCCCCTTTTCCCATAAAAAACAAACTATGTAAATACAAATTAATATAAACATATGTGGTATCACTATGTGCGTAAATGTCCGAACTATAAAAATATATTGTTAATAAACCACATGGTCAATGGCGTACACGTAAAAAAAATTCCAAAGTCCAAAATTGCGTATTTTTGGTCACTTTTTATACCATAAAAAAAATGTATAAAAAGCGATCAAAAAGTCAGATCAAAACAAAAATGGAACTGATAAAAACTTCAGATCACAACGCAAAAAATGAGCCCTCAACCATCCCCATATGTGGATCTTCTGTATGTATATAAAACTCAATGTGTGTATGTATGTATGTATGTGTGTATGTTCCAGCATCACATCCAAACGGCTAAAGATATTAATATGAAACTTGGCACACATGTTACTTATATGTCAACAACAAACATAGGATAGGTAATTTAACCCTTACTCACCCCCATTTGCCAGGGGCGGGGTTTCTGTTTAAAGTCCCATACAAATCTATGGGAAATATATGTTACTGCATAACTTCCAAACGTCTGGAGATATTTCGATAATACTTGGAAACATATTACTTACATGTCCACTTAAAATATAGGATAGTTCATTTAACCCTTAATTACCCCATTTTAGAGGGTCTGGGTTTTTATTTAAAGTCCCATGCAAATCAAAGGGAAATGTATAACTTCAGTACGGCTGGAGATATTTCAATACCTGGTACACATATTACAGGTCTGGATAGGAGGTCGAGATAGGAGGTCAAGATAGGAGGATGGGATAGGAGGACGGGATAGGAGGTCGAGATAGGAGGTCAAGATAGGAGGTCGTGATAGGAGGTCGGGATAGGAGGACGGGTGTCACGATGCCGGCTGGCAGGTGGTGGATCCTCTGTGCCAGAGAGGGATTGGCGTGGACCGTGCTAGAGGATCGGTTCTAAGTCACTACTGGTTTTCACCAGAGCCCGCCGCAAAGCGGGATGGTCTTGCTGCGGCGGTAGTGACCAGGTCGTATCCCCTAGCAACGGCTCAACCTCTCTGGCTGCTGAAGATAGGCGCGGTACAAGGGAGTAGACAGAAGCAAGGTCGGACGTAGCAGAAGGTCGGGGCAGGCAGCAAGGATCGTAGTCAGGGGCAACGGCAGAAGGTCTGGAATCACAGGCAAGGAACACACAAGGAACGCTTTCACTGGCACTAGGGCAACAAGATCCGGCGAGGGAGTGAAGGGGAAGTGAGGTGATATAGGGAAGTGCACAGGTGTAAACACTAATTGGAACCACTGCACCAATCAGCGGTGCAGTGGCCCTTTAAATCGCAAAGACCCGGCGCGCGCGCGCCCTAGGGAGCGGGGCCGCGCGCGCCGGGACAGAACTGACGGGGAGCGAGTCAGGTACGGGAGCCGGGGTGCGCATCGCGAGCGGGCGCTACCCGCATCGCGAATCGCATCCCGGCCGGAGGTGGTAACGCAGCGCCCCGGGTCCGTGGAACCGACCGGGGCGCTGCAGTGAGGGAAGTGTAGCGAGCGCTCCGGGGAGGAGCGGGGACCCGGAGCGCTCGGCGTAACAGTACCCCCCCCCTTGGGTCTCCCCCTCTTCTTGGGGCCTGAGAACCTGAGGATCAGACTTTTGTCCAGGATATTGTCCTCAGGTTCCCAGGACCTCTCTTCTGGACCACAACCCTCCCAATCCACTAAAAAAAAAGTTTTTCCTCTGACCTTTTTAGAGGCCAAGATCTCTTTGACAGAGAAGATGTCCGAGGAGCCGGAAACAGGAGTGGGAGGAACAGATTTAGGAGAAAAACGGTTGAGGATGAGAGGTTTAAGAAGAGAGACGTGAAAGGCATTAGGGATACGAAGAGAAGGAGGAAGAAGAAGTTTGTAAGAGACAGGATTAATTTGACACAAAACTTTAAAAGGACCAAGATAGCGTGGTCCCAACTTATAGCTCGGGACACGGAAACGGACATATTTAGCGGAGAGCCATACCTTGTCTCCAGGGGAAAAAATGGGAGGAGCTCTTCTTTTCTTATCTGCGAATCTCTTCATGCGAGAAGAAGCCTGTAAGAGAGAATTTTGGGTCTCTTTCCATATGGTGGAAAGATCACGAGAAATTTCATCCACAGCGGGCAGACCAGAGGGCAAGGGGGTAGGGAGGGGGGGAAGAGGGTGACGGCCGTACACCACGAAAAACGGAGATTTGGAGGAAGATTCAGAGATTCTGAAATTATACGAGAATTCGGCCCAAGGTAGAAGATCTGCCCAGTCATCCTGGCGGGAGGAAACAAAATGTCGTAAATAGTCACCCAAGATCTGGTTAATTCTCTCTACTTGTCCATTGGATTGAGGATGGTATGCAGAAGAAAAATTTAATTTAATCTTGAGTTGTTTACAGAGAGCCCTCCAGAATTTAGACACAAATTGGACGCCTCTATCCGAGACGATCTGTGTAGGCAACCCGTGAAGACGAAAAATGTGTACAAAAAATTGTTTAGCCAACTGAGGCGCTGAAGGAAGACCAGGAAGAGGGATGAAATGTGCCATTTTGGAGAATCGATCAACGACCACCCAAATAACAGTGTTGCCATGGGATGGGGGTAAGTCAGTAATAAAATCCATACCAATCAGAGACCAAGGTTGTTCGGGGACAGGTAGAGGATGAAGAAAACCAGCGGGCTTCTGGCGAGGAGTCTTATCCCGGGCACAGATAGTGCAGGCTCGCACAAAGTCCACCACATCAGTCTCTAGAGTCGGCCACCAATAGAAGCGAGAGATGAGTTGCACAGATTTCTTAATGCCCGCATGACCTGCGAGATGGGAGGAGTGACCCCATTTGAGGATCCCAAGGCGTTGGCGTGGAGAAACAAAGGTCTTTCCTGGAGGAGTTTGCCTGATGGAGGCAGGAGAAGTGGAGATCAGGCAGTCAGGAGGAATGATGTGTTGAGGAGAGAGTTCAATTTCAGAGGCATCTGAGGAACGAGAGAGAGCATCGGCCCTAATGTTCTTATCAGCAGGCCGAAAGTGAATTTCAAAATTAAATCGGGCAAAGAACAGAGACCACCTGGCCTGACGAGGATTCAGCCGTTGGGCAGACTGGAGGTAGGAGAGGTTCTTGTGATCGGTGTAAATAATAACTGGAAATCTTGATCCCTCCAGCAGATGCCTCCATTCCTCAAGTGCTAATTTAATGGCTAGAAGCTCTCGATCCCCGATGGAGTAGTTCCTCTCCGCCGGAGAGAAGGTCCTGGAAAAAAAACCACAAGTAACAGCATGCCCGGAAGAGTTTTTTTGTAGAAGGACAGCTCCAGCTCCCACTGAGGAGGCATCAACCTCCAATAGGAAGGGTTTAGATGGGTCAGGTCTGGAGAGCACGGGAGCCGAAGAAAAGGCAGACTTGAGTCGTTTAAAGGCGTCTTCCGCTTGAGGAGGCCAAGACTTGGGATCGGCATTTTTTTTTGTTAAAGCCACAATAGGAGCCACAATGGTAGAAAAATGTGGAATAAATTGCCTGTAATAATTGGCGAACCCCAAAAAACGTTGGATGGCACGGAGTCCGGAGGGGCGTGGCCAATCTAAGACGGCAGAGAGTTTATCTGGGTCCATTTGTAGTCCCTGGCCAGAGACCAAGTATCCTAGAAAAGGAAGAGATTGGCATTCAAACAGACATTTCTCTATTTTGGCATAGAGTTGATTATCACGAAGTCTCTGAAGAACCATACGGACATGCTGGCGGTGTTCTTCAAGATTGGCAGAAAAAATCAGGATATCGTCCAGATACACAACAACACAGGAGTATAGGAGATCACGAAAAATTTCATTAACAAAGTCTTGGAAGACGGCAGGGGCGTTGCATAGACCAAAGGGCATGACCAGATACTCAAAGTGTCCATCTCTGGTGTTAAATGCCGTTTTCCATTCATCCCCCTCTCTGATGCGGATGAGATTATAAGCACCTCTTAAGTCCAGTTTGGTAAAAATATGGGCACCTTGGAGACGATCAAAGAGTTCAGAGATGAGGGGTAGGGGGTAGCGGTTCTTAACCGTGATTTTATTAAGACCGCGGTAGTCAATGCAAGGACGTAGAGAGCCATCTTTTTTGGACACAAAGAAAAATCCGGCTCCGGCAGGAGAGGAGGATTTACGGATAAAGCCCTTTTTTAAATTTTCTTGGACGTATTCAGACATGGCAAGAGTCTCTGGGACGGACAGAGGATAGATTCTGCCCCGGGGTGGAGTAGTGCCCGGGAGGAGGTCAATGGGACAATCATAAGGCCTGTGAGGAGGTAGAGTCTCAGCTTGTTTTTTGCAAAAAACGTCCGCAAAGTCCATATAGGCCTTAGGGAGACCGGTTACATGAGGAAGCACAGGGACACGGCAAGGTTTACTGGGAACCGGTTTTAAGCAGTCCTTGGAACAAGAGGGCCCCCAACTCTTGATCTCCCCAGTGGACCAATCCAGGATTGGGGAATGGAGTTGAAGCCAGGGAAATCCAAGAAGGATTTCAGAAGTGCAATTGGGGAGGACCAACAGTTCAATCCTCTCGTGATGAGATCCGATGCGCATTAGAAGGGGCTCCGTGCGGAAACGTATAGTACAGTCCAATCTTTCATTGTTTACACAATTGATGTAGAGGGGTCTGGCGAGACTGGTCACCGGGATGTTGAACCTGTTGACGAGAGAGGCCAAGATAAAATTTCCTGCAGATCCAGAGTCCAAGAAGGCCACAGCAGAGAAGGAGAAGGCAGAGGCAGACATCCGCACAGGCACCGTAAGACGTGGAGAAGCAGAGTAGACATCAAGGACTGTCTCACCTTTGTGCGGAGTCAGCGGACGTCTTTCCAGGCGGGGAGGACGGATAGGACAATCCTTCAGGAAGTGTTCGGTACTAGCACAGTACAGGCAGAGATTCTCCATGCGGCGTCGTGTCCTCTCTTGGGGTGTCAGGCGAGACCGGTCGACCTGCATAGCCTCCACGGCGGGAGGCACAGGAACAGGTTGCAGGGGACCAGAGGAGAGAGGAGCCGGGGAGAAGAAACGCCTCGTGCGAACAGAGTCCATATCCTGGCGGAGCTCCTGACGCCGTTCGGAAAAACGCATGTCAATGCGAGTGGCAAGATGGATGAGTTCATGTAGGTTAGCAGGGATTTCTCGTGCGGCCAGAACATCTTTAATGTTGCTGGATAGGCCTTTTTTAAAGGTCGCGCAGAGTGCCTCATTATTCCAGGATAATTCTGAAGCAAGGGTACGGAACTGTACGGCATACTCGCCAACGGAAGAATTACCCTGGACCAGGTTCAACAGGGCAGTCTCAGCAGAAGAGGCTCGGGCAGGTTCCTCAAAGACACTTCGAATTTCCGAGAAGAAGGAGTGTACAGAGGCAGTGACGGGGTCATTGCGGTCCCAGAGCGGTGTGGCCCAAGCCAGGGCTTTTCCAGACAGCAGGCTGACTACGAAAGCCACCTTAGACCTTTCAGTGGGGAACTGGTCCGACATCATCTCCAAGTGTAATGAACATTGGGAAAGAAAGCCACGGCAAAACTTAGAGTCCCCATCAAATTTATCCGGCAAGGATAGTCGTATTCCAGAAGCGGCCACTCGCTGCGGAGGAGGTACAGGAGCTGGCGGAGGAGATGATTGCTGGAGCTGTGGTAGTAACTGTTGTAGCATAACAGTCAGTTGAGACAGCTGTTGGCCTTGTTGCGCAATCTGTTGTGACTGCTGGGCGACCACCGTGGTGAGGTCAGCGACAACTGGCAGAGGAACTTCAGCGGGATCCATGGCCGGATCTACTGTCACGATGCCGGCTGGCAGGTGGTGGATCCTCTGTGCCAGAGAGGGATTGGCGTGGACCGTGCTAGAGGATCGGTTCTAAGTCACTACTGGTTTTCACCAGAGCCCGCCGCAAAGCGGGATGGTCTTGCTGCGGCGGTAGTGACCAGGTCGTATCCCCTAGCAACGGCTCAACCTCTCTGGCTGCTGAAGATAGGCGCGGTACAAGGGAGTAGACAGAAGCAAGGTCGGACGTAGCAGAAGGTCGGGGCAGGCAGCAAGGATCGTAGTCAGGGGCAACGGCAGAAGGTCTGGAATCACAGGCAAGGAACACACAAGGAACGCTTTCACTGGCACTAGGGCAACAAGATCCGGCGAGGGAGTGAAGGGGAAGTGAGGTGATATAGGGAAGTGCACAGGTGTAAACACTAATTGGAACCACTGCACCAATCAGCGGTGCAGTGGCCCTTTAAATCGCAAAGACCCGGCGCGCGCGCGCCCTAGGGAGCGGGGCCGCGCGCGCCGGGACAGAACTGACGGGGAGCGAGTCAGGTACGGGAGCCGGGGTGCGCATCGCGAGCGGGCGCTACCCGCATCGCGAATCGCATCCCGGCCGGAGGTGGTAACGCAGCGCCCCGGGTCCGTGGAACCGACCGGGGCGCTGCAGTGAGGGAAGTGTAGCGAGCGCTCCGGGGAGGAGCGGGGACCCGGAGCGCTCGGCGTAACAACGGGATAGGAGGACGGGATAGGAGGTCGAGATAGGAGGTCGGGATAGGAGGTCGGGATAGGAGGTCAAAATAGAAGGATGGAATAGGAGAATGGGATAGGAGATTGGGATAGGAGGACGGGATAGGAGGTCGAGATAGGAGGACGGGATAGGAGGTCGGGATAGGAGGTCAGGATAGGAGGTCGGGATATGAGGATGGGATATGGGGTTGGGATATGACAACAATATATGAGGATGGGATGTGAAGTCAAAAGCTTCCTCCTTTGTTTATTTTCCTCCCCAACAATGATTAGGAAGGAAAAACCGGGCAATGCTAGTAAATAAATAAAGGACATTTTTAAATGTATCAATTTTTGTGCATGTAGTTATGATTTTTTCCAGAAGTAAGACAAAATCAAACCTATATACTTAGGGTTTCATTTCGATTGTATGGACCTACAGAAAAAAGAGAAGGTGTCATTTTTACCGAAAAATGTACTGCGTAGAAACGGAAGCCACCAAAATTTACAAAATGGTATGTTTTTTTCTTTTTCTATTTAGTCGCACAATGATTTTTATTTTTGTTTCGCTGTAGATATTTGGGTAAAATGACTGATGTCATTACAAAGTAGAATTGGTGGCAGAAAAAATAAGCCATCATATGGATTTTTAGGTGGAAAATTGAAAGGGTTATGATTTTTAAAAGGTAAGGAGGAAAATACGAAAATGCAAAAACTGAAAAACGTTGAGTCCTTATGGAGTTAAGATGGAGGGGGTAATGATTTTCCCCCCTCCATCTTAATCCCCTTGTGCCATTATTCCCCCCTCCCTCTGATAACCTTTTGCCATTATCAGATAATGGCAAAAGGGTATTAGAGGGAGGTGGGAAAAATGGTACAAGGGGATTAAGATGGAGGGAGATAATGGCAAAAGGGGATCAGATGGAGGGAGGAATAATGGCACAAGGGGATTAATATGGAGGCAGGGCCAGCATTTGGGGGAGGCAAACAGGGCAACTGCCCAGGGCCCCCATCCTCCAGGGGCCCCCCTCCCGCTGCTACACTATTTGTAAGTTGAGGCAGCAGGGCACTGACTGTGGCAGCTGCCTGCAGTATATGACAGAGCTTCACTGCAGAGGTTCAAACACATGGCGGCAGCAGGATTCTGCTACTGCCACCTAAGAAACACTTGCTGTGAGCATCTTTAACACCCCCTCCCCCTTTCCCTCAGCTCCTGCTCACACAGGAGTTGTCCTCCATCCTCTTCCTACTGCTGCTGTGGTGTAATATTACCCAGCTCAGCAGTCAGAACGAAGAGGATTGAGGGAGTCAGCAACGGCATGAAGCTCACAGCCCTGCCCCCACCATGAAAATCAAGCTGCTGATTTATCCCCTGCACCCAACTAGCTTCAGGAACAGATAAGTATGATTATATTCAGTGAGTGAATGTGTATACTTGTGTAATGTACAAATTTTGCAATTGTAATATCCATATGTGTATATTGTGTGTACTGCATGTTTATTTTACATGTATATTTTGTGTTTATTAGTTGTATGTGTGTGTACTGTGTTTGTGTGTGTGTGTGTAAAAAAATGTATGTGTTATTTTGCATTTTCTTTTATAGATTGAGGTATTAATGGGGTTGTCTGCCGATGTCCCCATTTTTTCAGCTAATATAGCCAGGCTGCTAATAAAATAATAAAAACTTTACCTCACCGTCCTCTGTTATCTCGTAGTCTCCAGTATAAGGACAATCTTCTCTCCAGTATAAGGACAATCTTCACAGACATTACGTTACAGCACTGCTCAGCCAATCAATGGCTGCAGAGGTGTCCTGCTTCAGCCAGTGATTGGTGAGCGGGACTGTCAGTTCACCCGGCTGCAAATGGCACCGTGATAACGGAGGCTACAATGGAGTGAGAAAGGTGAGTTAAAGGTTTTATTCTTTTACTTGGAAATAAAGGAGAGAGCAGCACTCCTTAATGTGATACTGAGGGATAAAACCGGTGGTCACAAATGTGGTGCTGCTTACCGGAGATGGTTGTGCAAACAGGCACAACTTTGTACAGAGTATGAAGTAAATGGCTCCAGCCCTCCCACTGGATCATAACAACGTGTCAGAAACTTCCTGCCAGTATAGTGGGAAAATCAGGTGCAGCGCCTTATTGTTTTACTTGGCATGCTGGGTATATTAGTAGAAAAAAAACATTTCACCAGATATGTCTTACATTGTGCATGGAAAGATGCTGCTGCACACTATTTTACACAGTGCCAAGTAAAATGCCTGGCGCAGGTATAATGCACATATCTAACAATTAGGATGTGTACAGTGCCAGCCAGGTGCTGTAGTGGCTGTGGGCACTGTGCAGGAATATTTCAATGCCCACTGTCAGACAAGGCAGGAGAGAGCCGCTGCACAAACACCTTACGGTGACGGGTAATAATGTCACTGAAGCTTGTATCGGTGGAGGGCCAGGTGCTGAGACTTCTACCAATCTCAAGAATAAAAGGGCAGATGTGAGGCTGCTATAAAGAGTGGTATATAGAATAGATGTTTGTGGGATTTCCGGCAATTATGAATGCCGGAAGTCCCATAGACTTTCATTGTACACATATGTCGCTTGCTTTAACTGAGCAGAGTGGAGATGAAAGGACACAGCAAGTGCAGCCACACACTTTAGCCCCTTCACTTTTGACATGACACTGTGATATGGTTTTTATAATGATAGTTACAGTCTGCTCATGTAAGAAATCCTAACGTTATGTTAAAAGGGTTTAATAGCTTAAGAACATGTTCACTTGTGTGTATTTTGCTACCCATTGACTTAAATGGGTAGCAAAATCTGCTGTGAAAAATGTTCAGCAAAATATGCAGCTAAATACAGCACGTGTAAATGTACTCTTACAAAAAATGTTACCAGGGGGCAGGGATTGGGAGGTTACATTTAGAAAAGTCCCTAGCAGTAGTAGTGCTCCAGTGATGTCACCATACAATGCATGGGAATGATGCAGCCAATGAATGGGCACCACAGTCATCAGTATTTGTTATACATGGCTGCTGAGTCCAGTTATTGGCTGCAGTGGTTGCATGCAACAGCATGTAATATAATTTATATCAGTAACTGGCATAAATTATAGTTCAGAATCTGAATTACAGAATTTTCCACTGCAGAAAATCTGCAATATGAATAGGTCAGCAGAAATCCCATTCAGCACAATGTTAAAGGGGTACTCCGCCCCTAGACATCTTATCCCCTTTCCAAATGATGTCTGATCACGGGATCCAGCCGCTGGGGACCCCAGAAATCTCAGCTTTGGCACCCCAGACATCCGGTGCATGGAGTGGACTTGGTGCCGTGTTGCATGACTGGCGATGCGGGGCAGAGGCTCGTGACATCACTGCCACGCCCAGCTTGTGACGTCACGGCCACACCACTCAATGCAAGTCTATGGGAGGGGGTGTGATAGCCGTCAAGCCCCATCCCGTAGACTTGCATTGAGGGGGCGTAGTCGTGATGTTGCAAACGGGGCGTGGCTGTGAGGTCACACGCCTCCGGCGCTGCACCCGATGCTCTAAATGAATGCTGGGTGGGACCCCCACGATCACGCATCTTATCCCCTATCCTTTGGATAGGGATAAAATGTCTAGGGGCAAAGTACCCCTTTAACTCTATGTAGCAGACTTTCCAAGCAGAATTTTGAAACCTGGATTCCACTTGGAAATTCTGCCATGTGAATAGATCTAACAGTATGGAGGAAGTATTCATAAACAGAAATACAATGTAGAAAAATATGACAGGGTATGGTAAACAAAGCAATATCCCAACCCAGTCAGGGTCAGCAGGTTACAACAATGTATGACTCTGTTGCTCAAGTCAGTAATCTGTCTGAATTAGAAAAAAATATCTGGTAACTTGGCCAGGGAACAAAGGCCCAGAACAACTTAAAGAGTGTAGGTAATATTTGGTTCCAGTATAGTGATATTATTTGTTAACTATGCATAAATATTTTTGCCCAGACTTATCAATCTGCCTGAAACCCAAACTTTCTGGTTTTGCCCACAGCAACCAATGGGAGGGGGCGTGATAGCCGTCAAGCTAGAAGGGTGGAGGAGTGTTTAAACTAGGGACTTGGGGGGAGGGAACCTACAGCAAAGAGGGGGAAGATAGTGTAGATAGAGAGGTGGGAATTATAAATGTACCTGGGGGTGGAGCGGAGGGAGGGGTTAGAATAGTTAATAGGAATAGGCTTCATAGGAAAATAAAACTTACACTCTTGAATCCCATTAACCTCAATAACATAAAGGATGGAAATGTAAAGTGTATGTTCACAAATGCCAGAAGCCTAGCAAATAAAATTGGGGAGCTTGAGGCCTTGATACTGGAGGAACATATTGATATAGTTGGGGTCACTGAGACATGGCTGGACTCCTCGCATGACTGGACTGTTAATCTGCAGGGGTTTACAAGGATAGAATAATAATACATGTTTCGCAAGGATAGAATAAATAGAAAAGGTGGTGGAGTCTGTCTGCATGTAAGAAGTGGTATGAAAGTCAGTGTGAACGATGCCATTGTGTGTGATGATTCTGAGGATGTGGAATCATTATGGGTAGAATTACAAAAGGAGGGAAATACTGAAAAAATAATACTTGGGGTAATCTACAGACCCCCTAATATCACTGAAGAGATAGAAGTTCAGCTTCATAAACAAATAGAGAGGGCTGCCCGGGCAGGTACAGTGGTAATAATGGGAGATTTTACCTATCCAGATATAGATTGGGGTCCGGGGTTGGCTAAAACTACAAAGGGGCGACCATTCCTAAATTTATTGCAGGATAATTTTATGGGCCAGTTTGTGGAGGACCCAACAAGAAGTGATGCCTTGTTGGATCTGATCATTTCCAACAAGAGCTGGTTGGTAATGTAATTGTGTGGGAAAACCTTGGTAATAGCGACCACAATATAGTTACTTTTGACTTAAAATGTAGAAAACAGAGACAGACGGGGAAGGCAAAAATATATAACTTTAAAAAGGCAAACTTCCCTGGGCTGAGGGCTGCACTACAGGACATAGACTGGGGGAAGGTGTTCTCAAATACTGATACAGAAGGTAAATGGGACATCTTTAAATCAACTCTAAATAACTGTACAGCTAAATATATACCAAAGGGGAACAAATATAAACGATTAAAACTAAATCCTACATGGCTGACAAATGATGTTAAAAGAGCAATAAACAACAAAAAAATTGCCTTCAAAAAATTCAAATCTGATGGGTCAGCTATAACATTTAAACAGTACAAAGAGCTTAATAAAATCTGTAAAAATTTAATAAAAACAGCAAAAGTTCAAAACGAGAGACAGGTGACCAAAGAAAGCAAAACTAATCCTAAATATTTTTTTAGATATATAAATGCAAAAAAAACCAAGGACAGAGCATGTAGGACCCCTTAATAATGATAATGGGGAGGTTGTCACGGGCGATCAAGAGAAGGCGGAGCTACTGAATGGGTTCTTTAGTTCTGTATATTATATGGAAGAAGGAGCTGACATTGGCCAGGTCAGTGCTGGTAACACATCATATAATGTACTGAACTGGCTTAATGTAGAGATGGTACAAGGTAAGTTAAGTGATATAAATGTAAGCAAATCCCCAGGACCGGATGGACTACACCCAAGAGTTCTTAGAGAGGTAAGTTCAGTAATATCTGTACCCCTGTTCATGATATTTAGAGATTCTCTGGTGTCTGGTATTGTGCCAAGGGACTGGCGCAAGGCGAATGTGGTGCAAATCTTCAAAAAAGGCTCTAGGTCTTCCCCAGGAAACTATAGACCGGTAAGTTTAACGTGCATTGTGGGTAAATTGTTTGAAGGACTTATAAGGGATTACATACAGGAATACATAGGGGATAATAGTATTATAAGTGATAGCCAGCATGGGTTTACTAAGGATAGAAGTTGTCAAACCAATCTAATTTGCTTTTATGAAGAGGTGAGTAGAAGCCTTGACAGAGGAATGGCTGTGTATATAGTGTTTCTGGATTTTGCTAAAGCGTTTGATACTGTCCCTCATAGATGTCTGACAGGTAAGTTAAGGTCTTTGGGTTTGGAAATTTTAGTTTGTAACTGGATTGAACACTGGCTCGTGGATCGTACCCAGAGAGTGATGGTCAATGATTCGTACTCTGATTGGTCCCCGGTTATTAGTGGTGTACCCCAATGTTCTAAACTGGGACCGCTGTTGTTTAATTTATTTATCAATGATATAGAGGATGGCATTAACAGCTCTGTTTCTATCTTTGCAGATGACACCAAGCTTTGTAGCACGGTACAGTCTATAGAGGATGTGTATAGGTTACAAGATGACTTGGATAGACTAAGTGTCTGGGCATCCACTTGGCAAATGAGGTTCAATGTGGATAAATGTAAAGTTATGCATCTGGGTACTAATAACCTGCATGCATCGTATGTCTTAGGGGGGATTAAACTGGCAGAGTCACTGGTAGAGAAGGATCTGGGTGTACTTGTAGATCACAGACTACAGAATAGCATGCAATGTCAGGCTGCTGCTTCCAAAGCCAGCAGGATATTGTCATGTATCAAAAGAGGCATGGACTCAAGGGACAGGGACATAATACTCCCCCTTTATAAAGCATTGGTACGGCCTCACCTGGAATATGCTGTTCAGTTTTGGTCGCCTGTACATAAAAGGGACACTGTGGAGCTGGAAAGGGTGCAGAGACGCGCGACTAAACTAATAAGGGGCATGGAACATCTTAGCTATGAGGAGCGATTAAAGGAGTTACAATTGTTTAGTCTTGAGAAGAGACGTTTAAGGGGGGATATGATAAACGTATATAAGTATATAAATGGCCCATACAAAAAATATGGAGAAAAACTGTTCCAGGTTAAACCCCCCCAAAGGACGAGGGGGCACTCCCTCTGTCTGGAGAAGAAAAAGTTTAGTCTCAAGGGGCGACACACCTTCTTTACCATGAGAACTGTGAAGTTATGGAACAGTCTACCTCAGGAACTGGTCACAGCAGGAAAAATGACCAGCTTTACAACAGGATTAGATACATTCCTGGAACAAAATAAAATTAATGCTTATGAAGAAATATAAAATCCCATCCCTTCCCCAATATCGCGCCACACCCCTACCCCTTAATTCCCTGGTTGAACTTGATGGACATATGTCTTTTTTCGACCGTACTAACTATGTAACTATGTAACTATAACAGCGCAGCTTTCAAATTGCCAGAGTTCATTAACATATTAAAGCTTTTAACACTCCTAGCATGCCACCTCCTGAATTAACTAAATGTGACTTGTTAATGCAATATTTTAACATTGGAGGGCCTGCTTTTCATTTTTCCCAGGGCCGCACTGTCTAAAACCGGCACCGTGTAAGCTGTACTGCTACCTGAGGCGACACATATTGAGTTGTCCATTGACTGCAGTCACAGGATACCTAAACCAGAAAGACTGAGTGTAGCATTTCCCTGGGATTTTTTTTGCCTGCATTACTTTCAAACTTTGGAGAATCTCCTATAGGCTGTAAGATCTAATTTGGATTTACCAGATGGCTTCTGATCCATATCTCTGTATACTGACCTCTCACCTGGAAGATCATTTTTTGAAGTTACTAAAATACTGTGCAATGCTAATATTTCCTGCTGCTAGGATTTCCCAGAAAAACTGTTCATCTACAATATTATATTTAATTTCCATGTTCATTGCACATACTCATTCTAATGGTCCACATTATGATATTTAGAGTATCACTAGTTCCTTGATAGAAGCATGGGGTAGGCATCTTCTCAAACCTTTTTTTAAAGAATGCTACACACAAAGTCTATAATATTCAGGTCTTACTGACTGAGCTGACTCTGGTAGTTGCTTAAAGAGTACCTGTCATCATCTAAACTTTCCCTGATCCCCCTTCCCATCTGTCCCTTTCTCTAACTATGCCTATCCCTGTGTTTCTATAGGTTTAAAACGCTGTGGAAATACCTTTTTTCATCCCTCTTCATTAGCTCAGTCTTTCTGAGGGGTGGAAGGAGGCGGGTCCCGGCAGGCATGATGTCACATGAAGCTTGGCTGGGACTCTGCTTCTGCCAGTCCTCCTGTATGCTGCTCTCCCTCTTCAGCAGTGTTTCCCAACCAGGGCACCTCCAGCTGTTGCAAAACTACAACTCCCAGCATGCCCAGGCAGCCAACAGCTGTCCGGGCATGCTGGGAGTTGTAGTTTTGCAACAGCTGGAGGCACCCTGGTTGGGAAACACTGCTCTGCAGTGTGCATACAGACTAAGTACAGGGGAGGGACAGCAGCCTGTCTCTATCTCCTGTGTCTCTCTGCACTAAAAAGTCAATGCTGAGAACCAGGGGCTGAGGGAGCAATTACAGTGGCAGTAATTAAGATGAATGTCAGAGGGGGGGGGGGGCACAGAGCAGGGAGTGCAGTGAGATAATACAATGTATAAGATAACGTGTGGTGAGGGGCAGGGAGAACACAGAGCAGGGGGGAGGGGAAGGTGACTGGCTGTAATATGAGAGGCATGTGAAGGCTTGTAGCTCACAGTACTGAACTTCCGGTGGAAGGACCAGAGCCCTTCAGCATTAGTCCTAAAAGCTGTACACTTACTATGAAAAGCATAGGAGGCTGCTTGCAGACCAGGCATAGAAGAGTGACCCCTAGTGGCCAAAAGTATAAAATGAAAAAACTGGTATAAATATTAATATTTTTTAATGAAGATATATTACAATATCTCTTCATTAATGATTATGAACAACATATTAAAAGTTTTTGTTGATGACAGGTACTCTTTAACTTTATTTTAATGCTCCTTGAACCAAGATCCAACACACAAAGTATGGACAGGATCATTGTCAACCTGGAGGATTGGATCACCACCTGGAAACCATTATCACTTTACCTTTGAGGATGACTATCGGACTATAACATAAGAGGACACCCACACTGTATATATTAAGAGATGTAACAATCACAATAAGGCTATGTTTCTACACAGGTTTTTTTCTTGTATTTTTGGGAAAACTGCCACTGCAGTTTTTCAACCAAAGTCAAAAGTGGATCCAATAAGAAGGAGAAGTGTACATTATAGTGGTACTACCGTTACAGTTAAATCAACTGGTGCCAGAAAGTTGAACAGATTTGTAAATCACTTCTATTAAAAAATCTTAATCCTTCCAGTACTTTTAGGGGATGTATACTAAAGAGAAATCCAAAAAGAAATGCATTTCCTGTGATGTCCTGACCACAGTGCTCTCTGCTGACCTCTGCTGTCCATTTTAGGAACTGTCCAGAGAAGCATATGTTTGCTATGGGGATTTTCTCCACTTCTGGCTTTTGGCTCAAAAACTGCAGGGTTTTCCAAAAGATGCCAGATAAAAACCTGTGTGGAAACTTAGCCTTACTTACTCTTTCTCAATGTCTTTTATTTGTAACTAATGCCCTAGATTCCCTTATTTTGCGATCTAATTCACACCAGACGTCACGTCATGTCTTCTATCTTCACTTTTTCCATTGAAGTGATGTTTTATAATGTTTTCATTACATGTGAATATTGAAGGGATCAAACCATTGACTGACCCTATAAGGAAGAAGGGGAGTCTCCTTCCATACCACCTTGTAACAGAAGTCTACAAAAATAATTTTCTACCGACTTTATGGTGACACAAGGTGGGGACCCAAGTATATTACATCTGTGCACAAATTCTGACCAAGTATTAAAATAAAATAAAAATGTTTTTAAACAATTTACTTACGGTATGGGGCGGGGGGGTAGTCTTATCAAACCTTTAGTCGTTACGGAAGAGAAGAACATCTCTCATTCATGTCACACTAGGTCATCCTTTTATTTATTTATAAGAAAACTATTTATTAAAACAACCTGCATGTAATACTACATTTCATTCCATTTACAGAGAGAAAACATGGCCAGCAGCAGTTGTCCCAAGTAATAGCAGAGGGTTTTAAGAATCTAGATCCATTAAATCAATGTATTACATAAAAGAAGACAATAAAATAAGGGTAGTCAAGTTTATTGACCCCCTTATGTCAATATCATTTATTTTACTAATAAACGTCTAGTGTTCAGTTCTGGTTTTGTCAGTAAATTCCACAGCTTAGGTAAAAATATACAAAACAATATCCCATTACCTGAAGCCAATATAGCAAACACTTCTACACTAACCATACTTTTCCCCTTACTGCTCAGATAGGCCGGGATGGCACCGATCCAGACACTGCAGAACACCAGCATGCTGAAGGTGATGTACTTGGCTTCATTATACATATCAGGTAATGTCCTCACCATAAAAGCTAGAACAAAACTCACAGCCGCCAGAAACCCCATGTAACCCAACATGAAATAAAAGGCCAGTCTTGAACCCTCATTACACTGAATGATGATTTTCCCTGGATATGAGTCCATGTCTTCCTCCTGGAATGGAGGAGAAAATGACAACCAAAGTATTCCATTCAGGACCTGAAGAGATGAGAAGACCAACACTATAGCATTGGGGAGTCTAACACCAATCCATTGTCTCCAGTAGCTGCCAGGTGTGGTGGCCTTGAAAGCAATACAAACCATGATAGTCTTGGCCAAGATAGATGACAACACAACAGTGAAGATGATTCCAAAGGAGATGTGACGGAACATACAGGTTGTGTCCTCTGGTTTACCAATATACAGGAATATGCAAAGGAAACTAAGCTTGAGGGAAACAAGCAAGATGAAGCTGAGGTTACGGTTATTAGCTCTGACAACAGGAGTATTCCGGAAAAATATAAAAATTATGATTATAATTAAGACCACAATGGAAGATAATATAGAAAATAACAAGAAAACATAAGCTACAACATCAGTTTCATAAGAGAGAAATTCAATAATTTTAGGAATACACTTGTCTCTTGTCTCATTTGGCCATTCAGTGCTAAAACACTTCTCACAGTTTTCAGCATCTGAAATATAGAAATGTTGGAAAACAAAATTAACATTTTAAAAGATTTTTATCAAATGCAGGAGGAAATGATAGGGAAGGGAATGATGGTCGAGGTTTTCTTCTAACAATTGGTTGTCCAACCTCCTTCAATTTCATATATTTGCTCTATCTGTTTAGTAGGCAATAAATTATGCTATTTGCTTAATTTTAGTTTAGTCATTCTTTGTACTTAGGACACTAAAGGGGTACTCTATTGATAGACATATTAAACTCTACCCATGTTTGACCCCCACGATCTCTGTGCAGACACCCGGCATTCTTACTATTATGTTCAGATCCCTGTGTTCAGGAGGTCATGGTTGTGATGTCATGCCACGCCCCCTCCATTCATGTCTATGGGTGGAGGTGCCATGGCTGAGTACCACTTTAAGCTTTCTTGGGCTTAAAGGAGGTATCCAGCCAAAAGTGGAAATGAAATACTTAAATAAGTTATATATATCAAAGCTCACAAGGCATTCCAGCTGATATTTTCAAAATCAGACCCCCATAGCCCCCATAAATAGCCTTTGAAAATCTTGCTGTGTCAGCAAAAACCTGCACACACTGGGCTTCTTTCCTGTGTGAGCTGCAGGGAGGGTCTGATGTGAGAGTGAGCAGGGAGGGGGTGTGCCCCCCAACCAATTAGAAACTTCCAAACACAGCACACTGAATCTGTCAGCTGGGGAGAAGGGAGAGTAAAGATTCATCTATAGTAGACGCTAGTCATCAGTATGATAAGATCTCCTGGACTTCCTGCCTGGAGAGAAACAGCGTATGGGCACAACAAAATTACACTTCACATTGCAAAGTTATATAACTTTACCATGTGAAGCTATATAAAGCTAATTTTATTTGGCTGGAGTTCTCCTTTAATGTCTTGTTTGTACTTTCTACTTTGTAAATACTGGTTTAACGGCTAACATTATTTTTAATCTTTTTATATAAAAGTAATTTGTGTCTTTTTTTAAGACAAATTGGGCAATCATTTTTTTTAATCAAACAATGCAATGTGTTTTTAAGCCCAGGTTTACCCAATGCGCAGTGTAGGTGATATACCTGCCCTGACCATGCTTTGCAGACAAGGTATCAGTGGTCAGATGGACCCTTGCCCCTACACTGTGTGCCAGACATGCCATAATTTCCTTTTGCACAATGTAGTAAAGGTTGGGGATTGCCTTTTGTGCCAAAAAAATCCGGTCGGGTACCTTCCACTGCGGTGTCCCAATGGCTACAAATTTTTGAAAGGCCTCAGACTCCACCAGCTTGTATGGTAAAAGCTGGCGGGCTAGCAGTTCCGACAAGCCAGCTGTCAGACGTCGGGCTAGGGGGTGACTTTGAGACATTGCCTTCTTGCGCTCAAACATCTCCTTGACAGACACCTGACTGTGGGAAGATGAGCAGGAACTGCTCAAGGGGAGAGACGGAGAGGCGGATGGTTGAGAGGGGGCAAGGAGGGCAGCAGTGGTTGACCTGGCTGAAGATGCTGGACCAGGAGGAGGATGGCGGCTTTGACTTTGTGTGCTGCTTGTACTGACGTGTTGAACCCATAAGCGTTTGTGATGTGACATCATGTACCTACGCAAAGCAGTTGTGCCTAGGTGGGTGTTGGACTTCCCACGACTCAGTTTCTTCTGGCACAGGTTGGAAATGGCCTCGCTGTTGTCAGAGGCAGACACACAAAAAAAAATGCCACACTGCTGAGCTCTGCGATGACGGCATTCTGGTGATGGCAACAGCATGCGTTGATTGGCGTCCCGTCTGGCTGACCACGGGTGCCGATGCTTGCTGTCTGACTGTGCCATTAGCTCCTTGCGACAATCTCCCCCTGCTTCCAACTAGTCTCCTCCTCCTCTCTGTCTCCCCATCTGAACTTTCCCCCTCTTCTTCTCTTCTAGCGGGCACCCACGTGGCATCCACTGACACATCGTCATCATCAATACCTTCACCGCTATCTGACACCTCAAGAAAGGAAGCAGCATCGGGTACAACATCATCATCACACCGTACGTTCATGTGTGTAATGCTGCCTGACTGAGACATATCCCTGTTAACTACATCCTCTGGCAATAATGGTTGCGCATCACTCATGTCTTCAAACTGATGTGTAAATAACTCCTCTGACGGATCAAGTAAAGCTGCTGTGGTGCTAGAGTTGGTGGTGGCGGCAGGCGGGCAAGTGGTAGCATGAGAGTTGCCCGAAGCTAAGCTAGAGGAGGAGAAGGATGGTGCGTCAAGGTTCCGAGCGGAAGCTGTAGTAGATTGGGTGTCTTGTGATAGCCAGTCAACTAAGTCCTCAGAACTTTGGGGTTCAGAGTACGTGGCCTCTGAACACTGGCCATTCTAGGGCCAAAGGGAATCCCAGCACCACGACGGCCCCTGCGGGTGGCCTTCCTCTGCCTGTCATTTTTTTGGTTACATTTTCACAAGTGTCACACCAAATGTGATTTGCACTAGGGTGAAACAATTTGCCCTGCAGGCAAAAAAACTGGTAACTTTGACCTGAACTGTCAGTGACGACTGGTTTTATTTAACAGCCAAAAAGGGTATTTTTTTTTTATTTGCACAACTGTCACACCTAATGTGATTTGCACTAGGGTGACACAATTTGCCATGGAGGCAAAAAAAACTGGCAACTGTGATGTGAACTGACAGTGACAAGTGGTTTTATTTAACAGCCAAAAAAGTTTTTTTTTATTTTTTATTTGCACAACTGTCACACCAAATGTGATTTGCACTAGTGTGACAATGAGCAAAAAAGCTTGCCAGCGGAGTTCCCCTTTTAAGCAGTAGTTCCCAACCAGGGTGCCTCCAGCTGTTGCAAAACACACGGACTGATATATTTCAGCCCTTTGAATACTGTAGTAGTTAGTTGCTTTAAATAAAAAAAGCTTGCCAGCGGAGTTCCCCTTTTATGCAGTGGTCCCAACCAGGGTGCCTCCAGCTGTTGCAAAACACACGGACTGATACATTTCAGCCCTTTGAATACTGTAGTAGTTAGTTGCTTTAAAGAAAAAAAGCTTGCCAGCGGGGATCCCCTTTTAAGCAGTGGTCCGCAACCAGGGTGCCTCCAGCTGTTGCAAAACAGATGGACTGATATATTTCAGCCCTTTCAATACTGTAGTAGTTAGTTGTTTGAAGGAACTTCAGTTTTATACTGGAGTACCCCTTTTAACCAGTGGTTCCCTCCCAACCAGGGTGCCTCCAGCTGTTGCAAGACACACGGACTGATATCTTTCAGCCCTTTCAATACTGTAGTAGTTAGTTGCTTGAAGGAACTTAAGTTTGATTCTGGAGTACCCCTTTTAACCAGCGGTTCCCTCCCAACCAGGGTACCTCCAGCTGTTGCAAGACACACGGACTGATATCTTTCAGCCCTAAAAAGGGCTTTTTTGGGTGCTGTCCTTAAAGCAGATGTTACACTAGTGCTTTAGAAGTAAACTGGACCCTGAATACACCACCTAGCAGCAACCTAGCTATCAATTTCCCTATACAGCAGGAGCAGCTTCTCTGACCCTCCACTTCCTAAGCCTGCAGCATGCTGAATGAGGGTAAAATGGTGTCCGTGAGAGAGGTAGGAGGGTCTGGAAGGGAGGGACTGCTGCTGATTGGCTGTAATGTGTCTGCTGACTCTGACTCACAGGGTCAAAGTTTACTGCAATGTTAATGTATAGGGGGCGGATCGAACTTCACATATGTTCGCCCGGCGATGTGAACGCGAACATGCTAAATTCGCCAGGAACTGTTTGCCGGCGAACAATTCGCGACATCTCTAGTGGGCTTGTACTTTTTGATCAAAACGTATACTAACAACCTGTTAGTTTTTGAAATTATGCTGAGAAGCAAGTAGATCAAATTACAAATGGTGGATTTGCTGCTGTGTTTCTCTCTTTGTGTTGTACATTTGTAGTCTCTCCCTTCTTCCATAGCCAGTACTCCACTCCACCCATTTGGCCCAGGCATTTTTAATTAGCAGGAAACTGCATAATGGTTTCCTCCAACCATTCTCCCAGCCCTCTGGCAGTAAGCACATGGTAGGTTTCATACTGGTGTGGTTCTCTGTGGCGTCCATTGTTTATGTGATACTTTGTCTGTGGGGTGGAGTGGCCCAGAGCCAGGGGCTTGGTCGGGCAGTAGTGGGGCTGCCTGGCCACTGGGTCGCTCCCTCCATTGGGCATGGGGTCTCGGAGGCAGTGGTTGCCACCTGGGGCTACGCCAGTGTCAGGTTAGGGACCCACTCTAACTAGGTGGCCTTGACGTGGCGAGTGGGCATGTACTTTTTGATCAAAATGTATATTAACAACCTGTTAGTTTTTGAAATTATGCTGAGAATCAAGTAGATCAAATTACAAATGGTGGATGTGCGGCTGTGTTTCTCTCTTTGTGTTGTACTTATTGAATATTGGTTTTATATTATATGCACAAAAAATACTGAAACTCCAAGGTTTTGTCCACTGTAAATTCAAACAAATGGTTTCAGGATCATCTTCTACTTATATAGAAAGAATAACAAATAATTGTTGAACATCTTTTCATTTCTGTATACCCCCCTAGAACAATGTGGAACTCAATGAACAATTCCTTAAAGGGAATCTGCCATCAGTGTCCCCCACACTAACCTGTTGGTACAGGATTGCAATGCGAGTGACAATAATGACAATGATATTTACCACAGGTTGATCAGTGGCTCCAGTAACCCGTTATCCTCCTTAATTGGATGGCAGACTTGGTGCATGAGCTGCACTCAAGGAGCACAATGACGTCACTAGATAGTGATGAGCAGCAGGGGCCATCATTCGTCCTATGTTCGCGAAATTCGCATTCGCTATGTTCATTTTTTTTATGTGAAATATCGTAATGAAATTCGCATAGTGCACATGCGCAATTATATTTTTCACCTAAAAGAAGGGAGGGATCAGTGTCCAGTCTGGAAGTGCCGATATTCGCATAAATATTCACATAAATATTCGCACAAAAAAATAATAATATTCGTCATTACTTCAATTCCCTGGTTGGACTTGATGGACTTATGTCTTTTTTCAACCATACTAACTATGTAACTATATATATATATATATATATATATATATATATATATATATATATATATCACTATATTCAAAATATTCGCAAAATCACGAAGGGCTGATCTTAGCGGTAAAAATTAGCATTTTAACTGCTGCCCAAATAAGGAGGATAATGGGAAAAAATAGGTGTGAGATTTTTGTTGGTTAACCAGAAAAATTATAATTGCCACTTTCAGAGCACAGAGGTACCTCCATCATGCCTCTGCGTCAGATGCTCGTATATATAATTTCTTACTGGTAGAAACTAGGGATGAGTGAATCGAATCTGACGAATCTGATGAATCTGAATTCGTTACAAATTTGCAGGAAAAATGTAATTCGTAAAACTTCATTAAACTCCATTTAGTGCGGTCCAGGATCCAGGGCATCTAAAATGGTGGATCCACATCTGAGGACATGGGGCAAGGAATCCTGGGAAGGTGGGAACAAGGGTCGGCAGGATGACCCTGAATCACATGAAGCATGCAGCTTATGAGCAGCCAGCCATCCATGTGATGTCACAGCCCTATATATTTGCGGCCAGTCACATCAGCATTCTATTATAGAGAGAGGGACAGACAGCTGTGTGTGTTGCACAGAAACACATTTTTACAGCAGCGATTCACCTCCCAGTCACATCAGTGTTCTATTGCAGGGGGACAGAGAGCAGTGTGTTGCACAGAAAAGCTTTTTTTACAGCAGCGATTCACCTCAAGCCCAAATCCAGCCTAGAAGCACTGATAGGGAAGGGAGTGAGATTGAGAGAGAAAGTGCAATTTTGGGTGTAGTACACAGCGACTGTGTGCTGCAGCACTGGTGTGTACAACAACTGAAAAGCTAATAGTAGCCAGACAGTTAGGGTGAGCAGAGCACTAAAAGCATATTGTCCTCTATTAAGTGTAACCTGTGCGTACATCTAAGCGGTGTACCATTTACCAATGCCTGATGCATGAGAGTAGATTGACCATGGTGCCACACCAGCACTGCACAAATATGGATATTGCAAAACAGATTTAAGGTGCTGCTCCCCAAATACAGACATTCCTCGGCATAAGACCACAAGTAAGTATTGAGGATATGCATTAGCTAAAACTTTTCTTAGGATAAAATATATGGTCCCAATTTTTTTTTTTAAATGAAACAATAGGAAAGGTGTGCAAAAATCACCATGTGCCTCCTACACCACCAAGTATTGATGTGATGCAAAGACCTCTAAAAGGTGGAAGGGAACAACGTATGGTCCATTTTAACTGGTGGGGGTAAAAACTTCCTCTGTAAGGCCCTACTCTCGCATTATTAATTCCCTTCTTCTGAAGAGTTGCTCACCCTTAAAAGAGCAACCTCACCCAGGAACCTCTCCCTATTTCCACCTAAAAGCCCTGGGAAATGGCAGTGTTAGCAGGTGGAAATAGGGAGAGGTTCCTGTGTGGGGCCGCCCTTTTTAGGGCGAGTAAAAATTGCCAAGAGGGGAATTAATAATGTGAGAGTAGGGCCTTACAGGGGAAGTTTTTACCCCCACCGGTTACAATGAACCATACGTTGTACCCTTCCACCTTTTATAGGTCTTTGCATCTCATCAATACTTGGTGGTTTAGGTGGCACATGGTGTTTTTTGCACACTTTTCCTTTTATTTGATTTCCAAAAATTTTTGGGTACATATGTTTTATCCTAAAAATATTATTAAAAGTTAAGTTTTAAGTAATGCATATCTTCAATACTTGTTTGTGAAAACTAACACTTTTACAAAAGAGACCATTTTCTTCTGCCTACCTGCATCAGCTACTACTCTGATGATTCTGCCACCCACCTGATGCCACACATCTAATGCCACATTTTCCTTTTTTCATACATCTTCATCACTGGGTACTGGTACCCCCACCCACCACCCCACTATGTCACCGGGTCACTTTCAGGACTCCTGATGCTGTTGTTGCCACCTCCAGGCTGTCTCATCCTGCCACCATATGTTCTTCTCATGCTGATACCAGCTCCAGGCTGTCTCATTCTGCCACCATATGTTCTCCTCATGCTTCCACCACCTCCAGGCGGTGTCATTCAGCCTCTATAGGATCTCCTCATACTGCCGCCAACTCTAGGCTGTCATTCAGCCACTATATTGTCTCCTCATGCTGCCGCCAACTCCAGGCTTTGTCATTTAGCCACTGTATGGACTGCTCTTGCTGCTGCCAACTCCAGGCTGTGTTATTCAGCCAATACATGATCTCCTCATGCTGCTGCCAACTACAGGCTGTGTCAATCTGCCACTATATGGTCTCCTCATGCTTCCGCCACCTCCAGTCTGTGTCACTGTACCGCCATGTGGTCTCCTCATGCTGCTGGCACATTAAATAAAACTTTTTAGGTTCATCTATCTGAAATCTTCAATTTAAATGTTAAAAAAATATCTTTAATCTTTTCAATTGTGAGGCCCTATGGTCTTATCAGGCTGTTGTATGGTCTGCTCTTGCTGCTGCCAACTCCAGACTGTGTCATTCAGACACCTTATATTCTCCTCATGCTGCCGCCAACTACAGGCTGGGTCATTCAGCCACTATATGGTCTCCTTATGCTGCCGCTACCTCCACGCTATGTCATTCAGCCACTATTTGGTCTCCTCATACTGATGCCACCTCCAGGCTCTCTCATTGTGCAGCTCTGCGACAGTGATTCTAATCTGCATGTTATACTGAATAACAGTATTATTTCACTAACCCAGCACATACCCTATGCGTGTTACAGCAAAGCAAAGTGTTCTACACCCCTATTGAGGCTTTCTGTAGGCCAGAAATAGCCGTCTTTAATACAGTTTCACCGCAATTAAATTCAGACCAAACCAAATTTTTCAGACAATTTAGCGAATCGACTGAATAAAATTTTTCAAAAATTCGCTCATCTCTAGTAGAAACCACATTTAATGTCTTCTGTGGATCTCATATGAACTAGGCTTTTATTATAATTTTTGAGCAGTTACAAAATTATTATGCAAATTCTATTTATTTTGTTTTTCGGTTTAACTTATGGATTTCATTGTGTCTCAGGGCTTTTTTGATCACTAGTGTTGCTCACGAATATTCGCAATTCGAATATTATTTGCGAATATCGCATATTTGCGAATTCGCGAATTTCGCGAATATAGCGCTATATATTCGTAATTACGAATATTCGTTTTTTTTTTTTTGTTTTTTTTTCCCAGTACACATCACAGTGATCATCCCTCTCTGCTTCCAGCTTGTGTGGTGTAAAGAAGGCTCTAATACTACTGTGTGAGACTGGCGTGCGAAAATTCGTATATGCGAAAATTAGCACATGCTAATTTTCGCATATGCGAATTGTAGCGTATGCGAATTTTCGCATATGCTAATTTTGTATATGCTAATATTCACATATGTTAGTTTTCGCATACGCGAATTTCCGCATATGCGAAAATAAAACGAGAATATAACGAATATGCGAATATTCGCGAATATATGACGAATATTCGTCCATATATTCGCGAATATTCGCGAATTCGAATATGGCCTATGCCGCTCAACACTATTGATCACTGAAAACAATCTCAGATACCTGTGATAATTAAATTGCCAGGTGAGCCCATTTAAAGAAAAACTACTAAAGGTGGGTGTTCCACATTATTAAGCAGAGCACCATTTTCAAGCAATTTGGGGAAGAAAAAGGATCTCTCTGCTGCCAAAGAGTGAACTATGAAAACATTAGATATTTCATGAAAAAGTAAGCTTGATCATTGCACTATTAAGAGATTTGTGGCTGGTACAGAGCACAGACAGGTTTGTGCAGATAAAGGCACATTGAGGAAGATTTTTGCCAGATCCATGCATCAGATCAAAAGAGCAGCTGCTATAATACCATTGCATAGCAGCAAACAGATATTTGAAGCTGCTGGTGCCTCTGGTGTCTGATGGACATTAAGGTGTAGTGTCCTCCTGAGTCTTGCAACTGTGCATAAACCTTCTATTTGGCCACCCCTAACCAATGTTCACAAGCAGAAATGGCTGCATTGGGCAGAAAAATACATGAAGACTAATTTAAAAAAAAGTCCTATTCACTGTTGACGGCACGTGCAACCCTTGATGGTCCAGATGGATGGAGTAGTGGATAGTTGGTGGACAGCCACCCTGTTCCAACAAGGCTGCAACGTCAGCAAGGTGGTGGTGGAGTCATGCTTTGGGCTGGAATCATTGGAAGAGAGCTGATCAGCCCTTTTAGGGTCCCAGAAAGTGAAAGATGAACTCTGCAAAGTATGTGGAGTTTCTAACTGACTTTCTTCCCTGGTACAGAAGGAAGAACTATAGTTTCCATAATAAAATCATCTTAATGCAGGACAATGCACCATCTCACGCTGCAACGATTACCTCTGCATCAATGGCTGCTATGGGGTTAAAAGAGAAAAAGTCATGGTGTGGCCCCCATCCTCCCCTGACCTAAATCCTATTGAGAACCTTTGGAGCATCCTCAAGCAAATGATCAATGAGGGTGGGAGGCAGTTTACATCCCAACAGCACCTCTGGGAGGCTATTCTGATACCTTGCACACAAATTCAGGCAGAAGCTGTCCAAAAACTCACAAGTTCAATGGATGCAAGACTTGTGAGGCTGCTATCAAATAAGGGGTCATATGTTAAAATGTAACGTGACCTGTCAAAAAGTTTAAAAAGTTAAAATGTTGTTAAAAGTTTGATTGAAATATCTTTTGATTTCAGTAAATATGCTGCAAACACAACACATGACAATATTCAGATCTTTACAACCTATAAAGTGTTTTGAAACTTACTGTGATTAATAATTTGGGACAGCGCATTGTAATTTTTTAATGTTTAAAAAAAATCCTGCTATCATTAGGAGGTTTGTTCAATAACATTTGAATTGCACTCTTAATAGTTCATAATTTGATAATTATGCTGGCTGTTATTTACATAAATTATTTAGGTTAATGAGAAAAATATAATTTGCATTATAATTTGGGAACAGGGTGTTTTTGTGTTGTGCATATAAGCAAACCCAAGCTCTGTCAATAATTTCTGAGTACTGGAAAGATTCCTTATCTGTCTTCTTTTGGAAAGATTTATCCCAAAACCTGTGCAGAGGAAAAGCGGAGCAATTGCCCATAGCAACCAATCAGATTGCTTCTTTTATTTTTCACAAGGCCCCTAGAAAAAGAAGCGATCTGATTGGTTGCTGTGGAGGAGTGCTCCGCTTTTACTCTGTAAAGAGTTTGTTAAATCCCCTCCTATATTTCTAGATTTTGTTTTTTAGTTTTACCAGTTTCTCTTACCGTAAATATTAGAAATTTCTCCTTCAGAACACGCGATGCAGTCGTAACAGCAAATGTGATTTCCTTCTATCACAGCTTTTCTGAAGCCCGGAAAACATTTTTCTGAGCATCGGCTATAAGGTATCTATAAAAAACAAAAATATTAATTACAGATAATATAAGGACAAATGTTTGTAGTCAGGATCTTTGTGGCTTGTTATTTCTGCTCTATACTTTTATGTAAATAAAAAAAAAAAACATTTAGCTTGAGATGATATACAAAATATAATGAGAGATAATGTCATTTTAAGTAGCTTTTAAGGACAGGCTGCCCTCTATGTGTACATGTGTAGCACTATTTCTGGCCAGTAAATCATTTATATATTACATTTTTCATTAGATTTCTTTTCTGAAGGCTTTTTTTCTTTAAAGCAATTTACCCAGCATGTGTAATAAAATAAAAAAAAAGCCTCTACTTCCCTCCCTCGCTCCCGCTCAGCCTCCGGTATGGGCAGCCAGTCTTACTTCACGTCATGGAGCTGCAGACACGACGTTACATTGCTGCTCAGCCAATTACTGTCTGAGGCAGGACATGGCTGTAGTAAGTGATTGAGGCTTATACTCAAACAAAGGCAATGTTGTCCAGCTCACCCGTTCTTGAGCACAAAAACTCTTACGCAGTCTCCTGCTGACTGAAAACGCCTGGGTCGACTGGGTGGAGTGGAAATCTTTAGTAAAGTGTCTATGCATTACAAACAGTTGCACAGTAGCCACATCTTAAACACATTTCTGGTACCTAGGCACCCTTAAAGGGGTACTCCCACCCTAGACATCTTATCCCCTATCCAAAGGATAGGGGATAAGATGGCTGATCTCGGGAGTCCCGCCGCTGGGGACCCCCGCAGTATTACATGCGGCACCTTCCTGTTTTTTGTCCTGACGTCATGGACTTCCGCTCCCATAGTCGCAACTCAGACCCTCCAGCGCTTCCGGACAAAAAACAGGTGGGTGCCGCATGCAATACTGCGGAGGTCCCCAGCGGCGGGACCCCCGAGATCAGACATCTTATCCCCTATCCTTTGGATAGGGGATAAGATGTCTAGGGTGGGAGTACCCCTTTAACCCCTTAACGACCACATACACATATTTACGTCCATGGCCGGCTCCAGCGATATAACCCGGGGTCACGTGGTGACCCCGCGTCATATCGGGTCGGTGTAACTCAAGGCGGGACCCAGGGCTAATGGGTGCTGCACACTATTAACCCTTTAGACACGGCATTCAAAGTTGAAAGCAGCTTCTAAAATGATAGTAAAAGCTACCCGGCTGCTCATTGGGGCAGAAAATGCGATGTCCCGATCAGCTAGGACGCGAGCGCAGGGTCACCCACCTTCCTCTGGCTCGTCCGAACGGCGAATGAGTGTTCCAAGCCTGAGTTCCACGCTTGAGCAATCGACCGCCGATAACACTGATCAATGCAAAGCTATGGCTTTGCAGTGAACAGTGCTGGCAATCAGTGTATGCAATGTTATAGCCCCCTATGGGGATTATAACATTGCAAGAGAAAAGTGTAAAAAAAAAAAGTTAATAAATGTGATTTAACCCTTTCCCTAATAAAAGTCCAAATAACCCCCCTTTTCCCATAAAAAAAACATGTAAATATAAATAAATATAAACAAATGTGGTATTGTAAATGTCCGTACTATAAAAAAATATAATTAATTAAACCGCAGGGTCAATGGCGTATGCACAAAAAAATTCCAAAGTCCAAAATAGCGTATCTTTGGTCACTTTTTATATCATGAAAAAATGAATAAAAAGCGATCAAAAAGTCCGATCAATACAAAAATGATACCGATAAAAACTTCAGATCATGGCGCAAAAAATACGGAGTCATTTTACCAAAAAATGTACTGCGTAGAAACAGAAGCCCACAAAAGTTACAAAATGGCGTCTTTTTATTCAATTTCGCACAATGATTTTTTTTCCCGTTTCGATGTAGATTTTTGGGTAAAATGACAGATGTCACTGCAAAGTAGAATTGGTGGCACAAAAAATAAGCCATCATATGGATTTTAAGGTGCAAAGTATAAAGGGTTATGATTTTTAAACGGTGAGGAGGAAAAAACGAAAGTACTAAAACGGAAAAACCTGTGGTCCTTAAGGGGTTAATCATGGCCATGATTTCCACCTACCATTCTCACAGCCGTCTGGCAGAGAGCACATAGTAGGTGTTCGCACTGGTTTGGTGCTTTGTCTGTGGGGTGGCCCAGAGCTGGGGGCTTGGTCGGGCAGCATTGGGTCATTCCCCCTGTGGTCAAGGTTTTGCCTCCCTGCGCTATGCCAGTATTAGTCTAGGGATGCACTCTTATCAGGTGGCCTTGATGTGGCGAGTGGCCTTGTACATTTTAATCAAAAGTTACACTTACAACCTGATAGTTTTTGAAATTATGCTGCGAAGCAAGTAGATGAAAGTACAAGTTGTGAATGAGTGGCCATGTTCTGTTTCTCTATTTTTGTATTGTGTAAAAAAAAAATTAAACTTGTGTCACCTTTTAATTAAGATCTAACAACAGTCCTTTTACTAAACAACATCAAATAATGATAATATATTTACAAATATATATTTGTATTATTGTTGTAGTAAAGCATATTGTATTACTTGAGATCATTGTGCATCATTTACCTTATTATTATTCCACTTAATATTTAAAGATGAAATATTAAGTTGCTGATCTGGTGGAAGTGTTTCATCGAATGCACCAACATCTAATGTGAATCCTTGTATAAGTTTCTTTTTTCCGTTGTATTGTATTTTAGTTATACAATTTAGAATCTCTAAATGTTCAGGGATTTCACCTTTATTGTTAAAACACAATCTTCCTGCCTCTGGATCATAGATACACATCAACTTCATGTAATGTCTCAACTGTAACATAAACACATTTACAATTTAGCTAATATACTTTTATTTCCATTCTTATATAAGTTTACTATAATTCAATATGGTGATCTCTGTTTTGCTTCAGGACCTGTTATGTAAAAGCAATTTTAAAGTACTTAACTTAAAGGGGTACTCCGGCCCTGAGACATCTCACCGTGGGAGTCCTGCCGCTGGGGACCCCCGCAATCTTGCATTTGCCACCCACCTGTTTGAGCTGCATGCCGCGGTGCCAGCTCACAAACAGCCAGGTGGCGACCACAGGGTTGGAGTATCGCGAGCCCCGCAGTGAGACATCTTATCCCCTATCCTTTTGATAGGGGATAAGATGTCTCAGGGCCAGAGTACTCCTCTAAAGGCGTTATCCAGGAATAGAAAAACAGAGCTTATTTCTTTCAAAACCAGCTCCCCGTCTGTCTCATGGTTGGGTGTGATTCTGATGCTCAGTTCCATTGAAGTGAATGGATCCTAATTGTAATGATACACACAACCTGGGGAAAGACAGGGAGCTATTTTTGAAAGATATTAGCTCTGTTTTTCTATTCCTGCATAACCCTTTTAACCCCTACAGGACCCATGATGTAACGTTACGTCATGACACCCTGGGTCTTAAGGACCCATGACGTACAGTTACGACATGGGCAATTGCGGTCCCTGCCGCACAAATGCCCAGGGGGGTCATCAGACGATCACACTTGCGATTTGCTCAATTCTGGGTCATACGGGTCTATGGTGACCCGATGACCCGGAATATAAGGGGTATCACGGTTGTCCATTACACCCATGATCCCCCTGAAGGGATAGGAGTGATGTGGCAGGGGTGCCACCCCTCCTATCCCTGCTATTGGTCGCCAGACACGACGACCAATAGCAGATCAGGGGCGGGGGGCTTAACTTTTGGTTTATCCGTTCTGCCCACCCACAATAGGCCGGGCAGAATGGCGAAACCCAAGGGGACCGGGCGCCGAAGTCCACTTACCCATCCGGAGGCAGAGGAGCTACGATCAGGGACAGAGATCAGCGACAGAAGAGGAACGCGATGCGGCTCCCTGAATCCTACAGAAGCCGGTGAGTTGCCTAGCAACATCTGGAGGGCTACAGTCTGAGACCACTATACAGTGGTTTTCTAAACTGTAGACCTCCAGATGTTGCAAAAGTACAACTCCCAGCATGCCCAGACAGCTGTTTGGGCATGCAGGGATTTGTAGTTTTTCAACAGCTGGAGGGCTACAGTTTGAGACCACTGCACAGTGATCCCTATACTGTGGCCCTCCAGATCTTGCAAAAATACAACTCCTAGCATGCCAACACAGCTGTTTGTTGTTTGGGCATGCTGGGATTTGTAGTTTTGCAACATATGGAGGGCCACAGTTTGGAGATCACTGTGCAGTGGCGTTAAACTGTAGCTCTCCAGATGTTGCAAAACTGCAAATCCCAGCATGCCCAGACAACAAACAGCTGTTTCAGCATGCTGGGAGTTGTAGTTGCATACATCCAGCTGTTGCATAACTACATCTCCCAGCATGCCCTTCGGCGATCAGTACATGCTGGGAGTTGTAGTTTTGCAACAGCTGGAGGCACGCTGGTTGGAAAATACTTAGTTAGGTAACTGAACTTAACTGAAGGTTTTCCAATCAGTGTGCCTCCAGCTGTGGCAAAACAACAACTCCCAGCATGCACGGTCTGTCAGTACATGCTGGGAGTTGTAGTTTTGAAACAGCTGGAGGTTTGCCCCCCATATGAATGTACAAGGTACATTCACACGGGTAGGTTTACAGTAAGTTTCTTGAAGTTTGAGCTGTGGCAAATGTTTCGCCATTGCACAAACTCCCAGCGGGCAAACTCACAGTAACCTGCCAGTGCGAATGTACCCTAAAAACACTACACTACACTAACACATAATAAAGGGTAAAACACTACATATACACCCCCTTACACTGCCCCCCCCCCCCCAATAAAATTGATAAACGTATCGTACAGCAGTATTTCCAAAACGGAGACTCCAGCTGTTGAAAAACAACAACTCCCAGCTTTTCCGGACAGCCACTGTGCAGGCATGCTGGGAGTTTAGCAACAGCTGGAGGCACCCTGTTTGGGAATCACTGGCGTAGAATACCCCTATGTCCACCCCTATGCAATCCCTAAGAAGTCCTCAAATGCGCATGGCGCTCTCTCACTTCAGAGCCCTGTCGTATTTCAAGGAAACAGTATAGGACCACAGATGGGGTATTTCCATACTTGGGAGAAATGGCACTACAAATTTTGGGGGCTTTTTCTCCTTTTACCCCTTATTAAAAGATAAAGTTAGGGGCTACACCAGCCTGTTAGTGTAAAAAAAAATAAAAAAAATTTACACTAACATGCTGGTGTTGCCTCATACATTTTATTTTCACAAGAGGTAAAAGGAAAAAAAGACCCCCAAAATTTGTAACGCAATTTCTCCTGAGTACGGAAATACCCCATATGTGGGCATAAAATGCTCTGCGGGCACACAACAAGGCTCAGGAATGAGAGTGCACTATGCACATTTGAGGCCTAAATTGGTGATTTGCACAGGAGTGGCTGATTTTACAGCGGTTCTGCCATAAACACAAAAAAAAAATACCCACATGTGACCCCATTTTGGAAACTACACCCCTCACGGAACATAACAAGGGGTACAGTGAGCATCAACACCCCACAGGTATTTGACGATTTTTTGTTAAAATTGGATGGGAAAGGAAAGGAAAAAAATTCACTAAAATGCTGGTGGTACCCTAAATTTTTCATTTTCACAAGGGAAAATAGGAAAAAAGCCCCCCAAAATTTGTAACCCCATCTCTTCTGAGTAAGAACATACCCCATATGTGGATGTAAAGTGCTCTGCGGGCGAACTACAATGCTCAGAAGAGAAGGAGCGCCATTGGGATTTTGAAATCTGGAATTGAAGGCCACATGTGTTTACAAAGCCCCCATAGTGCCAGAACAATGGACCTCCCCACATGTGACCCCATTTTGGAAACTACATCCCTCATGTAATGTAATAAGGGGTACAGTGAGCATTTACGCCCCACTGGTGTCTGAACAGTGGTCCGTGAATATGAAAAATTTCTGCCACACTGAAAAACTGTTCCAAAGAGCTGTCAAACGCCAGTGGGGTGTAAATACTCACTTCAACCCTTATTAAATTCTGTGAGGGGTTTAGTTTGCAAAATGGGGTCACATGTGGGGAGGTCCACTGTTTTGGCACCACGGGGGGCTTTGTAAACGCACATGGCCCCTGACTTCCATTCAAAATAAATTCACTCTTCAAAAGCTCAATGGCACTCCTCTTCTGAGCATTGTAGTGCGCCAGCAAAGCACTTGACGTCCTAACATGGGGTATTTCCATACTCAGAAGAAATGGGGTTACAAATTTTGGGGGTCATTTTCTCCTATTACCCCTTGTAAAAAGGTAAAATTTGTGGGGAAAAACTGCATTTTAGTGAATTTTTCTTTTTCATTTACACATCCAACTTTAACAAAAAGTCGTCAAACACCTGTGAGGTGTTAAGGCTCCCTATACCCCTTGTTACGTTCCTTGAGGGGTGTAGTTTCCAAAACAGTATGCCATGTTTTTTTTTGCTGTGCTGACACCATAGGGGCTTCCTAAATGCGACATGCCCACCAAAAACCATTTCAGCAAAATTTGCTTTCCAAAAGCCTAATGTGACTCCTTCTCTTCTGAGCATTGTAGTGCGCCTGCAGTGCATTTGACGTCCACACATGGGGTATTTCCATACTCAGAAGAGATGGGGTTACAAATTTTGTAAAAATTGTAAATTTGGGTAGTTTCCAAAATGGTATGCCATGTGGGGAGTTTTCTGCTGTTCTGACACCATAGGGGCTTCCTAAATGTGACATGCCCCCCAAAAACCATTTCAGCAAAATTCACTCTCCAAAATCCCATTGTCACTCCTTCCCTTCTGAGCCCTCTAGTGCACCCACCGAACACTTGACATACACATATGAGGTATTTCCTTACTCGAGAGAAATTGGGTTACAAATTTTGTGGTGTTTTTTCTCCTATTACCACTTGAATACTTTGAGGGGTGCAGTTTTTTTTAAGGGTGTAATTTATGGGGTATTTCTAATATGAAGGCCCTTCAAATTCACTTCAAAACTGAACTGGTCCCTGAAAAATTTCGATTTTGAAAATTTTGTGAAAAATTTGAAAATTGCTGCTATACGTTGAAGCCCTCTGATGTCTTCCAAAAGTAAAAACATGTCAAATTTATGAAGCAAATATAATGCAGTCATATTGTATATGTGAATCAATATATAATTTATTTGGAATATCCATTTTCCTTATAAGCAGAGAGCTTCAAAGAAAAAAAAATGACTCTCTTTCAATAAAAAAAACAAAAGTTGGAGTCAAAATGTCCAACTTCAAAATGGCCGCCATGGTCACCACCCTTCTTGAAAAGTTTCCCCCCTCACATATACTAATGTGCCACAAACAGGAAGTTAATATCACCAACCATTTTATTAAGGTGTATCCATATAAATGGCCCACCCTGTAGAATATATCATGAAAAAACAATCTCGGAATCAGAATGAAAGGTGAAAGCATAGAAGCATAGAATGTGTCGGCAGATAAGAACCATTTGGCCCATCTAGTCTGCCCAATAATCTGAATACTATGAATAGTCCCTGGCCCTATCTTATATGAAGGATAGCCTTATGCTTATCCCATGTATGTTTAAACTCCTTCACTGTATTTGCAGCGACCACTTCTGCAGGAAGGCTATTCCCTGCATCCACTACTCTCTCAGAAAAGTAATACTTCCTGATATTACTTTTAAACCTTTGCCCCTCTAATTTAAAACTATGTCCTCTTGTGGTAGTTTTTCTTCTTTTAAATATGCTCTCATCTTTTACCATGTTGATTCCCTTTATGTATTTAAAAGTCTCTATCATATCCCCTCTGTCTCTTCTTTCTTCCAAGCTATACATGTTAAGGTCCTTTAACCTTTCCTGGTAAGTTTTATTCTGCAATCCATGAGTTATTAATGCTTATAGTGACACTGGTCAGATGTGCAAAAAATGGCCGGGTCCTACAGCGAAAATTGGCTGGGTCCTTAAGGGGTTAAGGGGTTAAGCCCTGTCTACTGCTTAAGGTGCTGATACCATTTAAAAATGTAAAATGCCATCTGTGTGACTAGCATAGAGACTGAATGGATCATCATTGTGTCTGCCTGCTTCTGTCCCTTTCCAGCCCTCATGTAACTTGATAGAGCAAAGTGATATGTTTGGAAACAGAGTTGAGCAGCTCAGAGTGTCTGACGAGTAAAGGAAAGAAGGATGGATGGAGGATGGTACGGATAGACCAGAAAGGTTACCTCACTCCTTATTGAGACTCAGCTACTCAACTTGTATCAGCACTTTGTTGTGATTTCTAATGCTTTTTTACTCCGGTTGAAAACTTTTTTTTTTTTTTTTTAATCAACTGGTGCCAGAAAGTTAAACAGATTTGTAAATTACTTCTATTAAAAAATCTTAATCCTTCCAGTACTTATTAGCTGCTTAATACTACAGAGGAAATTCTTACTTTTTGGAATGCAGAGCTCTCTGCTGACATCATGACCACAGTGCTCTCTGCTGACACCTCTGTCCATTTTAAGAACTGTCCAGAGTAGGAGAAAATCCCCATAGAAAACATATGCTGCTCTGGACAGTTCCTAAAATGGACAAAGATGTCAGCAGAGAGCACTGTGGTCATGATGTCAGCAGAGAGCACTGTGTTCCAAAAAGAAATGAATTTCCTCTGTAGTATTCAGTAGCTAATAAGTACTGGAAGGATTAAGATTTTTTTTTATTGAAGTAATTTACAAATCAGTTTAACTTTCTGGCACCAGTTGATTAAAATAAAAAGTTTTCTACGAGAGTTCCCCTTTAATGTCCCTTTGGTGGGGCCTGAACACGGTGGTTCTGGTCCACAAACAAATTCACCTTAGGATAAATTGATTAACAATAAGAACCTAAACAGACTCTTGATTACCTTATCTCTCATCATATTGACTCCATAGTGTCTATCACAAAAAAACAAGGGGAACTCCAATCAATCAGAATTACAGAGGAACAGCCTTTAAGTTAAAAATAGACATACATTTTTTTAAATAATAATCCAAACATACAATCTATGACCAGATAAGTAAAACTATAGAGAAAAAAACAGTATATGACGGATGAGTGAAAAATAAATATATCTCAGTTTAATCATCCATGTATATGTTTTAAATAGATTACTACCTAATTTTATAATCCCATGTACTTAGTACATGTAGCAACCATATATCCCCATATGGGCCTGTTGTAGTATATTCGACCATAATGGTACAGATAAGCAATCTGAGCCCCGGAAATCCTGATTCAAACCCCATTTCGGGTTGGTCGTGGCTTTCAGAACTTTCAAAAGTGTCTTGGTTCAGCTCTCGCTAACAGGGAAATGTGCACAATAATAACAGCAGGGACGAGGAACACATGGCGTTTTGCGTCCAAAGGAAAGGAAGTACTGGGACAGTAAGATGACATCAGGATAGCCCAGCCTACATCACATGATGACCCCAGGTTACACAATGATTTGCTGGTTTATGAGTCGATCAGCTCCCAGGCCAATAGGAGTGTCACGATGCCGGCTGGCAGGAGGTGGATCCTCTGTGCCAGAGAGGGATTGGCGTGGACCGTGCTAGTGGACCGGTTCTAAGCTACTACTGGTGTTCACCAGAGCCCGCCGCAAAGCGGGATGGTCTTGCTGCGGCGGTAGTAACCAGGTCGTATCCACTAGCAACGGCTCAACCTCTCTGACTGCTGAAGATAGGCGCGGTACAAGGGAGTAGACAAAAGCAAGGTCGGACGTAGCAGAAGGTCGGGGCAGGCAGCAAGGATCGTAGTCAGGGGCAACGGCAGGAGGTCTGGAACACAGGCTTGGAACACACAAGGGAACACTTTCACTAGGCACAAGGGCAACAAGATCCGGCGAGGGAGTGCAGGGGAAGTGAGCTATACATAGGGAGTGCACAGGTGAAAACACTAATTGGAACCACTGCGCCAATCAGTGGCGCAGTGGCCCTTTAAATCGCAGAGACCCAGCGCGCGCGCGCCCTAGGGAGCGGGGCCGCGCGCGCCGGGACAGGACCGAGGGAGAGCGAGTCAGGTACGGAAGCCGGGGTGCGCATCGCGAGCGGGCGCCACCCGCATCGCGAATCGCATCCCGGCTGGAGGCGGTATCGCAGCGCACCCGGTCAGTGGATCTGACCGGGGCGCTGCCGTAGCGAGGATGTTGCGAGTGCTCCGGGGAGGAGCGGGGACCCGGAGCGCTCGGCGTAACAAGGAGGCAGCAAATAAGGTAGGATTTTAGACACAAATAAAACCCCATGCATTGCTTGCAGCCACCATTCTGAAGAGAGACAGTGTAGGAGCAAGCTCTGCAGAAGCCAGAAATTCTTCTCATATTCTAACCTATATAATTCCACAAATCGACAGCAAACTGAGCCCAAAATCTAACCTATACAATGCTACAAATACACAACTATCTGAGCACAATTTCTAATCTATACAATTCCATAGTAGCACAGCATTAATATGTGGGCTGATCTCTGGGACCTCTTTTCCCTATATGCAGAAGTCTTTTTGTGCACTACAAATCCCAGCCAGCAGTGTCCCAGTCCATAACAAGTATCACATTCAAATATGTTTAAAACTAAGCAAAGCTGTAGGCTGACCTGTATTGACCTTTATTTTCGCAATACATATTTAAAGCATCTAAAGTATTTAAAGCATAGCCATCTATAGCGGATGTAAGTGTATTTTCTGGGTTTATACTTACACATAGTATTTCTACCTGGTTGAAACATCCTTGTGATTAGGATTGGTGTCAGGGGAGAATACTGGATGCAGAAATGTCATCATCATGTTCTCCAGTGTAAAGATGGTGCTGGTGCTGTTGGTGCTTCTGTTGCTACTACTCCTTCCTCTTGCAGGGGTAGTGCTGCTTTGACTCATAGGAAAGCGGAGACTGGACCCCCATGTGGCAGGTGTTTGGTGTTGGAAAGCCATGGCAAACTAGCTTTTTTTGTAGTTCTCTATAGAACTACAATTTATCCACCCTTTCAGAAGGCTTGAAAAATTCCCACATTTTGGCTTTATATCGAGGGTCTAAGAGTGTTGCTTTCCAGTAATCACTTCCTTCCTTTAAGCTCACATTATGCCTGTCAATGAGTATGTGAAAACATGTAGCTAGCCATCCTTGCTAGGTTTTCTGAGGGCCTTGCTTGTTCCGCCTCATCCCATACTGCCATGGTTGTTCATGGTCCTCCTCATCATCAGTGTTCCCTTTCCCTTCCTAAGTGTCCATCGCCAAATCCTCCTCCTGAGGTCCCACTTTCCCTACCTCCTCATCCAAGTCCTCCTTCTCAAGAAGAACATCCATCCTGCTGCCAGGCATATGGGAACTCTCCTCCATCCCTCCTTCTTTAATCATCTTTAGCATTTGCTATAAAGGAAATATAAGTGGCATTACATCACTAATTCTGCTGTTCTCCTTGCTGCCAAACCTGTTAACCTCCTCGAAAGGCTGGAGCATGAGATTAGCTGCCAATCCCTCAGCTGAAAGTCACACTAGAAAAATCATCATTCTGTTGCATTAGGAAGTCTGTCACTGCTTTCAGCTGCTGGTACAGGCAGTCCAACATATATAATGTTGAGTTGCATCATGTTGAAATGTCACCAATCAGGCGTTGTTGAGGTAGACCGGTTTTGCACGTTAAGTGAAGGAAGACATGTTTAAAAGCTGAACCGAACAAACACTTTCCTGCTCTTTCCTGCCAAACACAACTAGACACAGCTCTTTGAGTGTTTGTGCTGTTATCGGTGACCACATTTCCTAATATCAGATCAAGACCAGAGAGCCAGTGTGGAACTTTCTGTTGAATATAGGACAGCAGCTCCTCTGCTGTGTGGATTTTCTCTGCTCTCTGCCCCCTCATAATTACACATGTTGTCCAGAAAAGCCAGATCATCTGCTGAAACCAAATAGCCTCTGGCAACCAGGGAGAACTTGGGATGGCTAATGTGGCTGCTACTACTATCACCACGCATCTGCCTGCTGTTGCTGCTTCCTGTACTGGTACTGGCACCGGCACTAGTACCAACATCCTTACTCCCAGAGGACATAGCAGGGGTATTCTGACCTCTACCCCTTCTAACATTTCCTTTACCAAACATACTTTTGGTGGATAGTTTGGATTTTAAAGTTAGTTTTCTTACAAGCAAGTTTCAAATATAAACATATAGTCGCTTGAGAAGGCTAATGCGCATAGGATGCAGACACTTTTTAGTGGGCTGCTATGTCCCAAACAAACTGGTGTTTGCTGAAACTAATACTATTCCCAACAATTTTTTTTTTTTTTGCAGGGCTAATCCCTTTCAAATATGTTAGGGCGCTGCTATGTCCCAAACAGGAAGATGTGACCGGTGTTTGCTGAAACCAATACTATTCCCGAAAAATGTTTTTTACAGGTCTAATCCCTGTCACATGCACACCCTTTTTAGTGCGCTACAATTTAACAACTAGGAAGATATCATGCATGCTTCATTGAACCAGGAAAATAAACATACAGTGTCTTCATAAGACTGATGCCTTTAAATTGTTTTCGCTTTTCAGTCCGCTGCTATGTAACCTGTAGGTATACTGTTTTTGTGATCAATCCCAGTAGATGTGAATACAGCGCTATGCTGTGTTTAGGGCACTTTGCATATGTATCACTACTATACAGTTCTGCCACTGCACAGCTTTTCTCAGTTCACTGCTTGTTGTTTTTTCCTTTTGTATGAGCCTTTAAAAAGACTTGCTGTGTTTTGTGGTAAAAGTTGAGGCTTGTTTACGGATGGACAGGAGATCCCCTGCTTTACTGTGGACCCTTGTATAGCTCATTAGGATTTGTGCACTGTGGACGTTGTTGAAATGGATTCTGGCTGTGGACCCCCCAACATACACACACACTGCCTGTCTGCTTTTCTTAGTTCCCTATCTCTGCCCTATCTCTCTCCCTATATCTCTCCCTCTCTGTCTGTCTCTCTGCCATCTGTTCCTCTCTCTTTCATCAGAGTGTGGGGCGCAGAGTGTGTGACCTTATGAATGTGTAAAACTGACCTCCTCCATACTCCTATTGGGCCTTTTGGCTGATTGACACATAAAATCAGCAAATCATATGATAAACTGGGTTTACTATGTGATATGCTGGTCACCTGATTGTGGCATTTAAAGGGTTAATATGCATTAATATGGGGGCATCCAACTTTCCTTAGCTGTTTTAGCAGCATTTTTTTTATTTTATTTTTATTGTATAATATTAAGGCTGGACCCATGGACTCTAGACAACAATACAAAGGACCTGTCCCGCTCACATTTATTGGGAATGTTACCGGCTATTTTCTGTGACCTCTTCAGAGGCCACTCTACAGGGTGGTGGAGACTGATCTCTGCTGTGAATGGTGGCAGATTCAGTGTTATCTCACTTTTGGTGTCACCTTACACTGTGCTCTTGTTTGACCTGAGAAGAAAGGCATTACTGGAAAATGATTCGTAGAGAACAGGAAGTCTCAGCTCGTTGTAGGCTAATGGCCAGAATTGAAACTGCAAGACTTCAGGATTATTATAAAATACAGATTTGTAAATTAAAAATGAGAAACAAACATGACCAAAAATTCTTAAAAAAAATATGGTCAACATAAAAACCTGATTTCAAAAATAGGCCATTTTCTGATGTCACATTCCATTAAATATGTCATAGAAGGAAATCTTGGATCAGAGATTATGTTAGGGGGTGTATCGAGTGGTCAGTTCAGACATGTATGGAGGGGTCAGGTTGTGGATGAACTGGTATGTGATTGTTAACAGTTTAAACTAAATTTCTTGGGGATATGGAGCCAGGGAATTGGTGAGGGGAAGAGAGGAGGAGCCAGGGGAGAGATTAGTCTGGTAACAGAGTTTTGTTTTCTTACCTTCTTTCGGTATAAATGAATCCCATTTTCTTCGTTATATTTTCCACTCCTTAGTAAGGCTTTATGCATATCATCCAATGCGTGGGCTATCATTCGTACAGCTGTATTCACTCCGTGTGGTATTCCATCCACAAAATAGTGGGTGAGATTAGTAAAACGTTCCTCACCCGTGCACTCATGAAGAGGAACAGAAAAAGTAGACTGTAATAGAGTATTCTTTAGATCATTCCTTGAAATACAATACTTTGAGGTTATCCAAAGATCCTCTAGAACTGGATCATGTGGGTGTGTGGAAGGATGACGGCTTAGTACCCTTTCCTGTAATCCTTCTATACTGTGCCTTAAAGGGCTAAACATAAGGCTACAATTAATGTATGCTCCATAAAAAATGGAATCATGTGACCAAGATGTCAAAAAAATTAAAGTCTTGTTTCTGATGCTTTGTGCTGCTTTAAATAAAAGAGTTTTAACTATTCCACTACTTGTGCCACAAAGTATAACAACTTCAGCTTTTATCTTCTCTATGATAGATAAACGTAATAAATTGTCTTCTATTGGATACGTTAGTATATGAGTTAGTTCAATACACATTCCAGATTTTTTCAGCTCTGCGCTAAGGAGGCGAAGATCCCGTTCTCCAATATCGTCATCTGTAGTAAAGATACAAACCATATTCCACTTAAAATACATCAGCAACTTCACTAAAGCCGCATATTGCACTTCATTATTCTGAACCATACGAAAGAAATGTGGATATAATCTTCTGTCACTGAGTGCAGAGTCTCTTGCCCCATAACTAACCTAAAAAAAAGACAAGTAATTATTAAAAAATGATAATTAATTCTTGTTTTTTTTTTTAGCTATTTCATGTTGATTTGTTACTTAGGGGTGGGCTCCTCTTAACACAACCCGAGTACACCCCCCCCCATTTTATTTTAGCACTACAAATTAATAAAGATGTTAATAAAAATGTAATCAGACCTTTATCAGAGCTTTCTGTAAGGAATAGTTTTGTGTCCAAAGAATATGAAGCCTGCCATCAGGACAAGGTAAACTCTTTTACGCAGAACCCTAAACTAGCTTCTCTAATCTGCCCTATCAATCCTTCCTTGGTACATTTAAGAAAAACACTGTTTCATAAGAGGGAAATAACATAGTAACAGTTCAAAAGGTTGAAAAAAGACATGAGTCCATCAAGTTCAACCTATGACCCTAATGAGTTCCTATTGAGATGATCCAGAGAAAGGCAAAAACCCCTCATACTAGAGGTAAAAATTCCTTCCCGACTCCAAATATGGTGAACAGAATAAATCCCTGGATCAACGTTCTGTCCCTATAAATCTAGAATCCGTAACCAGTGATGTTATTATTGTCCAAAAATGCATCCAGCCCCTTTTTGAACTCTTTTACAGAGTTCCCCATGACCACCTCCCCAGGCAGAGAATTCCATAGTCTCACTGCTCTTATAGTAAAGAACACCGTCTGTGCTGGTGTAGAAACCTTCTTTCCTCAAGACATAGAGGATGCCCCCTTGTATTAGATTCAGTCCTGGGTAAAAATAGATCATGGGAGAGATCACTGTACGGTCCCCTGATATATTTATACATAGTTATTAGGTCTCCCCAAAGCCTTCTTTTTTCTAAACTAAATAACCCTAAATCTTTCTTGGTACTGTAATACTCCCATAACCCTCTCCAGCTCCACTATATCTTTCTTGTACACTGGTGCCCAGTACTGTACACAGTATTCCATGTGTGGTCTGACTAGTGATTTGTACAGCAGTAGAATTATTTCCTTGTCATGGGCATCTATGCTCCTATTGATGCACCCCATGATTTTAATTGCCTTGGCAGCAGCTGCCCGACACTGGTCACTACAGCTAAATTTACTGTTCATTAAGACTCCTAAGTCCTTTCCACGTCAGTTGTCCCAAGTGTTCTCCCATTTAATACATAATCCCAGCCCGGATTTTCCTTCCCAATGTGCATTACCTTACATTTTTCAGTTATGAACCTCATCTGCCACTTCCCAACCCAAACCTCCAACCTATCCAGATCCATTTGTAACAGTTCACTGTCCTCTATTGTGTTTACCGCTTAACAGAGTTTAGTATCATCTGCAAAGATTGCTACTTTACTATTCAACCCCTCTTCAAGGTCATTAATAATATGTTAAATATGACAGGATCCAAGACGGACCACTGTGATACCCCACTAGTAATAGTCACCCACTCAGAATAAGTACCATTAATAACCACCCTCTGTTTCCTATCACTGAGCCAGTTACTTACTCACTTACACACATTCTCCCCCAGTCCAATCTTTCTAATTTTATGCACCAATCTTTTATGTGGCACCGTATAAAATGTAACGACATCCAGCAATTGCTCCTGGTCTCACCTCCTCACCTCTGGAGCTCACCTCCTCATAAAAGCTGATCAGGTTAGTTTGAAAGGACTGATCCCTCATAAATCCATGCTGATATGGGGTCATACATTTATTTTTGCCCAAAATAGCATCTCTTAGAACACCCTCAAACAATTTACATACAACTGAGGTTAAGTTAACAGGTCTAAAATTCCCGGGGTCACTTTTTGACCCCTTTTTAAATATTGATACCATCATTTAAATATTACCATCATACATAATACCCTTATACACATTACCATCATACTGTTACTGACCAAATCCTGTATACTGAGACAAATTTTACAAAAAAAAAGTAAACAAAGAGGAATATTATCATCATACACATTACCATAAATCTACTTAATGAGCAAATCCTGTCTACTTTGACCAATTTTACTAATAGTACCAGCATACAAGGAGGAATATTTTCATCATACATATTACAATCAAAAGAATAGAATTTCCTCTGTAGCATATAGCTGCTAATAAGTACTGAAAGGATTAAGATTTATGAATAGAACTAATTTACAAATCTGTTAAACTTTCTGGCACCAGTTCATTAAAAAAAACAAAAAAAAAAACGTTTTACTCTGGAGTACCTCTTTAACCAAAGCGAAGGCAGGGTCCAAACCAAGATATTGTCAAGGTTCAAAACAACTACAAGGCACAGAACAGCAGACTAAAGAATAGAAAACAGGCAGGAGGTCAGAGAAGCCTTTGACACAATAACAGACTAAAGTTGCTGAGACAGTTATCAGCTGTAATCACAAGTGGGGCTGGGACACACTACAGAAATGTAACCCCTTAAAGACTCAGCATTTTTCCGTTTTTGCATTTTCATTCTATCCTCATCACCTTCTAAAAATCATAACGCTTTCAATTTTGCACCTAAAAATCCATATGTTTGCTTATTTTTTGCGCCGCCAATTCTACTTTGCAGTGACATTAGTCATTTTACCCAAAAATCCATGGCGAAACGGAAAAAAAATAATTGTGCAACAAAATTGAAGAAAAAAATTCATTTTGTAAATTTTGGGGGCTTCCGTTTCTACGCAGTGCATTTTTCGGTAAAAATAACACCTTATCTTTATTCTGTAGGTCCATACGGTTAAAATGATACCCTACTTATATCAGTTGGATATTGTCGTACTTCGGAAAAAAATCATAACTACATGCAGGAAAATGTATATGTTAAAAATTCGCAACAGAAGAGAGAAACTGGAGTTACTTATTCATTTTTATAAAAAATAGTAAACAATTTTATTGGTAATCAAATTACATAAAAAGTGGGAGAATATCTACCCAGGAGGGGAAGAAAATCAAGAAAAGGTGTCACTCAGGTATCCTTTACAAAGTGCCTAGTGCATGGTACATTAGCAAACTGACAGGCAGCATATACATAGCAGCAAACACATGTAAACAAAGTATATACTTAGCCATACATAGAGGTAAAGAAAGCACAGGACACCGGAGCGACACCACCCCAATGCAGCGTTTCGGCAAACCTTTGTCGAGAGGCGGCGTCTCTCCAACAGGATATGCTATTTATGTTACCACAGACCAATCACAAGTAGCCACATCACGGCACCTAATTATAAACATTGATTTTACCTGAGAGCAGCGTTCAAATGGCGCACACGCCGTCATTCCCCGTACTGCGTCAGAGGCCCGGTCAGCTGACCGGATCACGTGACGCCGCGTGAGCTGGGAGATGGCACCTGCGCACTATGCTGGGCTCCGTATTTCGCGAAACAAAGTTTGTATTACCCCGGAGCCGGCTCCTATGTTAAAAATTCTCATCTTCTAACCCCTATAACTTTTTTACTTTTCCGCGTACAGGCCGGTATGAGGACTAATTTTTTGCGCTATGTTCTGAAGATTTTATCGGTGCATTTTTTGTATTGATCGGACTTTTTAATCGCTTTTTATTCATTTTTTCATGATATAAAAAGTGACCAAAAATACACTATTTTGGACTCTGGAATTTTTTTGCACGCACACCATTGACCGTGCAATTTAATTAATGATATATTTTGATAGTTCGGACATTTTCGCATACGGCGACACCACATATGTTTATTTTTATTTACACAGTTTTTTATGGGAAAAGGGGGGTGATTCAAACTTTTATTAGCGAAGGGGTTAAATGACCTTTGCTAACTTTTTTTTTCCACTTTTTTTGCAGTGTTATAGCTCCCATAGGGACCTATAACACTGCACACACTGATCTCCTATGCTGATCCCTGCAAAGCCATAGCTTTGCACGGATCAGTCAGATAGGGGCTCGATTGCTCAAGCCTGTAGCTCAGGCTTGGAGCAATCAATCGACGATCGGACGCCGCGGAGAGAGAAAAGGAGACCTCCGCCTGCGTCCCAGCTGATCTGAACATCGGGATTTTATCGCGATGTCCCGATCAGCCCGACTGAGCTGCCGGGAAGCGTTTACTTTCGTTTTCAGATGCAGTGGTCAACTTTGATCACCGCGTCTAAAGGGTTAACAGCGCGTGGCACAACAATCGATGCTGCACGCTGTTAGCCCAGGGCCCCGGCTATGATTAGCAGCTGGGACCGAGCCGGTGTTTTTCACACCGGGAAGGGCTCAGGGCACACAGGTACGCCCTGAGTCCTTAAGAGGTTAAATACTCCATCTGCTACTGATGATTGGACCAGTGTATGAAATATCGGAGTGTCCAGAGCGAGGCATATGAAGAATAGCCAGGTGCCGTCATAACATGCACATTGCATTTATACATCCTTAGTATTTAACACACAAATAGAATCATTACATAGATTCCCACATGTATACACCATACACACACACACACACATACATACTGTACATATACACGCACACACACAAAATCTTACTTTTCATTCAAAGTTTGAAAGCTTTAGAGTTCTAAAGTGAAATGAATAATGTTTTCAACTTTCTTATTAGAACTTACCTGTGTATATCCAAACATCCCTACCAACTGGGCCATTGGTAGAGTGGTGGCAGACTGAAGGTCCCCAATATAACCGGCTAATGTCCCATGCTCCATACATGAATAGTTGGGAGCTGTTACTGAGTGTCCAGACATTATCTGCAGGACATCCTTTATCACCTTATTCACATTGCTACATGAATCATACAGATGATATCCCAGGGTGATATTTGGCAGAATGGTTGGGTCATCGTTAACATCGTTAATGGCAAATATAAATGACAGGATATGTCTGTATTCTTTAAAGCCAGGACTGTAGAAAACAAGATATTTTAGTCACAATTTTATAACAAATATAGATAGCTAGATACTGTAGATAGCAACAGAAGAATACAGCAGCACACTGCCAGCACAAGGATATAGGTGAAACATGAACATGCAGATAAAACATGGAGAGCTATACAGCTATGGTGTAATAGATGCAAATGTGAAACTATGAGATAGTGAGGCACTTAGCTCGCAAATTTGTCTCCGTCGGCGGTCAAATAGCTTGGACCGTCCCACCGCGATAAGGTGGCCTCATTGGGACGGACCCTACACTGTGAATATGCCTCTGTGTGAACAGTTCAGTAAGCATGGCAGGATCTGGAACATCCAAGACACCTTATATACACACCTGATAGAGGTGGGTGGGGTGCAAGGCCAACATGGAGGTAGCCACTCCCCCGTATGTGTAATACAGACAAAGAATAAGTCAGCCAGCACTTTAGTTGATACCAAACCTAGCCTAGTAGCGTGCACCTGCAGGCCAGGTCCATATAATAGTTTGGTATCAACTAAAGTGCTAGCTGACTTATTCTTTGTCTGTATTACACATACGGGGGAGTGGCTACCTCCATGTTGGCCTTGCACCCCACCCACCTCTATCAGGTGTGTATATAAGGTGTCTTGGATGTTCCAGATCCTGCCATGCTTACTGAACTGTTCACACAGAGGCATATTCACAGTGTAGGGTCCGTCCCAATGAGGCCACCTTATAGCGGTGGGACGGTCCAAGCTATTTGACCGCCGGCGGAGATAAATTTGCGAGCTAAGTGCCTCACTATCTCATAGTTTCATATTTGCATCTATTACACCATAGCTGTATAGCTCTCCATGTTTTATCTGCATGTTCATGTTTCACCTATATCCTTGTGCTGGCAGTGTGCTGCTGCATTCTTCTGTTGCTGTATATTTAGCCTAGTAGCGTGCACCTGCAGGCCAGGTCCATATAATAGTTTGGTATCAACTAAAGTGCTGGCTGACTTATTCTTTGTCTAGATACTGTAGATAGATAGATAGACAGATACTGTAGATAGATAGATAGATAGATAGATTTAATTAGAGTCCATAAAAACGTATACGCACTTTAACATGAGAAATATCTGCATAAATGCTTTATTACTTTATATCTACATCACATCACATATATAGACATCACATATATAGACATCTCAGGTAGGTGAAATTAATGTTTGATTTCTACAATCACAGTATAGTGGGGATCAAAAGTTTGGGCACCCCAGGTAAAATTTTGCATTAATGTGCATAAAGAAGCCAAGGAAAGATGGAAAAATCTCCTAAAGGCATCAAATTACAGATTAGACATTCTTATAATATGCCAACAAAAGTTAGATTTTATTTCCATCTTTTACACTTTCAAAATAACAGAAAACAAAAAAATGGCATCTGCAAAAGTTTGGGCACCCTGCAGAGTGAATATCTTGTACTGCTCCCTTTGGGAAGTATCACAGCTTGTAAACGCTTTTTGTATCACCGTTGGCATGGTGATAGAAAAGTCATCTCAGGTGTCCTAGACAGCTGACCGATGACACTATGCAGCTGGGGACCAATCAGACTGGTCCCCTGCTGCAGATCATTGTCATTAGTCAGTCAGTTAGTGACTGACTAATGACAAGGACTTGCGGGGTTCTGGGCTGATCGGGTCTCCGGTGACCCGATCGCCCGGAAAACAACGATGATCGGAGCAGTCAGAGACCGCTCCAATCATTCTGAAGGGATAGGACCGAGGTGGCAGCTGCCACCTCGCTCCTAAACCCCTGCCATTGGTCGTTAGGACTAGCCACCAATGGCAGGAGGGGGGCGGGGGGTTAAAGGTGAAATCCTCGCTCTGCCCCGCCCCTGGATGTCGGGGCAGAGGGGGGGGGAAGATGGTGGAGGGTCCCGGGACCAGTGATCGTGTCCCGGGACCAGCGCTCGTGTCCCGGGGCCAGCAATCGCAGCGAGGATCCGCGGCGGTAACGGCGGAGGCAGCGGCGGACGGAGCTGTGAAGATCAGCGGTAAGTGATCTTCACTGCTGCGTTCCAGGAGTTGCTGGGAGTTGTAGTTTTGCAACATCTGGAGGCCCACAGTTTGGAGACCACTGTGCAGTGGTGTCCAAACTGTGCTCTTACAGATGTTGCAAAACTACAACTCCAAGCATGCCCAGACTGTCCAGGCATGCTGGGAGTTGTAGTTCTGTAACATGTGGCCCTTCAGATTTTGCAGCACTACAACTCCCAGCATGCCTGGACAGTCTGGGCATGCTTGGAGTTGAAGTTTTGCAACATTTGGAGGGCTACAGCTTGGACACCACTGCACAGTGGTCACCAAACTGTGACCCTCCAGATGTTGCAAAACTAACTCCCAACATGCCTATCGGCGGTCTGGGCATGCTGGGAGTTGTAGTTTTGCAACAACTGGAGGCACCCTTTTTGGGAAACACTGAATTAAATAACAAATTCAGTTTATTGCAACCAGTATGCCTTCAGCTTTTGCATAACTACAACCCCCAGCAGGCACGGACAGCCAGAGGGCATGCTGGGAGTGTTAGTATTATACCTCCAGCCATTGCATAACTACAAGTCCCAGCATGCCTTCAGTTGTCACTGCATGCTGAAAGTTGTAGTTTTTGCAACGGCTGAAGGATCACTGGTTGCAAAGTTTGTTACCTAACTCAGTGTTTCGCAACCAGTGTGTCTCCAGCTGTTTCAAACTGCAACTCCCAGCATGCACTGATAGACTGTACATGCAGGGAGTTGTAGTTCTGCAACAGCTGGAGGCACACTGGTTGCAAAACACTGAGTTAAGTAACAAACTGTGTTTTGCAACCAGTGTGCCTTCAGCTGTTGCATAACTTCAACCCCCAGCATGCACGGACAGCCAAAGGGCATGCTGGTTGTGGTAGTACATTGTACATTCACACGGCCTGGGTCTACAGCGAACTTCATGATACAAGTTTGAGATGCAGCAAGTTTTCCGCCGCAGCTCAAACTCTCAGCGGAAAGCTCGCTGTAGACCCCGGCCGTGTGAGTGTACCCTAAAAACACCACACTATACTACATTACACAAAATAAAAGGTAAAACACTACATGCACATACCCCTACACAGCCCCCTTTCACCCCCCCCCCCCCCCCCCCAAATAAGAATAAAACATTTCTCGTATGACACTGTTTCCAAAACGGAGAATCCAGCTGTTGCAAGACAACTCGCAGTATTGCCGGACAGCGATTGACTTTCCAGGCATGCTGGAAGTTTTGCAACAGCTGGAGGCACCCTGTTTGGGAAACCCTGCCATAGGGTATTTTTGGTATCGGAGGCAAGTGTAATTCTTGCATCCAGTTCCGTCCTCATGCAAATCCCTTATTTAGTCCTCAAATGCGCATGGCGCTCTCTCACTTCGGAGCCCTGTCGTATTTCAAGGAAACAGTTTAGGGCCACATATGGGGTATTTTCGTACTAAGGAGAAATTGCCTAACACATTTTGGGGGGCTTTTTCTCCTTTTACCCCTTATGAAAAGGTGAAGTTGGGGTCTATACCAGCTGTCATTGTAAAAATGTTTTTACATTTTTTACACTAACATGCTGGGGTTGCCCCATACTCTTCATTTTTACAAGAGGTAAAAGGAAAAAAAGAGTACGGAAATACCCCATATGTGGACATAAAATGCACTGCGGGCGCACAACAAGGCTCAGGAGTGAGAGCGCCATGTACATTTGAGGTGATTTGCACAGGGGTGGCTGATCGTTACAGCGATTCAGATGTAAACACAAAAAAAAAACACCCATATGTGACCCCATTTTGAAAACTACACCCCTCACGTAATGTAATAAGGGGTACAGTGAGCATTTACGCCCCACAGGTGTCTGACGGATTTTTTGAACAGTTGTCCACAAAAATGAAAAATCTAATTTTTTATTTGCACAGCCCACTGTTCCAAAGATCTGTCAAAGGCCAGTGGGGTGTAAATGCTCACTGCACCCCTATTACATTCCTTGAAGCGTGTAGTTTCCGAAATAGGGTCACATGTGGGGGGGGTCCCCTGTTCTGGCACCACGGGGGGCTTTGTAAAGCACATGACCCCCGACCTTCATTCCAAACAAATTCTCTCTCCAAAATCCCAATGGCGCTCCTTCTCTTCTGAGCATTGTAGTTCGCCCACAGAGCACTTTACATCCACATATGAGGTATTTCCATACACAGAAGAAACAGGGTTACACATTTTGGGGGGCATTATCTCCTATTACCTCTTGTAAAAATGGTAAGTTTGGGGGAAAAAACAGCATTTCAGTGAAAACATTTTTTTTTCATTTACACATCCGACTTTAACGAAAAGTCATCAAACATCTGTGGGGTGTTAAGGCTCACTGGACCCCTTGTTACGTTCCTTGAGGGGTGCAGTTTCCAAAATAGTATGCCATGTGAGTTTTTTTTTTTTTTTGCTGTTCTGGCACCATAGGGGCTTCCTAAATGTGACATGCCCCCCAAAAACCATTTCAGAAAAATTCACTCTCCAAAATCCCATAGTCGCTCCTTCCCTTCTGAGCCCTCTACTGCGCCTGCCGAACACTTGACATAAACATATGAGGTATTTTCCTTACTCGAGAGCAATTGGGTTACACATTTTGGGGGGATTTCTCTACTTTTACCCCTTATAAAGATTCAAAAACTGGGTCTACAAGAACATACGAGTGTAAAAAATGCAGATTTTGAATTTTCTCCTTCACTTTGCTGCTATTCCTGTGAAATACCTAAAAGGTTAACTTCCTTATTGATTGTCATTTTGAATACGTTGAGGGGTGCAGTTTTTTTATAATGGGGTAATTTATGGGATATTTCTAATAGGAAGGCCCTTCAAATCCACTTCAAAACTGAACTGGTCCCTGAAAAATTAAGATTTAGAAAATTTTGTGAAAAATTAGAAAATTGCTGCTATACTTTGAAGCCCTCTGATGTCTTCCAAAAGTAAAAACATGTCAACTTTATGATGCAACCATAAAGTATACATATTGTATATGTGAATCAAAATTTCATTTATTTGGAATGCCTATTTTCCTTACAAGCAGACAGCTTCAAAGTTTGAAAATTGGAAAAATTTCAAATTTTTCATGAAATTTGGGAATTTTTCACCAAGAAAGGATGCAAGTATTGACGAAAATTTACCACTATTTTAAAGTAGAATATGTCACGAAAAAACAATCTCGGAATCAAATTCATGAGTAAAAGCATCCCAGAGTTATTAATGCTTAAAGTGATAGTGGTCAGATGTGCAAAAAACGCTCTGGTCCTTAAGGTGAAAATGGGCTTGGTCCTTAAGGGGTTAATGATATCAAGGATTTTTTTGCCTTATTGACACTAAAATAATGGGTCATAAGTATCCCTGGTTGTTAGTAGATGCCTGCCAGTGTTAAAATGCACACCGGTATCGGAAGATGCAGTGGCTTTCGCCAAATGTGCCAAAAATTATCCCTTTTTGTGAGTAGTAACATGAGAAGCATGACTTTTTCAAGGCATTTTATAAATTCTCTTTTTTGTGAGCAGCAACTTTTTAAGAAGTGAAGAAGAGGGCATGGATTTCCCAAGCATCCCAACTATTACTCCTTTTTGGAAGTAGTAACAGAATTGGTGTCCCAAAATATTTAAGTAGAAATAGCTATTGAATGAAAATCCCCCTAAAAACATCCTTGGATGATAGATTGTGTTTGTGTAGGCCTGGATGGAAGTAGGGTGATGGTAGATTGGTGAACTGGCATTACCCAGCATACAGCAGGAGGTGGCAGATTGTTGTTACTAGTAGTAGCCAACGTACCGCAGAAGGTGTTGGACTGGCATTAGCCGACATACAGAAAAAGGTGGCAGACAAGTGTGGCTAGTAGTATGCTGCATACAGCACGAGGTGACAGACTAGTGTTTCTAGTAGTATTCAACATACAGCAGGAGGGGGCAGACTGACATTATCCAGAAGGTAGCAGACTGGTGTTTCTAGAAGTAACCAGCATACAGCAGGAGATGGCAGACTGTTGTTTCTAGTAGTATCTAGCATACTGCAGGATGTGTTTGATAGGTGTTACTAATAGTTACTAAAGTATCCAGCACACAGGAGGAGATGTCGGACTGATATTAGCCAACATAAAGCAGGAAGTAGCGGTTGTTGTCTCCAGCGTACAGCAAGAGTTGGCTGACTGGTATTAGCCAATGTACAGAAGGACATGGCAGTCTGAAGTTATCTAGCATACAGCAGGAGGTGGTGGATCAGTGTTTCTTGTAATAGCCAGCATAGCCAAAGGTGGCAGACTAGCCAGCACACAGTAGGAGGTGTCGGACTGATATTAGCCAACATAAAGCAGAAGGTATTAGTCGTAGTGGCCATCTTACAGCAAGTGGTGGCTGACTGGCATTTGCCAGTATACAGCAGGAGGTGGTGGACTGCCATTAGCCAGTGTAAAGCAGGAGGTGGCAGTCTGGCATTATCCATCATACAGCAGAAGGTTGAACAGTGGCCAGCATACAGCAGAAGGTTGCAGACTTACATTAGCCAGCATACAGCAGGAGGTGGCGGTTTGTCATTAAACAGCGTACAGCAGGAGGTGACTGGTTTCAGGGTCAGCTCTTGTCATAGGCAAAATAGGCTACAGTTTTTTGGGGGAACTCGGTGGTGCTGCGCTGGCTTCTCTATCCAGCTGTCAGGAGCACAGCACTGTCACATCACATACACAGTAATTATTACTGTATATATGATGTGATAGCTGCGCTCCTGATGGCCAGATAGAGGAGCCAGCGCAGCACTACTGCTGCAAGCTCCTCCACTATTAACCAAGGCTTGAGTCCTGCAGGGCCAACCTTAGAATTCTGCTTACTCCTTCCTCTACCTCCTTCCCTGGCCATGCCGACTAGATGCTGATGATGAAGGACCTTTGATGATGTCACCATTATGTGACCAGTTACATGTTGTGGGCGGAGCTTCACCATGCAGGATCGGAGAAATTGTTGCTGAAGGTGATGCCGTGGAGAGGAGGACTGAGCTGAAGTGAATCTCACATGATTCCTGCACAGTCACTGCTTGTTGTGCTGTGTATGAAGAAAGCTGCACCTTGGTGTCACCCCAGTGGTAAGGTAATTACATGAGGAGATTTGTTACAATGTGTCACCCAAGTAGTAAGGTGATTACATGCGGAGGGGGTTTGTTACAGTGTGTCACCCCAGTAGTAAGGAGATTAAATGAGGAGGAGGTTTGTCAAAGTGTGTCACCCAAGTAGTAAGGAGATTTCATGAGGAGGAGGTTTGTGTTACGCCGAGCGCTCCGGGTCCCCGCTCCTCCCCGGAGCGCTCGCTACACTTCCCTCACTGCAGCGCCCCGGTCGGTTCCACGGACCCGGGGCGCTGCGTTACCACCTCCGGCCGGGATGCGATTCGCGATGCGGGTAGCGCCCGCTCGCGATGCGCACCCCGGCTCCCGTACCTGACTCGCTCCCCGTCAGTTCTGTCCCGGCGCGCGCGGCCCCGCTCCCTAGGGCGCGCGCGCGCCGGGTCTTTGCGATTTAAAGGGCCACTGCACCGCTGATTGGTGCAGTGGTTCCAATTAGTGTTTACACCTGTGCACTTCCCTATATCACCTCACTTCCCCTTCACTCCCTCGCCGGATCTTGTTGCCCTAGTGCCAGTGAAAGCGTTCCTTGTGTGTTCCTTGCCTGTGATTCCAGACCTTCTGCCGTTGCCCCTGACTACGATCCTTGCTGCCTGCCCCGACCTTCTGCTACGTCCGACCTTGCTTCTGTCTACTCCCTTGTACCGCGCCTATCTTCAGCAGCCAGAGAGGTTGAGCCGTTGCTAGGGGATACGACCTGGTCACTACCGCCGCAGCAAGACCATCCCGCTTTGCGGCGGGCTCTGGTGAAAACCAGTAGTGACTTAGAACCGATCCTCTAGCACGGTCCACGCCAATCCCTCTCTGGCACAGAGGATCCACCACCTGCCAGCCGGCATCGTGACAGTAGATCCGGCCATGGATCCCGCTGAAGTTCCTCTGCCAGTTGTCGCTGACCTCACCACGGTGGTCGCCCAGCAGTCACAACAGATTGCGCAACAAGGCCAACAGCTGTCTCAACTGACTGTTATGCTACAACAGTTACTACCACAGCTCCAGCAATCATCTCCTCCGCCAGCTCCTGTACCTCCTCCGCAGCGAGTGGCCGCTTCTGGAATACGACTATCCTTGCCGGATAAATTTGATGGGGACTCTAAGTTTTGCCGTGGCTTTCTTTCCCAATGTTCATTACACTTGGAGATGATGTCGGACCAGTTCCCCACTGAAAGGTCTAAGGTGGCTTTCGTAGTCAGCCTGCTGTCTGGAAAAGCCCTGGCTTGGGCCACACCGCTCTGGGACCGCAATGACCCCGTCACTGCCTCTGTACACTCCTTCTTCTCGGAAATTCGAAGTGTCTTTGAGGAACCTGCCCGAGCCTCTTCTGCTGAGACTGCCCTGTTGAACCTGGTCCAGGGTAATTCTTCCGTTGGCGAGTATGCCGTACAGTTCCGTACCCTTGCTTCAGAATTATCCTGGAATAATGAGGCACTCTGCGCGACCTTTAAAAAAGGCCTATCCAGCAACATTAAAGATGTTCTGGCCGCACGAGAAATCCCTGCTAACCTACATGAACTCATCCATCTTGCCACTCGCATTGACATGCGTTTTTCCGAACGGCGTCAGGAGCTCCGCCAGGATATGGACTCTGTTCGCACGAGGCGTTTCTTCTCCCCGGCTCCTCTCTCCTCTGGTCCCCTGCAACCTGTTCCTGTGCCTCCCGCCGTGGAGGCTATGCAGGTCGACCGGTCTCGCCTGACACCCCAAGAGAGGACACGACGCCGCATGGAGAATCTCTGCCTGTACTGTGCTAGTACCGAACACTTCCTGAAGGATTGTCCTATCCGTCCTCCCCGCCTGGAAAGACGTCCGCTGACTCCGCACAAAGGTGAGACAGTCCTTGATGTCTACTCTGCTTCTCCACGTCTTACGGTGCCTGTGCGGATGTCTGCCTCTGCCTTCTCCTTCTCTGCTGTGGCCTTCTTGGACTCTGGATCTGCAGGAAATTTTATCTTGGCCTCTCTCGTCAACAGGTTCAACATCCCGGTGACCAGTCTCGCCAGACCCCTCTACATCAATTGTGTAAACAATGAAAGATTGGACTGTACTATACGTTTCCGCACGGAGCCCCTTCTAATGCGCATCGGATCTCATCACGAGAGGATTGAACTGTTGGTCCTCCCCAATTGCACTTCTGAAATCCTTCTTGGACTTCCCTGGCTTCAACTCCATTCCCCAATCCTGGATTGGTCCACTGGGGAGATCAAGAGTTGGGGGCCCTCTTGTTCCAAGGACTGCTTAAAACCGGTTCCCAGTAAACCTTGCCGTGTCCCTGTGCTTCCTCATGTAACCGGTCTCCCTAAGGCCTATATGGACTTTGCGGACGTTTTTTGCAAAAAACAAGCTGAGACTCTACCTCCTCACAGGCCTTATGATTGTCCCATTGACCTCCTCCCGGGCACTACTCCACCCCGGGGCAGAATCTATCCTCTGTCCGTCCCAGAGACTCTTGCCATGTCTGAATACGTCCAAGAAAATTTAAAAAAGGGCTTTATCCGTAAATCCTCCTCTCCTGCCGGAGCCGGATTTTTCTTTGTGTCCAAAAAAGATGGCTCTCTACGTCCTTGCATTGACTACCGCGGTCTTAATAAAATCACGGTTAAGAACCGCTACCCCCTACCCCTCATCTCTGAACTCTTTGATCGTCTCCAAGGTGCCCATATTTTTACCAAACTGGACTTAAGAGGTGCTTATAATCTCATCCGCATCAGAGAGGGGGATGAATGGAAAACGGCATTTAACACCAGAGATGGACACTTTGAGTATCTGGTCATGCCCTTTGGTCTATGCAACGCCCCTGCCGTCTTCCAAGACTTTGTTAATGAAATTTTTCGTGATCTCCTATACTCCTGTGTTGTTGTATATCTGGACGATATCCTGATTTTTTCTGCCAATCTTGAAGAACACCGCCAGCATGTCCGTATGGTTCTTCAGAGACTTCGTGATAATCAACTCTATGCCAAAATAGAGAAATGTCTGTTTGAATGCCAATCTCTTCCTTTTCTAGGATACTTGGTCTCTGGCCAGGGACTACAAATGGACCCAGATAAACTCTCTGCCGTCTTAGATTGGCCACGCCCCTCCGGACTCCGTGCCATCCAACGTTTTTTGGGGTTCGCCAATTATTACAGGCAATTTATTCCACATTTTTCTACCATTGTGGCTCCTATTGTGGCTTTAACAAAAAAAAATGCCGATCCCAAGTCTTGGCCTCCTCAAGCGGAAGACGCCTTTAAACGACTCAAGTCTGCCTTTTCTTCGGCTCCCGTGCTCTCCAGACCTGACCCATCTAAACCCTTCCTATTGGAGGTTGATGCCTCCTCAGTGGGAGCTGGAGCTGTCCTTCTACAAAAAAACTCTTCCGGGCATGCTGTTACTTGTGGTTTTTTTTCCAGGACCTTCTCTCCGGCGGAGAGGAACTACTCCATCGGGGATCGAGAGCTTCTAGCCATTAAATTAGCACTTGAGGAATGGAGGCATCTGCTGGAGGGATCAAGATTTCCAGTTATTATTTACACCGATCACAAGAACCTCTCCTACCTCCAGTCTGCCCAACGGCTGAATCCTCGTCAGGCCAGGTGGTCTCTGTTCTTTGCCCGATTTAATTTTGAAATTCACTTTCGGCCTGCTGATAAGAACATTAGGGCCGATGCTCTCTCTCGTTCCTCAGATGCCTCTGAAATTGAACTCTCTCCTCAACACATCATTCCTCCTGACTGCCTGATTTCCACTTCTCCAGCCTCCATCAGGCAAACTCCTCCAGGAAAGACCTTTGTTTCTCCACGCCAACGCCTTGGGATCCTCAAATGGGGTCACTCCTCCCATCTCGCAGGTCATGCGGGCATTAAGAAATCTGTGCAACTCATCTCTCGCTTCTATTGGTGGCCGACTCTAGAGACTGATGTGGTGGACTTTGTGCGAGCCTGCACTATCTGTGCCCGGGATAAGACTCCTCGCCAGAAGCCCGCTGGTTTTCTTCATCCTCTACCTGTCCCCGAACAACCTTGGTCTCTGATTGGTATGGATTTTATTACTGACTTACCCCCATCCCATGGCAACACTGTTATTTGGGTGGTCGTTGATCGATTCTCCAAAATGGCACATTTCATCCCTCTTCCTGGTCTTCCTTCAGCGCCTCAGTTGGCTAAACAATTTTTTGTACACATTTTTCGTCTTCACGGGTTGCCTACACAGATCGTCTCGGATAGAGGCGTCCAATTTGTGTCTAAATTCTGGAGGGCTCTCTGTAAACAACTCAAGATTAAATTAAATTTTTCTTCTGCATACCATCCTCAATCCAATGGACAAGTAGAGAGAATTAACCAGATCTTGGGTGACTATTTACGACATTTTGTTTCCTCCCGCCAGGATGACTGGGCAGATCTTCTACCTTGGGCCGAATTCTCGTATAATTTCAGAATCTCTGAATCTTCCTCCAAATCTCCGTTTTTCGTGGTGTACGGCCGTCACCCTCTTCCCCCCCTCCCTACCCCCTTGCCCTCTGGTCTGCCCGCTGTGGATGAAATTTCTCGTGATCTTTCCACCATATGGAAAGAGACCCAAAATTCTCTCTTACAGGCTTCTTCTCGCATGAAGAGATTCGCAGATAAGAAAAGAAGAGCTCCTCCCATTTTTTCCCCTGGAGACAAGGTATGGCTCTCCGCTAAATATGTCCGTTTCCGTGTCCCGAGCTATAAGTTGGGACCACGCTATCTTGGTCCTTTTAAAGTTTTGTGTCAAATTAATCCTGTCTCTTACAAACTTCTTCTTCCTCCTTCTCTTCGTATCCCTAATGCCTTTCACGTCTCTCTTCTTAAACCTCTCATCCTCAACCGTTTTTCTCCTAAATCTGTTCCTCCCACTCCTGTTTCCGGCTCCTCGGACATCTTCTCTGTCAAAGAGATCTTGGCCTCTAAAAAGGTCAGAGGAAAAACTTTTTTTTTAGTGGATTGGGAGGGTTGTGGTCCAGAAGAGAGGTCCTGGGAACCTGAGGACAATATCCTGGACAAAAGTCTGATCCTCAGGTTCTCAGGCCCCAAGAAGAGGGGGAGACCCAAGGGGGGGGGGTACTGTTACGCCGAGCGCTCCGGGTCCCCGCTCCTCCCCGGAGCGCTCGCTACACTTCCCTCACTGCAGCGCCCCGGTCGGTTCCACGGACCCGGGGCGCTGCGTTACCACCTCCGGCCGGGATGCGATTCGCGATGCGGGTAGCGCCCGCTCGCGATGCGCACCCCGGCTCCCGTACCTGACTCGCTCCCCGTCAGTTCTGTCCCGGCGCGCGCGGCCCCGCTCCCTAGGGCGCGCGCGCGCCGGGTCTTTGCGATTTAAAGGGCCACTGCACCGCTGATTGGTGCAGTGGTTCCAATTAGTGTTTACACCTGTGCACTTCCCTATATCACCTCACTTCCCCTTCACTCCCTCGCCGGATCTTGTTGCCCTAGTGCCAGTGAAAGCGTTCCTTGTGTGTTCCTTGCCTGTGATTCCAGACCTTCTGCCGTTGCCCCTGACTACGATCCTTGCTGCCTGCCCCGACCTTCTGCTACGTCCGACCTTGCTTCTGTCTACTCCCTTGTACCGCGCCTATCTTCAGCAGCCAGAGAGGTTGAGCCGTTGCTAGGGGATACGACCTGGTCACTACCGCCGCAGCAAGACCATCCCGCTTTGCGGCGGGCTCTGGTGAAAACCAGTAGTGACTTAGAACCGATCCTCTAGCACGGTCCACGCCAATCCCTCTCTGGCACAGAGGATCCACCACCTGCCAGCCGGCATCGTGACAGTTTGTTACAGTGTGTCACCCCAGTAGTAAGGTAATATTACACGGGGAGTGGGTTTGTTACAGTGTGTCACCCAGTAGTAAGGTGATTACATGTGGATTGGGTTTGTTACAATGGGTCACCCCAGAAGTAAGGTATTTATATGAGGAGGAGGTTTGTTACAGTGTGTCACCCCAGTAGTCAGTTCATTACATGAGGAGGGGGCTTGTTACAGTGAGTCACCCCAGTAATAAGGACATAAAATGAGGAGGAGGTTTGTCAAAGTGTGTCACCCCAGTAGTCAGGTAATTACATGGGGAGTGGGTTTGTTACAGTGTGTCACCCCAGTAGTAAGGTGATTACATGAGAATTGGGTTTGTTACAGTGTGTCAACCCAGAAGTAAGGTAATTATATGAGGAGGAGGTTTGTTACAGTATGTCACCCCAGTAGTCAGTTGATTACATGAGGAGGGGGCTTGTTACAGTGTGTCACCCCAGAAGTAAGGAGATTACATGAGGAGGAGTTTGGGTACAGTTTGTCACTCCAGTAGTCAGGTGATTTCATGAGGATGGGTTTGTTACAGTGTTCCATCCCAGAAGTAAGGTAATTACATAAGGAGGGGGTCTCTGATTAGCTGCCAATGCATCAGCTGAAAGTTATACTGGCTCCAAAAATTGTCTGTCTGCTGCATTACGAAGTCTGTTACAGCTTTGCACTGTTGGTACAAGCAGTCCAACATGCGTAATGTTGAGTTTAACCTTGTTGGAATGTTGCAAATGAGGCAGTGTTGTGGTAGACCATGCTGATACTGTAGGTGAAGGAAGGCATGTTTAAAAGCACTGCTCAACCGAACGCACACTTTCCTGCACATAGCCAGCATATTACTGAGACCGCCACAAGTTCTCAAGAAATGTTTGAAGACAAGATTGAGCACATGCGCCGAACAGGGGATAGTGTGTCATACCACCTAGACACAGGGCTTTGACGATGTTTGTGCCGTTATGGGAAACCATGTTTTCCAATGTGAGATCACGACCAGAGAGCCAGCTTGAAACTTTAGGTTGCAGTTCCTCCGCTGTTTGGATTTTCTCATCCAGGCTCAGCAGATGTAACACAGTGTGGTAGTGCTTGATTTTGTACTGATAAAAAGGGGGGGGAGAGGGGAGGATAAGCTATGCCCTTCCCTGTGGGAGGATGCCTGATGTCTGTGGAGGAGGAGGACCTGCATGAGAAAGAGAATTGGTTGGTGGGGTCAACAGTTGAACCTGATCGGCACAACCGTGGTGGTGTCACTACAATTTTCTGGTCATGTTCTGCGGACCCTGGCCTTAGTTACTACTCCATGTATATACCATGGCATATAGTGTGCTGTACATCGACAACTACGTAGAGTGGCTGACCCTCTCCGCTACATGATTGTGCAAAGTGGAAACAGCTTTCTGGGTTGGACAAACCCAATTAGTTGCCTGAAGGCAGTGGAGTCAAAAAGATGGTATGGAAGTGTTTGCACCACCAATAACCTGGCCAGATGTGAATTAAGGTGCTCTACAACAGGGTGATGACGTCCATTATGTTTGACAGTTTTTCTGTCCCAACCTTGGCTGCGCTGTTATTCATCGTTTACCCTGCCTCTACCCTCCTGCTCTGAACAGGTCAGCTCCTACTCAACTGGTTCCCACATCCTGTCCAACATGACATCATCGTCATCATCAAATTTATTGTCCCTGCCACTCCTTTCTGCATGAACTTCTTGGGTTCCTTGCTTCCCCTCAGCATAGCCACCAAGACGTCTTACAGTATGCCAATGATGCCTACCATTACCAGTCCCGCTAGTGCTATGCTCGACCACTGCTTCCATGTTCACCACCTCGAGTACAGACTGCAAAGCTTGATTCTCCTCACACAACTCCTCCTCATGGCTTGTGCTATCCTTCTGTGTAGCAGCAGTGGGGAGGCAAAGAAAGAGATAAGGAAACAGTGCGTCTAGGATGGACCTTTCCACTGCGCCATGTGACTATTGTCAGACTCTTCTTCCTCTGCCTAAAAAGACCTACGACTTCACATCAGCTCAGATAATGGACAATGTTAAGATTATCCTGGATGGCAGCTCATACAGGCAATATTCAGACAGGAGGGCACACATAGGGCTGTGTGCAGGGGATAATCATGTACAATTTCAATCAAAATTATTCAACTAACCATTGTAAATATAAGTTTTATTTGCATAATTTACAAAATTTCAGCTGTTTTCAAAATGATTATATGTAAATAGATACACAACTAATATTACAAGTTTTTTTTTGTTTTTTTATTAAACACAAACTGCAACTTTTTGAACTGATAAATACATTTTCTTCTTTATAGTACAGCTGTTGGGTATTACATAATTTATCTTATATTGTTAAATTAAAACAAATGTACTCCAACCCTGCTAGGCCTCTTTTACATACAACACTAGTGGCTACAGCTATAATTGCATTAACCCCTTAAGGATTCAGGGTTTTTCCGTTTTTGCACTTTCGTTTTTTCATCCTTACCTTTTAAAAATCATAACCTTTTCAATTTTCCACCTAAAAATCCATATTATGGCTTATTTTTTGCGTCGCCAATTCTACTTTGCAGTGACATTAGTCATTTTACCCAAAAATGCACGGCGAAACGGAAAAAAAAATCATTGTGCGACAAAATCGAAAAAAAAATGCCATTTAGTAACTTTTGGGGGCTTCCGTTTCTACGCAGTGCATATTTCGGTAACAATTACTCCTTATCATTATTCTGTAGGTCCATACGGTTAAAATTATACCCTACTTATATAGGTTTGATTTTGTCGCACTTCTGGAAAAAATCATAACTACATGCAGGAAAATTTATACGTTAAAAAATGTCATCTTCTGACCCCTATAACTTTTTTATTTTTCCACGTACAGGGTGGTATGAGGACTCATTTTTTGTGCCGTGATCTGAAGTTTTTATCGGTATGATTTTTGTTTTGATCGGACTTTTTGATCACTTTTTATTAATTTTTTAATGGTACAAAAAGTGACCAAAATACGCTTTTGACTTTGGAATATTTTTGCGCGTACACCATTGACCGTACGGTTTAATTAATGATATATTTTTATAGTTCGGACATTTACGCACGTGGTGATACCACATATGTTTATTTATTTATTTTTTTGCACTGTTTTATTTTTTTTATGGGAAAAGGGGGGTGATTCAAACTTTTATTAGGGAAGGGGTTAAATGACCTTTATTAACACTTTTTTTACATTTTTTTTGCAGTGTTATAGGTCCCATAGGGACCTATAACACTGCACACACTGATCTTTTACACAGATCACAGGCGTGTATTAACACGCCTGTGATCAGTGTTATCGGCGCTTGACTGCTCCTACCTGGATCTCAGGCACGGAGCAGTCATTCGCCGATCGGACACCGAGGAGGCAGGTAAGGGCCCTCCCGGTGTCCGGTCAGCTGTTTGGGATGCCGCGATTTCACCGCGGCGGTCCCGAACAGCCCGACTGAGCAGCCGGGTCACTTTCACATTCACTTTAGAAGCGGCGGTCAGCTTTGACCGCCGATTCTAAAGGGTTAATACCGCACATCGCCGCGATCGGCGATGTGTGGTATTAGCCTCGGGTCCCGGCCGTTGATGAGCGCCGGGACCGACGCGATATGATGCGGGATCGCGGCGCGATCCCGCTTCATATCGCGGGAGCCGGCGCAGGACGTAAATATACGTCCTGCGTCGTTAAAGGAGTACTCCAGTGGAAAACATTTTTTTTTAAATCAACTAGTCCCAAAAAGTTAAACAGATTTGTAAATTATTTCTATAAAAAAATCTTAATCTTTCCGATACTTATTAGCTGCTGAATACTACAGAGGAATTTATTTTCTTTTTGGAACACAGTGCTCTCTGTTGACATCTCTGTCCATTTTAGGAACTGGAAAAAAGCAATTGCTTTCCAAGTGGCACAAAACCCTCTACTCGTTGCTTTTGCAAAATGAGTGTAAAACATCCAATTAGAACAGATTTTGGTATAAGGTATTTGTGATATTGCCTGGCTCCATCTTCTGCATCATTTTGCTCTTTTCTCTCTGTTTCTAACTCAGAGAGTTGGATAAATCAGGTGCTGCTTGCTGATTGGCAGTTTTAACTGTACATCAGCCAGTGAACTGTACAAAAAAGCAATTTTCCAGCCTATTCTAATCTCCCCCCCTTCTGTCAATCCCCTGCTGTCAACCAAAAATTCTAATTAAAAACCCGTAAAGCACCCTTCCTGTTGGGTCACTCACTCCAGTTGTCACCCACCCCTGTCGCCACCCACCCTATTATCACCCACCCCATTGGTCTGTCAAGTGTGCATTGGAGAAAAAAGGTGTGCTTATCATCAGCTTTACTGTAGATCAGCAATAGTTTGTGTTCAATTTCCCAGCATGTCATCACCCACCACTGGGATCACATCACCCACACCCACTCCATTATCACCCACTCCTGTGATTAACCGACCGTTGTCAACCCACTCCATTGTCATCCACCCTGTGATCACCCATGGATATATCAAGTACACCAAATAAATAAAAAGTATATGTGTTGAAGTACCTCATGTAATAAAATTTGTCTCAATATATGTATTCTGCTTAGGAAGCATATATATATATATATATGAAGAAGCAGAATGTCCAGCGCAAATGAAAAGGAACTGGATGTTTATTCCAATAGCCAAAAAGACACGTAGAACATGACAAGGTGACGCGTTTCGGTCCTAAGGTTGGACCTTAGTCATACACTAGTATACAGTGAGTACAAACCTTATATAGGTGGCCCTTCAAACGCCGACCAGTAATCCGGCCGCATCTGAATAGGGTCCTCCTCCTCTCTCCGTGACGTGGGGGGGATGAGTAAAGCCCGGAGAGAAGAATGAAAAAGTGAAAAGAAAAAAGCGGAGACAAAAAAGCAAAAAAAAAGAAAAAGAAAAAGAAAAAGAAGGTGGAACAAGAGAAGAAAGAAGAAAAGGAAGAAAAAGGACCATACGTAATCGCCCCCACGTGACGGAGAAAGGTTACAATCTTAGACAATACAAAAGATCAATAAAAACAATAACGTTTATTACATGTAGGTGAAATATTTTTTAAAAAAGATCAATAATACAACACATAATCTTATTCTAAGACTACTCCCAAAAGGGAGAGAAGAAATGAAAGGAATGTACTATGTTTGGGGTTTCATAAGGAAAAGAAATGGAAAAAGAAATTGTTAAACGATAAACAGTAAATTAAATGGTATTACTAATTTTTTTATTTTTTTATATATAATAAATAGATGTAATTCACTATATATAAGTAAATACATGATATAATGAAATAGTAAATACCAATAACTTTCTCACAAGAGAAAGAATACTGTATCCTATGAAACCCTGACATAGATACTCGTACAGGATCAGCAAGTAGCTAGATTAGTCTGGGGTACTGGAACCGGTCAGGGAAAAGGATTGGGGGAGGGGACAGGGGAAAAAAGGAAAAAAGAGAAGTAAGAAAGCCCATGGTAAAATGGTCATGAGCATCCTAATTGAGAGGAACAAGGGAAATTTAAATAGGAAAGGCAACACCAATTAAATGGAAGGAGCAAAACATAAATAAACTTGAGTATGGGGTACCCGTACAGAAAAGAGTATTTCAATAAAGCAAATAGGAGGAACAGAGCTAAATAAATAAATCTCCAGCCAAAAATCACTAATAATGGAGAATGGTGTCCATCCTTTTATTAAGGCCCCGAGGGACGCGACTGTCCAATCTCAAAATCCAATAGACCTCTCGGTCCAGGAGTTTGAGCTTGACATTGCCACCCCTCACAGGTGGGCTGACTCGTTCTAGCCCCTGTAATATAAGGGATGACGTATTGCCGGCATGCACCTCGGCTATATGTCTCGAGACCATAGAGATATGTCTTGAATTAAAATGGGGTATATCCGAGATGTGTTTTCGGATACGGACTTTCAGTGGAGTGGAAGTACACCCCACGTATTGTAAATTACAGTCTCTGCAGGTAAGGACATAAACAACGTACGGTGTGTTGCAGTTGATATAAGCATTAATTTTATGGGTGTCGCCCGTAGTAGTTGAAACCACCGAATTTGAATTTTGCATAAAACCGCAACACACGCACCTGTTGTGTCCACACCTGTAGGACCCCATATAGCGTAACCAGGTTGGTTGTGATTTCTGCTGTGTGGAAAATAGACTGGGTGAAATGCTCTGACCGATAGTCGGGGCCCTTCTGGATATACATTTATATCCTGTAGGGAATACCCCTTGAAAGGCAGGATCACATAAGACAATGGGCATATATTTGTGTATGATGTTACAGATCCGTTTATATTCAAGACTATACTTGGTGCAGAAGACCACCGGGGAATCGGGGGTCTTCTGGGTACCTTGTGTCTTATTGTAGGAGGGAGAGATCAACAGCGCCCTATTTTTATTCGAGGCAATATTAATGCCCCTCTCTATGTCCCGAGACTGGTACCCACGGGCTTGGAGACGGGAAGAAATTTCACATATCTCCCGTCTAAAATCTGGGTCGGCCGAGCAGTTTCTGCGGGCTCTCACCATCTCACCCGTGGGCAAGTTACGAGTTACATGTGATGGGTGGCACGAGGACGCGTGTAATATTGAATTTACTGCAGTTTTTTTACGAAATGTAGCAGTTTTCACACAGCATCCCTCATTGTCACCCATCAAATGCAAGTCAAGAAAACTAACCATGGACACCTCATGATTAAGAGTGAACCTCAAGTTAAGAGAATTCTCATTGATGTACGTGCAGAAATCCGGTATGGCCGCCACATCGGAACTCCAGATGATAAGAATATCATCTATGTAGCGGCCATACCAGATCATGCACGACAAAAATGGGTTGGATGGGGAGAAGATTGTCCCCCTCTCCCACCAACACATATAGATGTTAGCGAGAGAGGGGGAGAACTTCGCCCCCATAGATGCTCCCGTCACCTGCAAAAAGAAATGGTGATCAAACATAAAGAAATTATGGTGTAACAGGTAGTCCACCACCTGAATGATATACTCTTGTACTGTATGAGAATAATCAGAGTATGTGATAAGGAACCATGTTAAGGCCTGAAGAGCCAGGGAGTGGGGGATAACAGAATATAGTGAGACAACATCAGTTGTAATCCATCGGTATGAATCACTCCACTTTATCTGGTTCATCATATGTAGAACATGGCCGCTGTCCTTGATGTATCCCGGCATATGTGCAATCAAAGGCTGCAGGGAAGCATCAACCCAAGCGCAAAGGCGTTCGTTGAGGGAAGATATCCCCGCAACGATAGGCCTCATAGGGGGAGGAAAAATACACTTGTGGATCTTGGGTAAGGAGTGGAAAATGGGGACCACGGGGTCCTCCACAATCATATATTCCGCCTGCTTTTTGGAAAAAATATTATGCTTAACTCCAAGATCCACAAGTGCACCTGGTTCACGTTTATAGATTTGAGTGGGGTCACTCCGGAGTGGCCTGTATGTATCGATGTCAGATAGCATAGACATATTGACTTTAGCATACAGACCAGCATCCAGAATGACCACAGCTCCCCCCTTGTCCGCCTGGCGGACAATTATGTCTCCCATATCTGTTAATTGTGATAGAGCTGTTCTTTCCCTGTGAGTGAGATTGTGGTTAAATTTCCCTGTATTAGCCTGTCTGGCCAATTTAGTAAGATCCCTCTCCACAGCTTCCTGGAATAAATCCAGTGAAGCGGTACGAGAGCCAATGGGGTAGAAGTCCGGATTCGGTGTCGGAAATGCAGGAGGTCCGGACCGAAATTCGGAAGACCGGAGCTCCTGCAGCTCAGAGACCGAAACCAGATCCCTAAAGGTAAGTGCAACCCCCCCACTATTGCAAACAGGCGTGGGCAAACATGGGGGAATGGATGACACAAAACTAGGATCATCATGCATAGATAATATATTGGAGGTCTCACAATCAGATTCTACAGGGGTAGGTTGCATGTCATTATACAGGTCCGTGCTGGCATCGACCCACGTATCAGGATTACTTTTAGAGATATTATAAAAATGTCTCTTGACGGTAATGTTACGGACAAACTTATTGATGTCCAAGAGAGTCCGATATAGATCAAAATGTACCGAGGGAGCAAACGTCAGTCCTTTAGACATAACAGATAGTTGATCGGCCGTGAACACCTTTGCAGACAAGTTGTAAATAGGTATGGTGGTTACCTCTTGTTCCTTTGTGATCTCCGGACGTCTTGACCTGTGTTTCTTCCCCGCCCTCCGGCGTTTTTTGGACGGGCAGATGCATACTGGTCCCGGGTCGTTATGGGTGCTGGTGTGCTCTGTGAGGCTTGTTGCATATCCTTATGTTGCTGGAATGAATCCTCAGCCTCAGATGCGGAGGTGATAGACTCGGCGTCTGTGTCACAGAAGCTAATTTTTCTGGCACGAGCTTTACGCCCACGTTTCTTGTTCCTATTATCATTTTTAAGGATAGAGCGTGGCGTTGATTGACCCATCTGTGTATTCGGCCATAGAAAAACACTGTCCGTTTTGTAGTCTTGTAGATCGCGAAGAAATTTTTTGTGTTTAATGTACGTAATACTTTCCTCCATCTGTGCCAAATTAGCAGTGATTTTGGCGTTTAGTTCAGCATACAGAGGATGTTGTTCAAATGGGGTAAGTTCCTGCTTCAGGGCTTGGATTTGATCATTAACCCCTTGTAGAGCGGTTTCCTCATGTGCTATAATCAAGCGCATAAACCGTAGAGAAAAGTCCGATAACAACTGATTCCATTCCGACCGGAATTGTTCCGAAAATATTGTCGTAGGAAATTTTCTTATACGGAGCCCTCTAGGGATCATCTGCTGCTCCTCGTATTTTTTAAGAGTAGACAGGTCCCACCAGATCCTGGTTTCAGTGGAGAGGGCTTCCTCTAGCTTGTTCATGCTGATCCGTAAGTCAATGTTCTCACATGTACTTTGATCTGTGGCGTTAAAAATCTTCATCATCCGTTCCGATCTTGTCGGGCGGACCTCTGGTGGTACATGGTCTAATTCTTCGGCCATGACGCTAGTAATTCGAATCTCCAGAGGTCGGGAGGAGCAAGGGCTAGGCCCCACGTGTGACTGCAAACAAAGAAGTGTATAGTCCAGCTCACTCCCTCAGCCCGTCGCGCCAGGACCGGCGTGGGCAACGCCGACTGGAATTAACAAGAAGAAGCAGAATGTCCAGCGCAAATGAAAAGGAACTGGATGTTTATTCCAATAGCCAAAAAGACACGTAGAACATGACAAGGTGACGCGTTTCGGTCCTAAGGTTGGACCTTAGTCATACACTAGTATACAGTGAGTACAAACCTTATATAGGTGGCCCTTCAAACGCCGACCAGTAATCCGGCCGCATCTGAATAGGGTCCTCCTCCTCTCTCCGTGACGTGGGGGGGATGAGTAAAGCCCGGAGAGAAGAATGAAAAAGTGAAAAGAAAAAAGCGGAGACAAAAAAGCAAAAAAAAGAAAAAGAAAAAGAAAAAGAAGGTGGAACAAGAGAAGAAAGAAGAAAAGGAAGAAAAAGGACCATACGTAATCGCCCCCACGTGACGGAGAAAGGTTACAATCTTAGACAATACAAAAGATCAATAAAAACAATAACGTTTATTACATGTAGGTGAAATATTTTTTAAAAAAGATCAATAATACAACACATAATCTTATTCTAAGACTACTCCCAAAAGGGAGAGAAGAAATGAAAGGAATGTACTATGTTTGGGGTTTCATAAGGAAAAGAAATGGAAAAAGAAATTGTTAAACGATAAACAGTAAATTAAATGGTATTACTAATTTTTTTATTTTTTTATATATAATAAAAAGATGTAATTCACTATATATAAGTAAATACATGATATAATGAAATAGTAAATACCAATAACTTTCTCACAAGAGAAAGAATACTGTATCCTATGAAACCCTGACATAGATACTCGTACAGGATCAGCAAGTAGCTAGATTAGTCTGGGGTACTGGAACCGGTCAGGGAAAAGGATTGGGGGAGGGGACAGGGGAAAAAAGGAAAAAAGAGAGGTAAGAAAGCCCATGGTAAAATGGTCATGAGCATCCTAATTGAGAGGAACAAGGGAAATTTAAATAGGAAAGGCAACACCAATTAAATGGAAGGAGCAAAACATAAATAAACTTGAGTATGGGGTACCCGTACATACATATATCTATATATAGTAGAAAAAGAACAGCACAGCCAATGAGAGGAAAATTTCGTAGGGAGGTGCACGCAGCTCCTGGATCCTTGGTTAGGGGATCATCTTTCAAACAGTACAAAAGTCTTGTCCACAGCACCAAAAATCATGAAAAAATATGTGTTTATTCCATAAAAGGTGTCAATATAGCAGCAACGTTTCAGTCAGCTCAACCTGAGCTCAACCTAAGCTTGAGAAAGGTCAGGTTGAGCTGACTGAAACGTTGCTGCTGTATTGACACCTTTTATGGAATAAACACCTATTTTTTTTCATGAATTTTGGTGCTGTGGACAATACTTTTTGTACTATATATATCAATATATATATATATATATATATATATATATATATATATATATATATATATATATATATATAATACAGACAAAGAATAAGTCAGCCAGCACTTTAGTTGATACCAAACTATTATATGGACCTGGCCTACAGGTGCACGCTACTAGGCTAGATATACAGCAACAGAAGAATGCAGCAGCACACTGCCAGCACAAGGATATAGGTGCAACATGAATATGCAGTTAAAACATGGAGAGCTATACAGCTATGGTGTAATAGATGCAAATGTGAAACTATGAAATAGTGAGGCACTTAGCTCGCAAATTTGTCTCCGCCGGCGGTCAAATAGCTTGGACCGTCCCACCGCGATAAGGTAGCCTCCTGGGGCGGACCCTACACTGTGAATATGCCTCTGTGTGAACAGTTCAGTAAGTATGGCAGGATCTGGAACATAAGGCAGGTCCGTCCCAGGAGGCTACCTTATCGCGGTGGGACGGTCCAAGCTATTTGACCGCCGGCGGAGACAAATTTGCGAGCTAAGTGCCTCACTATTTCATAGTTTCACATTTGCATCTATTACACCATAGCTGTATAGCTCTCCATGTTTTAACTGCATATTCATGTTGCACCTATATCCTTGTGCTGGCAGTGTGCTGCTGCATTCTTCTGTTGCTGTATATCTAGCCTAGTAGCGTGCACCTGTAGGCCAGGTCCATATAATAGTTTGGTATCAACTAAAGTGCTGGCTGACTTATTCTTTGTCTGTATTGCACATACGGGGGAGTGGCTACCTCCATGTTGGCCTTGCACCCCACCCACCTCTATCAGGTGTGTATATAAGGTGGCTTGGATGTTCCAGATCCTGCCATGCTTACTGAACTGTTCACACAGAGGCATATTCACAGTGTAGGGTCCGTCCCAGGAGGCTACCTTATCGCGGTGGGACGGTCCAAGCTATTTGACCGCCGGCGGAGACAAATTTGCGAGCTAAGTGCCTCACTATTTCATAGTTTCACATTTGCATCTATTACACCATAGCTGTATAGCTCTCCATGTTTTAACTGCATATTCATGTTGCACCTATATCCTTGTGCTGGCAGTGTGCTGCTGCATTCTTCTGTTGCTGTATATCTAGCCTAGTAGCGTGCACCTGTAGGCCAGGTCCATATAATAGTTTGGTATCAACTAAAGTGCTGGCTGACATATTCTTTGTCTGTATTGCACATACGGGGGAGTGGCTACCTCCATGTTGGCCTTGCACCCCACCCACCTCTATCAGGTGTGTATATAAGGTGGCTTGGATGTTCCAGATCCTGCCATGCTTACTGAACTGTTCACACAGAGGCATATTCACAGTGTAGGGTCCGTCCCAGGAGGCTACCTTATCGCGGTGGGACGGTCCAAGCTATTTGACCGCCGGCGGAGACAAATTTGCGAGCTAAGTGCCTCACTATTTCATAGTTTCACATTTGCATCTATTACACCATAGCTGTATAGCTCTCCATGTTTTAACTGCATATTCATGTTGCACCTATATCCTTGTGCTGGCAGTGTGCTGCTGCATTCTTCTGTTGCTGTATATATATATATATATATATATATATATATATATATATATATATATTTATATATCTGACCTGAGACACATCAGAGTCCGCAAGTGAAGATAATGACTCCACATTACAATGCCTGGGTGTATGTTTCCAGTGATGCAAGCTGCACACAACATATTAGGCAGTGGAATGGCATATTAGTGGAAAAATAACAATTGCCACTCTGCACAGTCCCCAAGAGCATTAGCTTTAAAAAAAAAAAAAAAAAAACACATGTTGGATTAAAATGTTCACTACCCCGTATGTGAATTATACGAGTGGGTAACTATTTTGGTGGTTCCCCTATTTTTACACCTCTCTGTAATGAAAGCATAATGCAGTAAATGTGAACGAAGCCTGAAATTGGGGTTGGTGCTGTGTCTCTCCTGGGCCCTGCCATATGCCCACTCGGGTAACATGCCACATATAGGATACTGGCACATTCAGGAGAAATTGTGTAGCAAAGTTTTGGGGTGTTATTACCCCTGTGTTTCTTGTGAAAGTGAGAATATTGGTTCTAAAAGTGTAATATATGCATAAAAATTTGAAATTTTGTTTATATGGCCTAAGATCTTTCCTCAAATACCTGTGGGGCCAAATGTTTACTACCCCTTTAAATTAATTCTTTGAGGGGTGTAGTTTCCAAAATGGGGTCACTTCTGGGTTTTTCCCTATGTAGTGGTTCCACAGTGGGCACTGCAAATTTACACAGTGGCCCTGAGGTTTCTTTGTGGGTTTTAATTCCCTACAATTTTTTTCCACGGTTTTTACTAAGGTTTCCCTACATTTTCGACTTTCCCTAAATTTTCCTTTTTTTTTCACATGCACTGATCTGTAGGGTTTTCCTCAGCTGAAATCCACCACATTTTATGTGGAAACCTTAGTAAATATGCTGGGTTTTTGAGAAAATGTCGGGAACACACCATGGCCATGCCCCTATTTTGGGTTTTCTTAGTAAAATGGAGAGTAAGTCAGGATTTTTTTTTTTGAAACAGGGTCTTTTAGGGGTTATTTCTTATGTTTTTGCCCCTAGAGCCTCTGCAAACTTGAAATGGCGCCTGCAAAATATCCTACGACAAAGGTAGTGTCAAAATCCAATAGGTGCTTCATCATGCTTAGACCTGTGTGTGTTAGACTGCAGCAACAAATGGAATATTACAAAAAAAACTGAAGAATTAGGCTAATAAATATTGTTTAGAATTATTCTGCTAATACCTGCTACAATGTTAAAAAAAAAAAAACAATAATGAACTGAAATAGAAAAAAATTGACTTGGCAAAAAATTATAATGATAATTTATTAAAATATTACCTTAAATTTTCTTTAATTCTTATACACCACCTAAAGGGTAAATAAACTTTGTAAATGTCATTCTGAATAATTTGAAGGTAGCCGTTTTTAAAATGGGGATTTATGGGAGTTTTCTAGCATACAGGACTCTCAAATCCACTTCAAATTAGTCCCTTAAAAAAATCTGATTCCAAAATTACCTTGAAAATGTTAAAAAATGCTTGTAATATTAAAAGCCTTCTAATGCCCTAAAAAAGTCAATAATGTTTAACAAATGAACAGTACTAATAAAGGTGTGTTAGGGCAGCTTACAAGTTTAACAAATTGTTTGACAAATGATGCCAACATAACGTACCTATTGTAGATGTGAATTAATAAGTAATTTATTTGGTGTAACTATTTCTCTTATAAATAGAGATTTTTGATTTACACAGCAATCTCCACAGTGCCTCTCGGCTCATGAGAACATCCGGGTGCCGCAGGGTATGGAGCGAGTCCCAAGCCAGCTTCATACAATGGTGAAAGCCACTGGATGATCATACTCATCCTGTGGTTGCAAAATGTTGACCAAACAAATAATAGATACATTTTGGAAAAAAATAGGTACAATACAATACACAGAAAAATAAATTGACATTTGTCATGGAGCAGAATGAGAAGGGGAAAGTAAGTTATCGGTGAATTGGTTGCAGACACATAGGCCTGAGGCACCAGGTCGCTCAGGAAACCACAAAAAAGAATGTGCAGACTGTTTTACATTGATCAGGTCATCATGATCCAAACAGTCCTCTTGTATCTGAAAATAAGTGTGGAGAATGATATATGTCTTTATTACAGAATCTATAGTCCTCATATACAACTTTGTGGCTCCAATGGACTTTCTGCACTTTGCTGTTAAAATCCCAAAAGCACGTTCTACATACCTCTTGACATAGGCAAGCCAGAAATTGTATGTTAGACTCCTGTCATTATGGCCTTTCTTTGGGTAAGGCCTCATCACTTGTCTGGTAAAGGCAAAGCCCTCATGAGTTGCAATAACAAAAGGGGCTGATGGTCCAATCATTCCAGGTATTGGTCTTGGAAGGAGGAGATCAAGTTGGTTACTCAAATTCTGCTGACCCATTTTGGAAGCACCAAGGACCCTGGCAAGTGCAATACTTCTATTGGACCTGATATCAACTGCTAAGAGTCTGCTTTTGGTAACATCTAACAGCCTCAATGATGATTTATGCTTGTAGTTATAATATGGGGTCCCCTTAGGAGGCTTTTTAATCCAGATGTGCTTCCCATTCATGGCTCCTGCACTATTGGAAAACTGGGTGGTCTCCATGAAATGGGAAGCAATCTGCAGCCATTCCTCATTGTCTGGAGATAATATAGGAGATGATATAACCACAGGCTGGAGCTTTTCCGATATTGCTTGATATGCTCTCCAGAAAATTGCAGAAATTTTCAAAATTGCGACAAAGAAATGGTAGTGAAGTGATGTGTGCAAATTCTCACCTGCAAGAAATCTATCGAGAAGCCAACATAAAGAATAATAAACATATTTTTTTTACATTACATGGTTTAAAATACACACAATTTACATCAGCATCAAACAAGTCAACTTAATACAAGAACATTTTAATATGATAGCAAGGGAACTAATGAAAAATACTTCACACCATGTGAACTATCAATAACATTAAATACACCCCAAAGAATCCAAAGTACAGAGGATTTCCAGGAAAACTTCTCATGTAGCCCCATTCCTCCCTGTGCCATAAAACAATAAAAGAATGCATAATTACCTGTCTCACTTCAACATGGCTGCCATTGACACATCTTCCGGTCCTTTCTCTTGTGCTGTTCTTCTTTAGGTGATGTTCCACTCCCCCATACAGAGCAAAGCAGGGGAGCGAGAGATCACCAGAAGAAGAAAGAACTGCACAGGAATGCTGACTGGAAGATGTGACAGTGGCTGCGCCAGGGGAGCAGGGGAGGTAAGTATGAATTATTTTATAGTTTTTTTTTATAACTGCTTATTTATTGAGTTTTTCAATTTTTAATACAAAGAAATCAATAAAATGAAAGAAAATAATTATTGACAATTCATAACATATGACAATAACACTAGTCCACTTGTATCTAAAAAAAAATTGGAATAACTCAGTATTTCCAGTATTGCACTTGGAGGCATTGGACTAAGTTGCTAGAAAGCTATTTAACATCATATAGCTTACAAATACAGGTATAGAACATACATTATAAAGATAAGAAATTAAATGTTTTTAGCCTCTAAGAAATATGGTTAAACATTACAAACATGGGGTGGCAGAAATCAAACATTATCATGAAAAACATAATGCCATAAATATCAAAAATATGTAGAATAGATAATTAAATAATACAAAAACACGTTGTTAAGAACATTAAAGAGTACCTGTGAAGTTGAACTCCCGGCAATTCTTCAGATCAATGTGGAGAGACACTGGTCCATGTAGTATCTCCTACTTGGACAATATCAATGTAGACAAGTTTAACAAAATTGTCCATAAAGAACTACTTACAGACCATCTTGACATAGATATTTTCTTTTTCTTTTATTGGTTGAATCCATAACTTTTCTTTACATGCATCATATTTAGATGAAATTGACTTTCATCTTGAACCTGCCATGCAAAGTTTCAGGGAAGCACTCCTTTAGGCATGTGTACTGCCCCTAAAATGTGGCATGACAAGTTTAGGCTTAAAGGCTAATTTCATCTTACCAAGGCTGTAACACTTCTATTGTCTTGTTGTGAAGAAATGTTATGGATTCTAATAATAAAACAAAATTAAATATCTACGTCAAGATGGTCTGTGAGTAGTTCTTTAATGGGCAATTTTGTTTAACTTGACTTAATTGATAGTGAGAGGTGCTACATGGTCTGACGAGACGGATAGAGCTTGTTACTGTGGGTAATAATGTGAGTGCCATACACGTGAAAGGAGTGCTTAGATAACTAATGTTTGTATAAGAGACACTGGTCCATGCCTGGCATTCATGTTGCAGACATGTATGAGGCGGGGCCCCTCTGTTTGTCATCTTAGCTGATCGTGATTGTGCAATTTTGTCTTGGTGGTCCCGACCAGCCCACTGAGCTAACCAGCAACTAGTTTTAGCAATTTTTTACTCACTGCAATCAAGAGAAGACATGGACTCCTGAGGCCTGACATCAGTTACCAAAAGGATCCTTTGTCCTTATAAAACTTAGCCCTTTATATCAAGTGTTCACTAACACACACAATAGAACAAAAAGTAAATAAAAGCTAGACTGTGTAGTAGTTACTCTATTATTGTGCCTTTTTGGTGCAATATATTAATTTTTAGATGATGTGTTGATATCCGGATTCCCAACCACTCTTGAGTTATTGAACCACTATCTCAGTAATTGTTAAAACATTATGTTATACATCCAAGTCAATGCCAACCCACCGTCATATTTTGCCATAAAAGTGGCTACTTCAGGGGTCTGGGCCATTCATACTCTGACCCAAACTCTTGACGAAGCCCTAAATTTTCCCCAAATAAAGTATTAGGTTTTAGTGAACTTGGGCTTGGTCTATTTAGGGGGCAAATGGGCAAATAAAGTGTCAGAAACAGATGTAAAAACAAAGAGCAGAAATATTTGCCTGTCTACTCTACTCTTCCTTCTTTTCAAATCTACTCTTGGCACTGGAATAGATTCAAGCCTAGGGTGGTGGTCCAGAAAGAAACACTGCATTTCTTCTACATGTTTAATTTTTCCCTGTTTTGTTGGAAGTCAATGTCAGCTTGAAGTCAGCTGGAGAATATGAGTATATAACTTTTGAATGGTAATATAGTAACATAGTTTGTAAGGTCAAAAAAAGACAAGAGTCCATCGAGTTCAACCTAAACCCTACTGTGTTGATCCATAGGAAGGCGAAGACCCCCATGAGGCTGATGCCAATTGCCCCATGACAAAGGAAAAATTATTTCCTGATTCCAATATGGCGATCATAATAAATCCCTGGATCAACATTGTATCAACATGAATCTAGTATCATAACATGTAATGTTATTACTCTCTAGAAAAACATCCAAGCCTCCCTTGAACTTGTTTATTGAGTCAGACCTCACAACATCATGTGGCAGAGAGTTCCATAGTCTCACTGCTCTTACAGTAAAGAATCTCCATCTGTGATAATGGTGAAACCTTCTTTCCTCTAGATATAGAGGATGCCCCCTTGTCATGGCTATCGGCCTAGATATAGCTAGAAAAGCTCTCTGAACTGTCCATAAAACATCTTTTCTCTAAACTAAATAACCCCAAGCGTGATTACCTGTCTTGGTCCTGTAATCCTCCCATACCATTCATTATCTTTGTCGTCCGCCTCTGCACACTCTCCAGTTCAGCCATGTCCTTACCTATAGGTGTCCAGAATTGGACACAGTACTCCATATGTGGTCTGACTAGTGGTATTTTTGTTTACTCAGTGACACATCATGTTTCAGGTATGAAATGTTTCACCCAGTAAGTGGAATTTCTTTCATGCTAGGGCACTTTCACACATACATAATCTGCTGCAGAAATTTCATAGCAAATTTGGGGGAAAATCTGTAGATCGTAGATCTGTAGTGGATTATGTTAAAAATTCTACTGCATTTTTTTTTTTTTGGGGGGGGGGGGGGGGGGAGAAGAACTACTGTCGTTTTTGATGCAGTTTTATTTTTTTGTACTTACAATACACAGACCACACTGGAGAATGTTTCCCCTGTATATTTCCATGGCACTGTCCATGTATGTGCAGTGAAGATTCCTCCTATAATGATGTCTCCTTCTTGGGAATATTTATACTCAAATGTGAAATCCTTCATAGTTAGATGACATCCGGGTGCTGAGGTCTGTGACTGTGCGGAGGAAAGTATCAAGCACAAGAGAAATAACCAGCAGAGTTTATAGAAAAGATCCCATATAATGGAGAAGAACATAAGACATGTAGTAAAGAGTCTTCCCTCTGTTCCCAACCACATGACAGAAATCTTTGAGAAAAGATCAGGACTGCACTGACAATGACAGAGTGAGGGCTATATATCTGGTTCCAGGTTATATTTTGGGCTTGATGTGTAAAAATTTATTTAGAAGAAGTGAAGAAAAAGATTAGTCACAGGTGTAGGAGATTTATTAGAATTATAAAAAAAAACTAAAAAATAAAACAAGAGAACATTACACAGTTTACAAAATGCTTTTACACTGAAATATGTTGTGCATTGATCTTAAAGGGGTATTCCTATAATTTAAAGGAGTTATCTGGCCAAAAGTGGTAAAAACAAAAACTATATACAGTGACCCCCCCCCCCGACCTATGATGGCCCCGACATACGAGGCCATCGCATGTTGAAGACAGCATCAACATACAATGCTTTTTTGTCGGGGCCATCGCATAAACGGCTATCTGGCAGCGCAGACTGCTTCAGCTGCTGCCGGATAGCCGTTTGAGGTGCCCCGTGTGGTCCGGGGAGTTTTACTCACCTGTCCCCGCCACTCAGTACCATCCTATTCGGGATCGGGATCGCTCTCCTACGTCATTATTGCGAGGAAACATGTCCCGTGGCAAGTGACCAGGACGATCCCAGAGCTAATCCCCAAGGAGGAATCCTTACAATTGGTGTCGGATGCAAGCAAACACGTTACTAGGAGCAACCAGTGGTCGAGTTGCAGTGAAGTTGTTGCCAAGAGAAAACTACCGTGCATGGTGCAAGTGTGTATTCTTTCTCAGAGAGGAGACAGTGGGATAAGCCCAGCTGTGGAGTACAAGAGCAGGACTGAGCCTGTGGTGAAGTTGTTGCTAGGGGCAACAGATCGCATCAAGCAAGTGGGCGCTCTTTCTCAAGTAAGGAGACAGGTGGATGGGCCACCTGCAAAGTGCAATGGAAGTTTGGAGACTGTATAAAGGCGTTGCTAGGGGCAACCGAAAATTTTCTTGGCAAGTGGCTGACATTTTGGCAGAGGACTGTGCTGTGTTTGCAAGGTTTAAAGTGTTGCAAGATGGAGGTACTAATAAGTGCTTTGTTGCAGACTGCTGCAGCGCAAGAGGAAGCAACCTTTGCAGAGTTTGAAAGGATTGCTACGCATGAGGCATGGCCCAAGACACACTGGGGAAACTTGGTGTTTGGATTAATTGGTGGAGAGGCCCAAAAAGTTTATTCTGAACTGGATCCAAAGATCTTACGGGACTATGAGAAAGTCAAGACAGAGATCCTGACTCAAGTGGGAGTAAGCCAAGCTGTAAGACTACAGTGTGCACTGCAGCCTAACAATGATGCTGGATTTAAAGTTGCAGAGCTACTTAAAGAGCAAGTGGAGCAATATTCTGCAGCGGAGAAGCTGGTGAGAGGTGTCCAGTGCCAGCCATTAACTGACTGGAGGGCAAGAGATTCTGGTAAGGCTGTTCCAGGGGTTATGGGGGCCATGTATAGAGACTATGAGACTGTACATAAGAATGATGGGACTGTGCATAAAAATGAGGGTGGTGGTTTCCTAATTGACTGTGTGAACTATGTTCAAGGTGGCTCCAACCTATGTCCAGTTGCAAAATCATGTGAGGGTGAGGAACCCCTCATGAAGACTGATGGGACTGTTCAGATTGGATTAAAAAAATCTGGTGAACAGAAAATGGTGCATGCAGGACTGGGAGAAAATTTTACAAAACACACTTTGCATGAGTTAGTTCCTAGTGCTATGAACTGTCCTGTAAGTTCTGAACCTGTGCAATGTGATAATGTTTTTTTATGAAAAACCCATGCCTATGTCTTCTGAAGTAATGTGTACTGCTGCCAACTCTGACAGGACAAAAGAAAACCTGTGTGAGCTGGTAGTAGATGGTAAAAAGATGGTGGCTTTGCTAGAGCCTAGGGGTATAAAAAGTCTGGTAAAGACAAGTTGCAGAAAGACGGACCCTGTCATTGTGTCTATACATTTAGATATTTGGGGTTATAAAACCATTAATGTCTGTGTTTCTACCCTCTATGGTACCGTGAGTCACAAGGTCGCAATAGAGCCCTCCTTGGAGTATGATGGATGGATTTTCCATTTTTTCAGCTATTATGGGAAGACTGTCAGGTTACAGCGAGAGTAAGGAGACCGCTGTAAGTAAGAGATCTCGGAAAAAAAACGAGCTGGTCTTGGTAAAAAAAAAGGGAGCAGATACAGAACCTTGAAGAAACCTTACAGATGGTTTCTGCTAAATTGTTGCAAAAGGAAGAAGAGGTTCATCACCTGTCAGAGGAGAAAGAAAAAACGCTTGCAGACTTGAATAAAGAGCAAGAAGCAAAGCTACAGCTGCAGAAAGATATGGAGCGCCACAAAAGTGAGTTTGCGACTCTGCAGGATGAACTGTCCCGCTCCCAGGATCTTGTGACCAGCAAGGAGAGAGAATTGGAGAATCTGGCCAAGCAGATCTCATTCAATAAAGAAGTGAATGTTCTATGTGAGGCATATCTGGCTCTACAAATTGATCACAAGGCTAGGTTGGTAGCTAGAGATGAGCGAATCGAAGTTGACGAACCCAAATTCGTTACGAATATCATGAAAAATTTGATTCACAACGAATGCAAATATTGCCGCGATTCGATCGAGCAAATTGCTTCATTAAACTCCATTTTACAGCGTTCCAGGCTATTGGAGACCTAAGATGGCGGATCCATATGTGAGTACATGGGGCAGGGGATTATGGGAGGGCAGGAAAAAGCGGCGGGAATGAAGGTAGGCGGGCTGACCCTAAATCACATGTGAGATGCAGCCTATCAGTGTTCACTGACCCCTGTGATGTCACAGCCCCTATATAATCGGCGGCCATCTTGCCTCTCTTCATTTCATCTATGCACTCAGATGGAGAGGACGGGACTGCGTGTGTGTGAATAGCTCATACCACAGCGTTACACTGCAACTGCTAGTCACATCAGCATTAGGGAAAGGCCGGAGTGCAGAGTGCTGTGCTGTTACACTGAGAAGGATCATTGATAGCTAAACCTCCTATTCACGTTATTGAGCATTGAAGCAAAGTGCAATTTAGGGTTTAATCCCTGTATTTTTTGTTTTTTTGTGGCGCTGCACTGTTAGGTCCTGCTGCTGTTCAGAAATACGTGATTGTTCAGTGGATTGTAGTGCATTTGTACCATTTTGTAACTGTTAATCTGTCAAGGGGCTACATACTGTGCAAATCCATACAATAGTATTCAAAGGCTGTTTTTTTTTTTTAATACAGAGTTTTTTCTGCATATAGTTACGCATATTACTGCCCTTATCAGTGCATACCGCATAGGTACATCCAAGTAGTGTACCATTTAGTACCTGGTAATCTGTCAAGGTGCTCCAAACTGTCAAAGTCCAAACAATAGTATCCACCGGCTGGTGTTTTACAAAAATACAGAGTTTTTTCTGCGTATAGTTATGCATATTACTGCCCTCATCAGTGCATACCGCATAGGTACATCCAAGTATTGTACCATTTAGTAACTGTTAATCTGACAAGGTGCTCCATACCGTCAAAGTCCAAACAAAGGTATCCACCGGCTGGTGTTTTAAAAAAATACAGAGTTTTTTCTGCATATAGTTACGCATATTACTGCCCTCATCAGTGCATAACGCATAGGTACATCCAAGTATTATACCATTTAGTACCTGTTAATCTGTCAAGGTGCACCATACCATCAAAGTCCAAACAATTGTATCCACCAGCTGGTGTTTTACAAAAATACAGAGTTTTTTCTGCGTATAGTTGCGCATCTTACAGCCCTCATCAGTGCATACCGCATACGTACATCCAAGTAGTGTACCATCTTGTTAATCTGTAAAGGGCCTACATACTGTGAAAGGACAGCCGTAAGTAATCACCTGCTGCTGTTCTAGACAAATACTGTTTAAAGAGTGGTGTCGCGTATTGTAATACCCTCATAAACACACTAAGTAGGTCAGGCAGAGAAGTGCCAGGACGTGCACAGAGGAGTGGCAGAGGCCTAAATACTTCAGGCAGAGCTGGCAGCAGACTTGGGGCGAGTGACAGCAGGAGTCACAGCGAGAGGCCTGAGCTCCCGTTATCAGCCAGCGGTCGTGTCTCCACCAGCAACTCATCTGCCGTCCTCGATTGGTTAACACGCTCATCCACATCATCACAAGTGACATCTGACACCCCCAGTCAACAAACGGTGGGTTCCTCAGACACAACCCTCAGTTGGCATTGCCCGGGAGCAGTCCCTGTCCTGCCATTGCCTTTGTCCTATGCTGTTCCCTCTCCTAAAGAAGTATCTTATGCTGTGGGTTCAGCTCCACTATTTACTGAGGATGATCTAATAGAGGACAGTCAGCAGCTACTGGACAGCCAAGAAGGGGAGGAGACATGCGCCGCTTGCTCCGCTAGGTGGCCAAGTAGTGATGCGGAGAGTGACGTGGGAGGCGGTGTTGCAAGTGTTCAGGGTCCTGAAGCAGACACTGTTGGGGAACCTGAGGAGGACATCAGTGACATGCACACACCTGTTGATGATGATGAAGCCGCTCGCATTTGGGAGCCGGGTGCAGAAGGGGCTTCATCATCATCATCAGGAGAAGAGAGTTGCAGGTTGCCCTTGAGGCATGTAGTGGAACAGGGTTTCCTGGAGACAGCGCCAGTAGCAGTCAATTAGTGCGGACTGCGGGTGGGAAAATCAGCTACTCGGCAGTGTGGAAGTTTTTCATAAGGCATCCGGAGGAGGTTCACGTAGCCACATGCAAGATATGTCGACAGAAGGTGAAGCGTGGCCAGGGTCCCAATGTCAGCACCACGGCCCTGCATCAACACATGCTGCACCACCATAAAGCGGCCTGGGAGAACCGTGGCTCCGATGTAGTGGTCCAGCCTGCCGCATCACCCAGTGGCCATCTGCTCCCTCCTTCATCCAGCCAAGGCTCCACCACCTCAGCCGAAGGGAGCTGTGTGTCAAACCCTCCTTCTGTCACTCCTGCTTCTCCCGCTTTTAGTCAGCCATTCCGCCAACAATCCATTGGCGAAGCCATGTCCAAGAGACAACAGTATGCGCCCACTCATCCAACGGCGCAGAAGTTGAATGTGCTCCTGTCCAAGTTGCTGGTGTTGCAGTCCCTCCCTTTTCAAGTGGTGGACTCTGCACCTTTCAGAGAATTGATGGCATGTGGCGAGCCGAGGTGGAGAGTTCCAAGCCGTCATTTCTTTGCGAAGAAGGCAGTACTAGCCCTGCAAAAGTTTGTACAAGAGAAGGTGGGCCAGTCCTTGAGCCTGTCGGTGTGTTCAATAGTACACGGCAGTGCCGACGTGTGGAGCTGTAAGTATGGGCAGGGACAAAACTTGTCTTTTACGGCCCACTGGGTAAATGTGGTTCCTGCACCGCCACAACAGCAACTTGGACAGGTCACACTGCTTCCTCCTCCACGCTCTCGCTCCCAGGCAGTTGGTCCTGTTACAGTGTGCGACGCCGCCTCCTCATCCTCCACCAAGTCCTCGGCCTCCACTGCACGTCCAAATCTCAGTGGCCCTTCATCGTACCATGTGTGTAGGGCACAGTGGTGTCAAGCTATTCTTCACATGGTTTGCCTTGGCGAACAGAGTCACACAGGGGAGGAACTGCTAAAGTTCATTCGTAAATAAATCCGAGTAAGGCTTACTCCATGAAATCTGGAAATGGGAACCATGGTGACCGACAATGGGAAGAACATTGTGTCCGCGCTGCGACAAGGAAGTGTGAAACATGCGCCCTGCATGGCACAAGTGTTAAATCTGGTTGTCAAGCACTTCCTCAAGTCTTCACCCCATTTGCAAAACATCCTGAAAATGGCAAGGAAACTGTGCATGCACTTCAGCCACTCGCACACCGCCAAACACACCTTCCTTGAGCTGCAGCGTCAGAACGGTATCCCACAACATATTTTTATTTGTGACGTTGCCACACATTGGAATTCCACCCTCCATATGTTGGACAGACTATACGAACAAAGAAAAGCCATCACCAAATTATTGATAATCCAAGCAGATAGGAGCACTCCCCTGTGTAACTTCAATGTGAACCAGTGGCAGCTCATACGTGACACCTGCCGTTTGCTGAGGCCCTTTGAGGAAGCCACATTATTTGTGAGTCGCCTGGATTACGCCATGAACAATGTAATTCCACTCCTACATTTCCTACAACAAATGATTGAAACCATGGCTGGTCACGGCAATGGAGACATTGCGCCTACATGTCAAGGCTACATGAGCCCTGTGGGGGCTGAACTGGAGGAAGAGGATGATGAGGGGCAGAGCAGAGCACAGTTTAGTTTGGATGAGATGGCCGGTGTTTCTAGTCATCGGACAGGAGAGGAGGAGCAGCCGGGAGAGCTGGAGAGTTATGAGGTAGGCAAGACAGAGGACTCAGACACACCGTGTCAGTATGCAGTGGAGATGGAGGCAGGTAGTCCCTCCGAGTCACTGGCGCAAATGGCACGATGAATGTTCAGTTGCTTGCGTAGTGACCCTCGAATTGTCAAAATTCGTCAGCAGGATGACTTCTGGATCTCCACCTTATTAGACCCTCGCTACCGTCCCAGAATGGGGGCCTTTTTTACACCCACTGAGAGGGAGGACAAACTGACCTACTACAGAGAGATTCTACGTAGTCAGTTGGCCGATGCCTATCGGCCACATGGTCCATTTACTCGCAGGTCTAACTCGGGGGGCCCTCTGTGCTCACCTTCCACTGCCATGGCTGCTGGGGAGGGGAGGGTTGGCAGGAGCAGTACCAGCTCAATCAGCAGCAGCTTGAGTCTACAGTCGCTGATGAGTAGCTTTCTTCACCCGCATAGTGAAGCAACTCATCAGCAGAAGGTAGACATGGAGCAGGACCTGCAGGTGGTGGTATACCTTGACATGACCATGCCAACAACCATTGAAGATCCGCTGGACTTCTGGGCAGCCAAACTTGATTTATGGCCACAACTAGCAGAGTTTGCACTGGAAAAGCTGTCCTGCCCGGCCAGTAGTGTGCCATCAGAGTAGGTGTTTAGTGCGGCCAGGGCCGTAGTCACTAGAGATGCGCGACCTTTTCAAAAATTCGATTCGGCCAATTCGCCGAATTTTCCCGAAAAGTTTGTTTCGATACAAATTTGTTCGCAGCGAATCGATATGAAAAAAAAAGGCTATTTCTAGCCTACATACAGCCTCTATAGGGGTATAGAACACTTTGCTGTGTCCTAAAACGCATATGGAGTGTGCTGGGGTAGTGAAATAATACTGTTATTCAGAATAGCATGCAGATTACCGGCATCGCTCTTAGAATCACTGCCGCACAGTAGCACAATGACAGAGCCTGGTGGTGTCATCAGTGTCAGGAGACCATATAGTGACTGAATGACATAGCGTGGACATGTTGGCAGCAAGAGGAGACAATTTAGTGGCTGAATGGCACAGCGTGGAGTTGGCTGATGCACTAGTACACTACACACCAGGGCTTCACAATCCCCCCCAAAAAAACACAATATATGAAATTTTTGACAAATATTTCTCATTGGTAGCACCCGCTATCCAACAATTTGAAATTAACAGACCCAGGCCCCACCTCTGCGGCATCAGTAACCCATATATTGCCTGAAGGACACAGCCTGGAGTTGGCTGATGCACCAGTACACACCAGGGCTTCACAATCCCCCCTCCAAAAACAACACAATGAGAAATTTTTGTCAAAGATTTCTCATTGGTAGCACCCGCTATCCAAAAATTTGAAATTTCCAGAACCAGGACCCACCCCTGCGGCATCAGTAACCAATATATTGCCTGCATAACACAGCCTGGAGTTGGCTGATGCAAAAGTACACACCAGGGCTTCACAATCCCCCCCCCCCAAAAAAAAAAAACAACAACACAATATATGACATTTTTGACAAGGATTTCTCATAGGTAGCACCCGCTATCCAAAAATTTGAAATTTCCAGACCCAGGCCCCACCTCTGCGGCATCAGGAACCCATATATTTCCTGAAGGACACAGCTTGGAGTTGGCTGATGCACCAGTACACACCCGGGCTTCACAACCCCCTCCAAAAAACAACAACATTTTAGAAATGTTTTAAAGAAATACCTTTGTGTAAGAACAAGCGAATATTCAACAGTTCACAAGACTCTATAATTAGGACGGTGGACCACCCAAAGACATTCTTCTCAAAAATAATAAACCACACAATGTTTGAAATTTGGTTAAAAAAATTATTACATGTGTGTAAGCGCATCTGTCTCCAAAAAATCAGCTGACAAAAGGATTCTAATCGCCAAAAATGATTAAGCAGAGTTAATCCCTCTCCATCTATTTATTTTATTTTTTTCCATAAAAAAATCACACGCAACAAGCGTTCCGTTGTGTAACGGTGAGCATTCTGCAAAATTTAATTTTATTACTGATAAAATTATCAGTAAATTTAACAATAACACTACCCAAGAGTGTTCAATTACCCCATACATTGCACCAGGAGCAGTCAGGAGTAGGCCTCAGCAGTACCCAAGAGGCTTTAATAACCCCTTAACTTGCCCGATCAATTGCGAGATCGAGCAATAACAGGTATGTTATGCCCTCAGATGTCCTGGGCCGCACTAGCGCTCCACTGAACGGATTAGCGTGTCTCTATCTTTCAAGGACTGGTGCGTGTTGCACGCTGAAACCAGTTCGTGATAGGGATCTGGGATTGCAATTATTTAACCTTAAAACGAGGAATTACCAGTAAGTGAGGGTCATAAACTGGCGTTGATTAAGTCCCTGCCCTTTGTACACACCGCCCGTCGCTATAAGCGATTGGATTAGTTAGTGAGTTGGTTAGTGAGGTCCTCGGATTGGCCCAGGCGGGGTAGGAAAAGGCCCTGGCAGAGCGCCGAGAATTCATTGTTGAAATTTGCATTAAGCATGTATTTAGCTACTGCTAAACATACAAAAATGTAAGGCCCAAGGCCAGAGGCACCAGGAAGGCAAGTAGTTCCTGAAAGACACAGAATGAGTCTGGAGCATGCATTTGCAGTACCCAAGAGGGTTTCATAACCCCTTACATTTAAAGATCAATGTTGACATTTGCATTAAGCATGTATTTAGCTACAGCTAAACTTCAAAAAAATTATAGGCCCAAGGCCAGAAGCATCAGTTTTCCCCATATTAGGAGCATAGTTGTCCCCCAGATTAGGCAACATAGATGTCCCCAAGATTAGGAGCATACTTGTCCACCAGATTAGGCAGCATAGATGTCCCCCAGATTAGGCAGCATTGATGTCACCCAGATTAGGCAGCATATATGTCCCCCAGATTAGGCAGCATAGATGTCCACCAGATTAGGAGTTTAGTTGTCCCCCAGATTAGGAGCATAGTTGTCCCTCAAATTAGGCAGCATAGATGTCCCCCAGATTAGGAGCATACTTGTCCCCCAGAGTAGGCAGCATAGATGTCCCCCAGATTAGGAGCATACTTGTCCCCCAGATTAGGCAGCATAGATGTCCCCCAGATTAGGAGCATAGCTTTCCCCCAGATTAGGAGCATACTTGTCCCCCAGATTAGGCAGCATAGATGTCCCCCAGATTAGGAGCATACTTGTCCCCCAGAGTAGGCAGCATAGATGTCCCCTCAGATTAGGAGCATACTTGTCCCCCAGATTAGGCAGCATAGATGTCCCCAGATTAGGACCATAGTTGTCCCCCAGATTAGGCAGCATAGATGTCACCCAGATTAGGCAGCATAGATGTCACCTAGATTAGGCAGCATAGATGTCCCCCAGATTAGGCAGCATAGATGTCCACCAGATTAAGATTTTAGTTCTCCCCCAGATTAGGAGCATAGTTGTCCCCCAGATTAGGCAGCATAGATGTCCCCCAGATTAGGAGCATAGTTTTCCCCCAGATTAGGCAGCATAGATGTCCCCCAGATTAGGCAGCATGGATGTCACTCAGATTAGGCAGCATAGATGTTCCCCAGATTAGGCAGCATAGATGTCCACCAGATTAGGATCTTAGTTCTCCCCCTGATTAGGAGCATGGTTGTCCCCCAGATTAGGCAGCATAGATGTCCCCCAGATTAGGAGCATACTTGTCCCCCAGAGTAGAAAGCATAGATGTCCCCAAGATTAGGCAGCATAGATGTCCCCCAGATTAGGAGCATAGTTGTCCCCCAGATTAGGCAGCATAGATGTCACCCAGATTAGGCAGCATAGATGTCCCCCAGATTAGGAGCATACTTGTCCCCTAGTTTAGGCAGCATAGATGTCCCCCAGATTAGGAGCATACTTGTCCCCCAGATTAGGCAGCATAGATGTCCCCCAGATTAGGAGCATAGTTGTCCCCCAGATTAGGCAGCATAGATGTCCCCCAGATTAGGCAGCATAGACGTCCCCCAGATTAGGCAGCAAAGATGTCCACCAGATTAGGAGATTAGTTGTCCCCCAGATTAGGAGCATAGTTGTCCCCCAGATTAGGCAGCATAGATGTCCCCCAGATTAGGAGCATACTTGTCCCCCAGAGAAGGCAGCATAGATGTCCCCCAGATTAGGAGCATACTTGTCCCCCAGATTAGGCAGCATAGATGTCCCCCAGATTAGGAGCATAGTTGTCCCCCAGATTAGGCAGCATAGATGTCACCCAGATTAGGCAGCATAGATGTCCCCCAGATTAGGAGCATACTTGTCCCCCAGAGTAGGCAGCATAGATGTCCCCCAGATTAGGAGCATACTTGTCCCCCAGATTAGGCAGCATAGATGTCCCCCAGATTAGGAGCATAGTTGTCCCCCAGATTAGGCAGCATAGATGTCACCCAGATTAGGCAGCATAGACGTCCCCAGATTAGGCAGCATAGATGTCCACCAGATTAGGAGTTTAGTTGTCCCCCAGATTAGGAGCATAGTTGTCCCCCAGATTAGGCAGCATAGATGTCACCCAGATTAGGCAGCATAGATGTCCCCCAGATTAGGAGCATAGTTGTCCCCCAGATTAGGCAGCATAGATGTCACCCAGATTAGGAGCATAGTTGTCCCCCAGATTAGGCAGCATAGATGTCCCCCAGATTAGGATCATACTTGTCCCCAAGATTAGGCAGCATAGATGTCCCTCAGATTAGGCAGCATAGACGTCCCCCAGATTAGGCAGCAAAGATGTCCCCCAGATTAGGAGCATAGTTGTCCCCCAGATTAGGCAGCATAGATGTCCCCCAGATTAGGATCATACTTGTCCCCCAGAGTAGGCAGCATAGATGTCCCCCAGATCAGGAGCATACTTGTCCCCCAGATCAGGCAGCATAGATGTCCCCCAGATTAGGAGCATAGATGACCCCCAGATTAGGAGCATAGTTGTTCCCCAGATTAGGAAGCATAGATGTCCCCCAGAGTAGGCAGTATAGATGTCCCCCAGATCAGGAGCATACTTGTCCCCCAGATCAGGCAGCATAGATGTCCCCCAGATTAGGAGCATAGATGTCCCCCAGATTAGGAGCATAGTTGTCCCCCAGATTAGGAAGCATAGATGTCCCCCAGAGTAGGTAGCATAGATGTCCCCCAGATTAGGAGCATACTTGTCCCCCAGATTAGGCATCATAGATTTCCACCAGATTAGGAGCATAGTTGTCCCCCAGATTAGGAGCATAGTTGTCCCCCAGATAAGGAGCATAGTTGTCCCCCAGATTAGGCAGCATAGATGTCACCCAGATTAGGCAGCATAGATGTCCCCCAGATTAGGCAGCATAGATGTCCCCCAGATTAGGAGCATAGTTTTCCCCCAGATTAGGCAGCATTGTTGTCCCCCAATCAGCGCGGGCCGGTCAGAGCCAATCAAAGGGCCGTATGTGGCAAGCGGGCCGAACAATGCACAGAGGGTTTCATAACCAACCACAATAGAGAAAATTTTGTTGTAGGAGCATGATCAATCTACTCAAACCCATCTGTCATTGGTGGCTGGAAATCCTGGCTGATCCATCCCTGATTCATCTTGAGAAACGTCAGTCTCTCCACATTTTTAGTGGATAGACGAGTTCGCCTTGGGGTGACTATGGCCCCGGCCACACTAAACACCCGCTATGATGGCACACTACTGGCCGGCAGGACAGCTTTTCCAGGGCAAACTCCGCTAGTTGCGGCCATAAATCGAGTTTGGCTGCCTAGATGTCCAGCGGATCTTCAACGGTTGTTGGCAGGGTCATGTCGAGGTAACCCTCTACCTGCTGGTTCAGGTCCTGCTCCATGTCCACCTGCTGCTGATGAGTAGCTTTACTATGCGGCTGAAGGAAGCTATTCATCAGCGACTGTAGACTCAGGCTGCTGCTGATTGAGCTGGTGCTGCTCCTGCCACCCCTCCCCAGCAGCCGTGGCAGTGGAAGGTGAGCGCAGAGGTCCCCCTGAGTCAGACCTGCGAGTGGATGGACCATGTGGCCGATAGGCATTGGCCAACCGACTACGTAGAAGCTCCCTGAAGTAGGTCAGTTTGTCCTCCATCTCAGTGGGTGTAAAATAGGCCCCCATTCTGGGCCAGTAGCGAGGGTCTAATAAGGTGGGGATCCAGATGAATTTTTACAATTCGGAGGTCACTACGCAAGCAACTCAGCATGCATCGTGCCATTTGTGACAGTGATTCGCTGGGACTACCTGCCTCCATTTCCACTGCATACTGCCACGGTGTGTCTGGGTCCTCTGTCTCGCCTCCAGCTCCTCTGGCTGCTCCTGCTCCTCCTCCTCCTCTCCTGTCCAATGACCAGAAACACCGGCCATCTCATCCACCGTAAACTGTGCTCCGCTCTGCCCCTCATCATCCTCCTCCAGTTCATCCGCCAGAGGACTCATGTAGCCTTCTGATGTAGGCACAAAATCTCCATTGCCGTGACCAGCTATGTTTTCAATTATTTTTTGGAGTAAATGTAGGAGTGGAATTACGTCGTTCATGGCGTAATTCGAACGACTAACGAAAAATGTGGCTTCCTCAAAGGGCCTCAGCAAACGGCAGGTGTCACGTATGAGCTGCCACTCGTTCACATTGAAGTTACACAGGGGAGTACTCCTATCTGCTTGTATCATCAAAAAATCTGTGATGGCTATTCTTTGTTCGCATAGTCTGTCCAACATATGGAGGGTGGAATTCCAACGTGTGGCAACGTCACAAATGAGACTATGTTGTGGGATACCGTTCTGACGCTGCAGCTCAAGCAGAGTGTGCTTGGCGGTTTATGAGTGGCTGAAGTGCATGCACAGTTTCCTTGCCATTGTCAGGACGTCTTGCAAATGGGGTGAAGAATTGATGAACTTCTTGACAACCAGATTCAACACGTGTGCCATGCAGGGCGAATGGTTCACACTTCCTTGTCGCATCACGGCCACAATGTTCTTCCCATTGTCGGTCACCATGGTTCCCATTTCCAGATTTCGTGGAGTAAGCCATACTCGGATTTCTTCCCTAATGAACTTTAGCAGTTCCTCCCCTGTGTGACTCCGTTCGCCAAGGCAAATCATGTGAAGGACGGCTTGACACCGCTGTGCCCTACACACATGGTACGATGAAGGGCCACTGAGATTTTGATGTGCAGTGGAGGCCGAGGACTCGGGGGAGGAGAAGGAGGAGGTGCACACTGTAAAAGGACCAACTGCCTGGGAGCCAGAGCGTGGAGGAGGAAGCGGCGTGACCTGTTCAAGTTGCTGTTGTGGCTGTGCAGGAGCAACATTTACCCAGTGTACCGAAAAAGACATTTATTGTCCCTGCCCGTAGTTACAGCTCCACACGTCGGCGCTGCCGTGCACTTTTGAACACACCGACAGGCTCAAGGACTTGCCCACCTTCTCTTGTACAAACTAATGCAGGGCTGGTACTGCCTTTTTCACAAAATAATGACGGCTTGGGACTCTCCACCTCGGCTCGGCACAAGCCATCAATTCCCTGAAAGCTGCAGAGTCCACCAGTTGGAAAGGGAGGGACTGCAACACCAGCAACTTGGACAGGAGCACATTCAACTACTGTGCCGTTGGATGAGTGGGCGCATACTGTTGGCTTTTGGACATGGCTTCCTGATCGATTGTTGGCGGAATGGCTGACTACGAGCGGAAGAAGCAGGAGCGCCAGAAGGAGGGTTTGACACAATGCTCCCTTCAGCTGAGGTGGTGGAGCCTTGGCTGGATGACGGAGGGAGCCGATGGAAACTGGGTGATGCGGCAGGCTGGACCACTACCTCGGAGCCACGGTTATCCCAGTCCACTTTATGGTGGTGAATCATGTGTTGACGCAGGGCTGTGGTGCCGAGATTGGGACCCTGGCCACGCTTCACTTTCTGCCAACAGATTTTGCATGTGACTACGCTAAGGTCCTCCGGATTCTTTATGAAGAACAACCACACCGCAGAGTAGCTGATTTTCCCACCCGCAGTCCGCACTATTTCACTGCTATTGGCGCCGTCTCCAGGAACCCCTGTTCCACTACCTCCCTGAATGGTAGCTTGCCGCAAGCAGGTGGTCTACCCCTGGCAGGTTTGGCTCCTGAATTTCCACTACTGCCACCACCACGCTGATTGCCAACCGTGCTACCGCCTTGCTGCCTCATAGACAAAGAGCAAATCTCTTCTCCTGATGATGATGAAGCCCCGGCTTCTGCACCCGGCTCCCAATTCATCATCATCACAAGATGTGTGCACGTCACTGATGTCCTCCTCGTGTTCCACAACAGTGTCTGCCTCAGGACCCTGAACAATTGAAACACCGCCTCCCACGTCACTCTCCGCATCACTACTTGCACGCCTTGCGGAGCAAGAGACGCATGTCTCCTCACATTCTTGGCGTCCCATTAGCTGCTGACTGTCCTCTATTGGATCGTCCTCAGTAAATAGTGGAGCTGAACCCAAAGCATGAGATACTTCTTTGGTAGAGGGAACGGCATAGGACAAAGGCAATGGGATTACGGGAACTGCTCTCAGGCCATGCCAACTGAGGGTTGTGTCTGAGGAACCCACCGACTCTTGACTGGGGTTGTGAGATGTCGCTTGTGATGATGGGGATGACTGTGCAAACCAATTGACGAGGAGAGATTGGTCGACGACACGACCGCTGGGTGTTAACGGGAGCTCAGGCCTATTGCTGCGACTCTTGCTGCCACTAGCCCCAAGTCTGCTGCCAACTCTGCCTGATGTATGTAGGCCTCTGCCCCTTCTCTGTGCACGTCCTGGCACTTCCCTGCCTGACATACTTAGTGCGTTTATGAGGGTATAGAACATTAGCAGGCGATTACTTAGGGCTGTCCTTTCAAAGTATATAGGCCCTAGACAGTATAACAGTTACTAAATAGTATACTCATTTGTTGTATGTATGCCTTTTGCAATGATGAGCGCACTGGTATGCGTATTTCTACGCAGAAAAAACACTTTTTTTTTCTTTAATACACCGGCAGGTGTATAACGTGTGGTATAACACTGAATTTAGCACAGAGACAGAAAAAAAGGTGGTATATGGTACACTATTTGCTTGTATGTAGGCCCTTTGCAATGTTAAGGCCACCGAAAAAGCGTATTTGTACGCAGGAAAACCTTTTTTTTCTTTAATACACCGGCCGGTGTATAACGTGTGGTATAACACTTAATTTAGCACAGAGACCGAAAAAAAGGTAGTATATGGTATGCTATTTGCTTGTATTTAGGCCCTTTGCAATGATAAGGCCACTGTTAAGCGTTTTTGTACGCAGGAAAACTTTTTTTTTCTTTAATACACCGGCAGGTGTATAACATGTGGTATAACACAGAATTTTGCACAGAGACAGAGTAACAGGTGAAAAATGGTAAAAAGGCACTAAAGTTCACACTAATATGACTTATTTCTAAACAGCAGCAGGACCCAACAGTGCAGCACCACAAAAAACACTCACACAATTTGGAGCAGCAGAAGATTTGTGGAGCAAAAAAAATAAACTCAATTGGGCTGAAAAATGAGGAGATACGATGCTTCAGAAAGTTCAGGCAGCTTGGAGTTCTGTATGAGGCAGCTGACAGCTATCTGCCCCTCTCTGCTGCAATGCTCAATAACGTGAATAGGAGGTTTAGCTATCAATGATCCTTCTCAGTGTAACAGCACAGCACTCTGCACTCCTGCCTTTCCCTAATGCTGATGTGACTAGCAGTTGCAGTGTAACGCTGTGGTATGAGCTATTCACACACACACAGTCCCGTCCTCTCCATCTGAGTGCATAGATGAAATGAAGTGGGGCAAGATGGCCGCCGATTATATAGGGGCTGTGACATCACAGGGGTCAGTGAACACTGATAGGCTGCATTTCACATGTGGTTCAGGGTCAGCCCGCCTACCTTCATTACCGCCGCTGTTTCCCGCCCTCCCATAATCCCCTGCCCCATGTACTCACATGTGGATCCGCCATCTTAGGTCTCCAATAGCCTGGAACGCTGTAAAATGGAGTTTAATGAAGCGATTTGTGCGATAGAATCGCGGCAATATTCGCATTTGTTGCAAATCGAATTTTTCATGAAATTTGTAACAAATTCGGGTTCGTCAACTTCGATTCGCTCATCTCTAATAGTGACCCCAAGGTGAACTTGTCTCTCCACTAAAAATGGGGAGAGACTGACGTTTGTCAAGATGAATCAGGGATGGATCAGCCAAGATTTCCAGCCACCAATGCCAGATGCCTCAGAGTAGATTGACCATGCTGCTACACCAATATTTCCCAATTATGGTTGGTTATGAAACCCTCTTGGGTTATCAATTAGGGTTATGAAATTACAGGAGTTATTTCATAAACATTTTTACGACAAAACCAGAAAAAAAAATGTTGTGGGGCAGAATTGGAGGGGCTATTTGGGGGCTTTTGATTCTATGCAGTGCACTTTTCAGTAAAAATTACACCATATCATTATTCTGTAGGTCCATATGGTTACAATGATAGTTAATTTATATAGGTTTTATTTTATTTTACTATTTTAAAAAAATTATAACTACATGCACCAAAATTAGTATGCGGAAAATTGTCATCTTCTGACCCCTACTGACCAAAAAATACGCAATTTTGGACTTTGGAGTTTTTTTTTACGCATATGCCATTGACTGCGCAATTTAATTAACTTAAAAATTAAAATTATATTTTCATAGTTCTGACATTACGCACGTGGCGATACTACATATTTTTATATGGAATTTGGGTGGTGATTCATACTTTTAATGTGGAAGGGGTTAAAGGAGTTATCCAGGAAAAAACTTTTTTTTTCTATATCAACTGGCTCCAGAAAGTTAAACAGATTTGTAAATTACTTCTATTAAAAAATATTAATCCTTTCAGTACTTATGAGCTGCTGAAAGTGAGTTGCTCTTTTCTGTCTAAGTGCTCTATGATGACACCTGTCTCGGGAACTGTCCAAAGTAGAAGCAAATCCCCATAGCAAACCTCTTCTACTCCTTGCAGTTCCCAAGACAAGTGGAGATGTCAGCAGAGAGCACTGTTGCCAGACAGAAAAGAACAACTAAACTTTAGCAGCTGATAATTATTGAAAGATTTAAGATTTTTTAATAGAAATAATTTACAAATCAGTTTAACTTTCTGGAGCCAGTTGATATAAAAAAAAAAAAAAAAAGGGTTTTCCTGGAGTACCCCTTTAAAGGGTGTGTTTTAAAAGTTTTTATTCAATTTTTTTTTTCACTTTTAGTCCCCTAGGGAACTTTTAGGAAGAATCAGTAGATTCCTCATACAGATCAATGTGGTTCCAAAGAACCACATTGTTCTGTGTACTCCGTGCTCAATTGATAAAGCCTGGTACTGCCAGGCTTTATCATTCCTCAGCGCAGCAGCCAGCACAGGAAGAGAGGTAAGCCCTCCGGCTACCTTATCAGTGGATCACGCTGGGGGGGGGCGGACCAGGGATGGATTAAATGTCCCTTTAGATGCTGCTGTCAACTTTGACAGTGGCGATCTAAAGGCTTAATAGCCGGCCGCAGCGATTGCCGCTTGTCGGCTATTAACACCAGCCCTCAGCTACAGGAATCAGCTGGGGGTCAGCCAATATGACGCGGCCTCGAGCCAGAAGCCCCTTTCATAAACCGCTTGTCATCACAGGATGAGCTGGCTTGTCCTTAGACGGCAAACGGTTAAATGTTCATGTGTAAAATGTCCTCTATGTACATCGATACATGGTGAAGTCTGACACTTTATTAAACTGTGAAATCCTTTATTAATTTTGACACAACCCATGTTATCTATTCAGCAATATGTAAGGAATGTCGGTTGCAGTACATAGTTTGCACCACTAGGAAACTAAAACAAAGAATATACCAACACCTACACATACCTGCAAACCCGTCTTTTTCCTCAAGATCCATGTCAGGTTCAAGCAAACACATCTAGGAAGTTCACGGAGGTGATACTTCCATTTTGAATATTATGGGTATTGAGCATGTTTACCCTCCAAGACGAGGAGGCAATTGGACCCACAAGCTTCTGATGCGAGAGGCTTTTTGGATCCTTAGATTGGACACTCGTTTCCCTTCAGGTTTGAACTTTAGAAACGATTTATCATATGTGTATCAAGCTGTGCAATGATCAATTTTGCGCTGTGAGCTGTAAAAACTGAAGTGCAAGATTTCTCTTCCTTTATGTTCCTTTATATATGTCTCCTTATGGATTTTTATGGTTTTGACTTGTGTGTTGTTTTGATTTCTTTTGTTTTTTGGCTTACTTGATTTGCATATGGTGTCATGGGTGCATACCAGGAAGTACGTTGCAATGGGGTTGCTCCCAGAGCTGACAAAAGAGAATAAAATTAAGGATAGTGGTCATGACTTTGAACCAGACTGGTTCAAAATGTGTCAGCGTTTCTGCCTAGCTTTTACCCATAGTTTGTTTTTCACTTTTAATCATGCCTCATTCATTTTTTGGATGTTTTAACAATATTTTTTAGAGGAGCTTGAATTTTGGCAAGAAATCCTGTGGTTTTTGCAACGTTCTTCATTGGAACTTATAAATCTAATATCTATAACCTGTAATGTTATTGCTCTCCAGAAATGCATTCAGGCCTCTTTTGAACCATTTTATTGAGTTCACCATGACCTCCTTCTCCGGAAGAGAGTTCACATTTGGGCTGGTGTAGAAACCTTCTTTTCTCGTGAAATAGAGGATGCCCCCTTGTTATAGATACCGTCCTGGGTATAAATAGGTCATGGGAGAGATCGCTGAACTGTCTGCTGAAATATTAATACACAGTTATTTATACACAGCTGTGGTGTCCTGGTACAGAACTTGGTTCTGTACAGTCCTAAAGTCCCCTCAGGTAGAGTCCCTCAGGTCCACAGGGCTCTCCTGCAGGGTCCCCCTAAGTCATGATATGGTATTGTATTGCATATTAAGTATGTACAGTACATCTATTCTATGTATTGTACAGTGAATGTAAATAATATATGAAGGTTGTTAGGACGTTTAGCCTGTATAGGATCTTCCTATACAGCTGCCCTATGAAAAGTACCAGGAGCAAAAGCAAGATACAAAAAGATTAGAGTCCCTCTTCATTTGCAAATTAGATTACCACCGAGAGGGTGAGCCACCCCTGGAGCGCCGACGTGCCACAGTTATCAGGGGTTTGGCACCCTCCAGGACTGCAGACATGGGGGCACCATACTTGTGGAGTACACTCCAGTAAGAGGTCTGCGAGGAGAGTGGGCAACAGCCATCACCAGGCCAAAGAACCCCACTCAGCTGCCCTTCACTTACTTCCCTTCAGACGACTGGGATGCAGATCCTATTGGGCTGATACCAAAGAAGTTTCCAGACGTCGCCATTGAGGAAGAAGTCTACCTGCCCGAGGCGCCTGCTATGGCTTCCAGGTTAATCAAGAGATCCAGCTCTTCATCTTCCTTTACAGAAAATGTGCCCAGGCCTACTCCCCCTGAGGAGGTATGGCTTGATCAGCGGGCATGAACTAATGTGCCTAGGTCTACTTCAGTAACGGAGGTGTGGCCTGATCCAGAGGCACCAACCCATGGGCCTACTCAAAATGTCAAAGAGGTTTAGCCGGACCAACAGGCACCTACAATATCCCCGGTGGCGTAAGCCGCTGCTCTGAGTGTAGTGGTCACTGTCAGTCCGACCAATGCTCAGGCAAGATTAACCCCTGTGGTGTGGAACACTCATGTTAACCTAATTGAGGGGGTCCAGTCTCGTGCTCCAAGATTTATCTCACAACCTAGGAAGCCTACAGATAGGCGAGGCTGGGAAAATAAAAGCGTGCCCATATAAAGCTTTGTCTACAATGACTGTCCCTCTTGAGGGTAAATAACTAACTGTTTTGTACACAAGTACATTCCTATTGTTACAGGTTCCTACCTCCAAGAAACGTTTAAGAAGAGTACCTGACAGACTTTTGTCAAGCCAGTTTGTCCCGTAATGTTTTTGAAAGTCTTGTGCCCAGCTTCAGCCGAGAGACTCCTTGTTGTAGGAGATTCCATTAAGTTCTGTGCCCGACTGCGGCTGTGATTCCAACCAGAGACTCCATAATGTATCAGGACTACTGAGCCATACGTGAGCTTTAATGTATATATGGTAAAAGTAATATATTTTTTGCACCATTTTGCACTACAGGATATCAGGTGGATCTAACATGACCACATCAGTTATCTGGTTGACAGTATTTAACCCTACTGTCTCTAGGTAATAAAAGTTATGTCTAATAAAATGTAAATGGTTTACTGTACACGTGTACAGAGTTGTTTAAAGGTGTTCTAGTGATACCACATAGGTGTTGTCCCAGCTCCACTGGGAGAGATGAGAAAACCACCTTCACGCTAACACCTCACACAGCCAGATATCTAGACTGACCTACATAGTGCACACACATAAATTCTGTACACATAAAACAAAAGTCATGTACATCTGTCACAAACTTCAGTCAAATATACATTAGGGACTGTAGCATTCCTACATCAGTCCACACCACTGTTAGTCACTAAAATGTCATATAAATAATGTCATTTCATCTTGTCTTTGCGTGTCCAGGGTACTTTACTGGCCAGAAGGTATTCTTGTAGCTAACCAAATGCACGTACAAAAGTAAGGTAACAGAATGTCAAACGTTATCTAGAGTAAAGTGTTCTAGGGGTAAGTGTGTAATGCCGATAGACCCTAGTAGCCAAGGCATTGGGCAGAAAGCCTCAGGCAACCCAATCTGCAACCAGTGTCCAAGAGCAAAAATAAATAGTAGTATAATTTTATGTCTAACAGCAAAAATAAACAGTGGTATAATGTCTAATAACTTTATGCTATAATGTCAAAGTTTATGTATAAGAATTGCCGTCTCCATGCATACCAAGTCTAATAGTCTAATAGTCAGTCAAATGTCATTCATAGTCAGAAATATCATAGTACAAATCAAATGTCACAGTACTCATAAAATGTGATGTCATAGTCATAATAAAATGTCCCAGTTAATCAGAAATGTATAGTCAGCAATGTCTGTTATAGATTTGCAGAGGATGTATGTACATTATATGCAGAGACTCTTATCACCAGTTCATCAGTTTTCATATTCATTTCATCAGCCTGGAATTGGATGTTGTATGCAATGCTTCAGGACTGCATATGGCCATTTTGTTCCTCTCCTTAAGGGACAGACGTCGAGGGCATCTATAAGTAAGGGGGTTTGTTGTGTTCTGGTACAGAACTTGGTTCTGTACAGTCCTAAAGTCCCCTCAGGTTGAGTCCCTCAGGTCCACAGGGCTCTCCTGCAGGGTCCTCCTAAGTCATGATATGGTATTGTACTGAATATTAAGTATGTACATATATTGTATGTATTGTACAGTGAATGTAAGTACTATATGAAGGTTGGTAGGACGTTTACCCTGTATAGGACCTTCCTAAGGTCATGTGATATGTCATGTGCCATTTGATCACATGATATACCCAAAGTTCCAGAGGCACAGGTAACCACAGGTAACTAGCTACCAATGGGCTTTAGTCCAGCCCCCTGATATATAACAGGCTGTAGTCACCACATTCTCTCTCTTTACTACCTGCTCTATTCCTGGACATTAAAGCGAGCACAAGTCCTGTAAAAGTCAAGTCCAGCATATCTAGGCCAAAGCCTATAAGTCTGCAGCCACATCAAATCTGTGAGTACAAGTCAAGTCTCTACTGTCCCTACCAAAGTCATAACAGTAGTACAGTGGCCTACATCATTATTATAGCAACTACAAGTCCAAGCAAGCCTGAGAGATTCCCTGTGTCCCGGTCACCTCTGTGGAAGTTGGCTATTTGTAAAGACTGTTATACTGCCTTCTTCAGTAAATTCCAGTTGCATCAAAACCCTGCTTTGGACTCTCATTTATTATATGCTGTTTTGGGTTGGTTGTCGGCGGTACCCTACACCATACAACCACATCCTGGCGTCACGAACACTAGGGGTTAATAGCATCTTTCCCCAGGGTTTAATACCATCTGGCCGTGCTATCTACACCCCTACACCCTGTGGTCCTGCCATAACACTGGTGGCTCACCATACAGCCATCTTTTTTTTTTAAACTAAATAACCCTAAATCTGATAATCTTTCTGGGTACTCTAGTCCTCCTCATCACCGTATTACTCTGATTGCCCGTCTTTGAACCTTGCTCCAGCTCCACTATATCTTTCTTGTACACTGGTGCCCAGTACTGTACACAGTATTCCATGTGTGGTCTTACTAGTGATTTGTACAGCGGTAGAATTAATTCCTTGTCATGGGCATCTATGCCCCTATTGATGCGCCCCATGATTTTATTTGCCTTGGCAGCTGCCTGACAATGGTTGATATAGTTACATTTACTGTTGACTAAAATGCCTACATCCTTTTCCATGTCAGTCGTCCCAAATGTTCTCGCATTTAATACATAATCCCAGCCCGGATTTTTCCAACCCATGTGCATTACCTTACATTTATCAGTGTTGAACCTCATCTGCCACTTCCCAGCCCAAACCTCCAATCTATCCAATATGTATATATTCTATTTTTTTCTGTGTGCAGCCAGTCCAGGCTATGAAGAAGCTGAGAAGGCTCTCTTGCTAGGTAAGGCAGGAGATGGTGATAAGTCTGATTCAATTTTCTTTACGATAGAACACCCAAAAACATATATTATCATAAGTCTGCCAAATACCAGTAGTTTGGCAATAAAGTTTTATTGAGTGCATAGTGTTTAATTTCTAGCAAACATTTGAGTTAAATCCTATTAAATAAACATGCTATTTCAAAAATCGAGTGAATGAATGAAATTAACAAAATCCTAAAAGATCAATATTGTTTCAAGTACCTCTTGGCCATTTTCTTGTATGTTCTCCATTAAATCCTAAATTGCATTATATTATTTGCATTATTGTTTACAGCTATGATTATAACAATAATAATAATTATTATTATTATTATTATTATTAATAAATAATAAAGTAGACATTATGGTTCCTAAATCCCTTCACATTATTCCAAATAAACTGTAAAATTAAATCTTTTTAATTCCTGCTATTTTAACCAAGTCTGTGCTGTATAAGAGACACCTATAATAGATCTGAATGTGTAAATACAGGAATATAGAGGAAAATAACGAGAAGTTTATTTTTATTTTGTTAACACAGATTCAGCGTGTTCCTAATGTTACGCCATATGTTCAGTCTATTTTTTCAGCCTTTGATATAGATTTCAGCTTTTGTACTTAGAACATAGAAGAAAAGGTTTAGTCATCAGTTTCTCTCATGTTACAAATGAGTTAAGAGAAAATTCTGTGAGCAATTCCCAGAAGTCCATGAGTTGTAAATAATTAAACGTTCAGTCCTTGTTACCTAGATCTGTCATTACGGGGACAATACTGTTCCTCCCCTGTGATTATGATTGTGAAAGAGCAGCATATGGCTGGTGAATTCTACACTGCGGCATTCAGTGTAGGGGGCCGCTCCTTTCATCTGCTTTATTATTACTTTCTATTATTTTGATTTATTCTCCATCCTGTTCTTGGAATGTGTTACAGAAATATCCAGGTAGTGAGGTGTGAGGGAGGGGGGAGCAGAGCGTGACTGCAGCTTTGATCTCTCATCTGGTTATACAAGAAATTTTAATGTAAAATCCCATACACACCAGCAAAACAATAAACGTATAAGTCTGGACAATGGATGTTATAAAATGGTAAATCATATAATAAACTCTACGGGTTATAGCTCAGTAGAAAACAAAATTTCAAAAAAAAAATACATATTATTTAATTTATTTCATAGTTACATAGTTAGTATGGTTGAAAAAAGACATACGTGCATCAAGTTCAATCAGGGAATTGAAGTGAAGGATGTAAGGGGATAAGGGGAAGGGATGTTGTTTTATAATTCTGCATAAGCATTAATGTTATTCTGTTCCAGGAATGTATCAAACCCTGTTTTAACCTCTTAAGGACGCAGGGCGTATGGATACACCCTGCATTCCGAGTCCTTAAGGACGCAGGGCGTATCCATACGCCCGTGGGAATTCCGGTCCCCACCGCTAGCCGGTTGGGGACCGGAGCCGGATGCCTGCTGAAATCATTCAGCAGGCATCCCGGCATATCGCCCGGGGGGGGTCATTATGCCCCCCCATGTCGGCAATGGCCGCAGATCACTGGACAATTCAGTCCAGCGATCTGCGGCAATTCCGGGTCAATCGGGTCTCCAGTGACCTGGTGACCCGGAATTACTGGCTGATCGGGGCTGTCTCCGATGGCCCCGAACAGCCAGAGCCAGCAGGGGTGAGGTGGCACTGGTGCCACCTCACGATCGCCCTGATTCGTCGGCCGACCAAGCAGGGCGCCTGCTGCGGGTGTCACTCCCGCACCCGATCCGCCCCTCTTCTGGAGGACGTAAGCGGGTGTGGGCAGAAGACCCCGGGTGCTGGGGACCCCGAGCCCCGGCGTCCCTGTTGGGATCGGGGCCCCAGGAGCGACGGCCGCGGTGAGGGACTGTCCTGCGACGGAGCAGCAGCAGGAGGTGAGTTACAGCCTCCTGCTGTTGCTTAGCAACAGCTCCCAGCATGCAAAAAGGGCATGCTGGGAGCTGTAGTTATGCAGCAGCAGGAGGCAGACCACCACAACTCCCAGCATTCCCTTATGGGCATGCTGGGACTTATGGTTTTGCAACAGCTGGAGGCACATTTTTTCTATGGAAAAGTGTACCTTCAGCTGTTGCATAGCTACAACTCCCAGCTTTGACAAACAGCTAAAGTGCATGCTGGGAGTTGTAGTGGTGCATCTGCTGGTTACATAACTACAACTCCCAGCATGCCCATTGGCTGTCGGTGACTGCTGAGGGTTGTAGTTTTGCAACAGCTGAAGGCACACTGGTTGTGAAACTCAGTTTTTTTTTACCTAACTCAGTGTTTCACGACTGGTGTGCCTCCAGCTGTTGCAAACTACAACTCCCAGCAGTCACCTTACACCATGCACCGTACATGCTGGGAGTTGTAGTTTTGCTACAGCTGGAGGCACACTGGTTTTGAAACACTGAGTAAGGTCACAAACTCAGTGATACTTAACCAGTGTGCCTACAGCTGTTGCAAAACTAAAACTCTCAGCATGTACAGTCTGTCAGCGCATGCTGGGAGTTGTAGTTTTGCAACAGCTGGATGCCCCCCCCATGTGAATGTACAGGGTACACTCACATGGGCGGAGGTTTACAGTAAGTATCAGGCTGCAAGTTTGAGCTGCGGCTAATTTTCTGCACTATACTAACACTTCTGCACTACACTACACTATACTAACACAAAATAAAATAAAAAGTAAAAAACACTACATATACACATACCCCTACACAGCCCCCCTCCCCTCCCCAATAAAAATGAAAAATGTCTGGTACGGCATGGTTTCCAAAACGGAGCCTCCAGCTGTTGCAAAACAACTACTCCCAGTATTACCAGACAGCCACTGACTGTCCAGGCATGCTGGGAGTTTTACAACAGCTGGAGGCACCCTGTTTGGGAATCACTGGCATAGAATTCCCCTATGTCCACCCCTATGCAAGTCCCTAATTTAGGCCTCAAATGCGCATGGCACTCTCACTTTGGAGCCCTGTCGTATTTCAAGGCAACAGTTTAGGGTCATATATGGGGTATCGCCGTACTCGGGAGAAATTGTGTTACAAATTTATCATTGTAGATGTAAGTGAAGCATTTTTCCACACTTTTTTTTGTGTGCTGGTAATGTGTAGGAGCTGCAATTTCTCTCTTCATATACATCAAAAAGCTAAGCTAAGTCTGGGCTGGTGTAGTTTTAGAGACTTTTCAGTGCCTTTGCGCCTATTTAGCGCCTTTTCACAAAAAGGCACAGTTGATGAAACCCTTCCATATCATGTGTATTGCCAAAATCAGTGGATTGCAACTCAAAATCGGCAGAAATGTGTAAACCAAAAGTTGCAAGGGGGTGTGGCTTGCCGAGGTTGAGATGAGCGGCATGTTCTGAGGCTCCTGCCTGGGTCCTGCTGAAAACAGCTGGTTTCACCTGCTATGGGAGGCAAATCTAGGGGGAAACACCATAAGAAATTTGCCCAGCACCTCAGCTCCCTGCCGAACCCGATCTCGGGCTATTTTCAACCCTGCAACCCGCCCGCACCTGCCATGCTCCCGAGAATGCAGCCTACCTCTTCCGCACAGCCGGCCTCTCTAGACATGATGAGCGCACATGGGAATGCGCTCCCCGGACCAGGAGACTCCTCCGGACTCCCGGCACCTACAGCACCAAACAAGATGTCGAGACCCGCTCACCCTCCGCAGCCGGCAACCTTGCCTGGAACGGTGAGTCTGCTGCAGTCTCCCCCTGCATGACCTCATGACCGGAGACATCCTCCCGCCTCCCTGCACTCCCCGAACCCGGCCCTCTCATACGCTGCCACCACTGCTGCCTGTAATGAAGACCCTCATGCTGGGCAGGTCTCCACAACACGTCTCGCAGCTGCACCTGACTGTGCCATGATAAAGGGGGCACCTACACGCGGCCGGCCCCTGCCCCCCCCCCCCCGACCTCAATACCCTCAGGGGGTAAATATGCCAGATGCCTGCCTGGACCCTTATGAGTCCCCTGAATACCCCTCTCTGTGCCAGTCTGCAGGGTGGTCTGGATCCTCAGTCCCCCTTCATTGTGATAACCCCCCAGTGCATCTGAAATCATATGCTGCTGCCTGTGGGGGTGCCTGGGGCAGCACCCCACCTGCCACCTTACCTCTACCGATGTCTGGCCCACCTGCCCTAGACGTCACAGATTGGGCTGATGACATGAACTCTGACACCTCGCACTCCGACAGGGGCTCTTCTACAGAGGGTGAGGCCCCGAAGTATTGGGGGGCCAGTCCCCCTGCCAAGAAGAAATTGTTTAAAAACTCCACTCAAAAAGCCTCCTGGTATACCCCGCTCCTCCAACTGTTCTTCATCTGATGACAACCTGGGTGATCCGCAAAAACCTCCTCGCCGCACTCTGCCACTGGATAGAACCCGGACTGCCACAGAGCAGACCCTGGAATGTCCCCTGTGTGCTCCCGTGCTCCCCACACCTGAAATGGCGGTCAATACCCTTAAAAACCATCCGGATTGCAAGCTCTCCTGGCACTTCTGCCGACCAAAGCGGATATGCATAACTTGGCTACTGACCTCAAATCGACCTGGCGCCAGGACCTCAAACCGGTCAAGGTAGATGTGTCCTGCCTAACTGATAAAGTGCACAAGCTTGAGGAATTCCGCACCTCTGTCTCGGTGCAGATCCGAGAACTTCAGGAAACCACTAAACATCTTTCCCTAATGCAAGCGTCTGAAATGGAACACCTTGATGACAAAGATAACAGGAACAGGAGGAACAATATTAGAATCAAAGGCCTGCCAGAGTCGGTCCTCCACCAGGAAATCCCGGGCACCTTGCAACGTCTCTTTAATGAGATCCTCCAAAAGCCACAAGATCCTCCACTAGAACTTGACAGGGCCCACAGGGCGCTCAAAGCTAAAGACCCTGATCCGCAGAAGCCGTTATTTGCAGGATCCACCACTTTTTGATAAAGGACGATATCATGAGAAGAGCGAGACGTCTCCCTAATTTGACCTATAACGGGACTGCAATACATCTCTATCCTGACCTTTCCCTCTGCACCCTCAAGTTGAGGGCTGCCTTGAAACCTCTTTTTTAAGCTCCTACAGAATGCTCAGATCAGCCTCCAGTTCTCGCTTACGGCGCGTCATGGCTCCACTACTGCTGTCCTAAGGAGACCAGATGACATGAAACGGCTCCTGACTACATTCAAGCTCCCACCGGTCGCCCTGCCAGAATGGGACTGCCCCTCTACTCCTAACCTTTAAAAATATCACTAACACGACCCCCCTTCCGCATTCCTTCTTAACCGCCCATGTCACTGTCATCCCTAAGGAAGGTAAGGACCCCCTCCTCTGTCCCAGCTATAGGCCCATATCATTGATTAACACAGACGCAAAGATATTTGCTAAGCTGATATCTAATAGACTAGCCCCCCACATGCCTGCCCTTATACACCCCGATCAAGTGGGCTTTATCCAAGGCCGAGAAGCAAGGGATAATACTTTATGCACCTTCTCACTGATACATCTTGCCCACTCCAGCAACCTCTCCCTATTTCTGTTATCGCTTGATGCAGAAAAGGCCTTCGATAGAGTCGACTGGGGCTTTCTGAGAGAAACCCTGAAACAGATTGGTCTGGGCCCCAACATGCTCGCTTGCATTATGACCTTGTATTCTAACCCACAGGCATGCTTACGAATCAATGGCCGCCTCTCCAACCCCTTTAAGATTTGCAATGGGACGAGACAGGGGTGTCCCCTGTCCCCACTCCTCTACCTTCTATGCATGGAACACCTGCTGATAGCTATCCGTAATAATGTGGATATCAAGAGTATCCCTGTCTCTGCTTCTGATTACCAAATGTGCGTCCTTCGCCGATGACCTGCTCCTCTACTTATCCTCTCCCATCACCTCCCTCCCTACTACACGAGATCAACAACTACTCACAACATAGTGATTTTAGACTGAACACCTCTAAGCGCGAGGCTATGAACATTACCCTACCCCCCTCAGTGGTCCATCACCTGCAGCAGTCTTACCCCTTTAAATGGACCCGAACCGCCCTCAATTACTTAGGTGTATTTGTCCCCACACATCTCTCCGACACCTATAAGGTGAACTTCCCGCCCCTCCTTCACACGCTGATGGCGGACCTGGCTAGATGGGAGCGCAGAGACTTCTCCTGCCTGGGAAGAATAAACGTCTTCAAGATGAATGTCCTTCCAAGACTCCTTTACCTTTTCTCTTGTGTACCGACCCATCTCCCACGTGCCTTTTTTAGAGAGGTCGCTGTGCTCCAGTCTACCTTCGCTTGAACTCACAAACGTCGCAGACTGGCCTGCCAAGTCCTTATACGAACCAAACCTGAAGGAGGTCTAGTCCTTCCTGACTACTTCGCTTATTACCAAGCTGTCATCCTAACCAGAGCCCTAGACTGCTTTCTCTTTCGCGACAGCAAGCAATGGATTCGACAGGAATCGGGCATGTCAGGCATCGATCCACGCTCCCTGATGTGGCTCCCCCGATACTCCTCACCCATCTCCGCTACACCTCACAACCTCCCTCCTGTCATGGCCTCTATAACCAAGGCCCGTGCCTCCTACCTGTCCCGCTCCACCTGGTTCCCCCCTGATGGCCCGTTGACCCCCTTGTTTGACCCCCTCCTTCTGCCTCCACCTCTTGCTCCTTTCTTTCATTCACTAGAGAACAGGGACCTACCTTCCATGACCTGACCTCGCCATCGGGCTTACAACCTCTGGTGGACCTCCTTCAGGGCACCTACCAGACTCCCCTGCACCTCTTTCAATACTTCCAACTGCGCCACTTCTACTCCTCCAAAGCACATCCCATCCGATTGCTAAGACCACTCACTAACTTTGAATGGCTGTGTACTCACAGAACCCCTCCTCGCCGCTAAGTCGGAACACTATACCCCCTCATCCTCGAATTGTACACAGACAAACCTCTCTTGTATAAACAGAGCTGGAAGTCCGAGCTTGGCTGTGCTGGAGGTACGGTGGTGCTGGAGGTACAAGCTTCACGTCTGGTTTTCCTGCCCCCTCCTCTTGAACTTTTGGGATCATGTTAGTTCCCTCATCTCCCGCATCACCTCTGCTCCCATACCACACACGCCAGAGACCCTGTTGCTCTCAGTACTACCTCCGAACCTACCCAGGTGCTCTACCAGGTTGATATCATTCCTCCTCCTGGCGGCCAGAGTGGTGATTCCTCACCTCTGGAAATCCCCCATCCCTCCAATGATATCGTCCTAGCTTCGGGAAGTGACACACCTGCACAGGATGGAAGAACTCATGGCAGACTCCCCTACCAGATTGGCCAAATACAACTCGATCTGGCTCCCCTGGACCACATTCCTTCACTCCCCAGATTACACCTCCCTACATCTTGCAGACTGATGGGGATTGTCCCTATAGCTATCCCATACCTCTCACGACCTTCTCTGGTGTGTATGTGCCTCCCTCGACTTTGATCCACTGGTCGTCTCAACGCGGATCCCTTGGAAGGTGAGCTCATCCTCTTCCTCTCCCTCTGCTGTCTCCATGCCCTACTCTGCCGCTACTTCTTGCCTCTCCTACTCTCTTTTCCTTCTCCCTCTCACCCCACCCCTTCTCTTTCTCCCCCTTGTTTCCCCCTGCTGACCCCCCGGTTTGCTTAACAACCGTCCGTTGCAATATTGATGAAAGCATTGCCCACGCTCTGATATGATTGCTCCAGTGGCCCCCAGGCCCTTATTTTTGCGCACTAGGAGCTATACGCTCCCTCTTGTGAGACCTGGTGGGTGATATGCTATGTCAATGCTATATGTCTTTCCTACTTTGTTTTTGCATTATTTGTGCTTGTTGATTATAAAACAGACACTGTTATTTGAATATACTTGATGGAAACTTGGGGATTCTGTTTAATATCCCATGCTTCTACTTCATTTAGTTCTTTGTGTTCTACCTGAAAACTAATAAACTTCTAATATTTAAAAAAGAAAAAAAGGTGCAAAAAAAAAGGCTCAAATAAACCCTGCTTGCACCTTTTTTGTGCCTTTTCTCGACACAAAAAACAGTCTAAAGACAATGATAAATGTCGGCCAGTAAGTTTTATCATTATTGTTGTGCCAGTATTTATTTATATATAAATGAATAAAGAAGTTTATTTGTGGGCTAAAAATCTTCATAGTATCCTATCGAGTTGTGACTCCATATCACTAACTGTAGATTGATTTGTAGCTGTTTATCATCTGGCAATGATGCATCAAATCTCCCGACATGAGTCCTTGAGTTTTCTCCTTCACTTTTTATCATTATCCAACTGTAAATATTAACCCCTTAAGGACGCAGCCCTTTTTCACCTTAAGGACTGAGCCCTTTTTCGCAATTATGACCACCGTCACTTTACAAATTAATAACGCAAAAACGCTTTTACCAAATATTCAGATTCTGCGATAGTTTTTTCGTGACATATTCTACTTTTTTTGGTGGTAAATTTTCGGCGTTAATTGCATCCTTTTTTGGTGAAAAATCCCCAAATTTCATGAAAATTTTGCATTTTTCTAAGTTTGAAGCTCTCTAATTGTAAGGAAAATGGATATTCACAATACATTTTATTTTTCTTCACAAACACAATATGTCCACTTTATGTTGGCATCATAAAATGGACATACTTTTGCTTTTTGAAAAAATTAGAGGGCTTCAAAGTAGAGCAGCAATTTTCAAAAATGTCATGAAAATTGCTAAATCTGAAGGGACAGATGTTACAGAACTACAACTCCCAGCATGCCTGGGCTGTTGAGGCATGCTGAAAGTTGTAGTTTGGCAACATCTGGAGGGCTACTGTTTGGGCACCACTGTAACAGTGGTCTCCAAACTGTGACCCTCCAGATGTTGCAAAACTACAACTCCCAGCATGCCCAGACAGCCTTTGGCTTTCTGGGCATGCTGGGAGTTGCAGTTTGGCCCCCCTAGTGGTTGCCACAGTAAAGATCGATTTACTTTCACTTTCAATCCCCCCCCCCCCCCCCCCACTGTCGATTCGCTACCTGATCAGGATCCTGCAGGCTCCAGCGAAGATCCCAGGTCCCCAGGCATCTTCTCCTTCAGGTACGGCCTCCATCTTCTTCCCAGAGCCCCTCGACATCCAGGGGCGGGCAGAACGGGGGGTTGCCATGGCAACCCCCTGCCCTGCGCTGCCATTGGTCAGAACTCCGTTCTGAGTAATGGCAGGGGATAGGAGTAGATCGCAGCTTTGCGATCTCACTCCAATCCTTTAGGCTGATCGGGGCTGTCACTGACAACTCCGATCAGCCCTATTTTCCGGGTGATCGGGTCACCAGAGACGCGATCAGCTCGGAATTGGAGAAAATCGCATGTCTGAATTGACATGCGATTTTCTCCGATCGCCGACATGGGGGGGTCTCAGGACCCCCCTGGGCGATGTGATGAGTGCCTGCTGAATGATTTCAGCAGGCATCCGGCTTCGGTCCCCAACAGGCTAGCGGTGGGGACCGGATTTCCCACGGGTGTATGCATACGCCCTCGGTCCTTAAGGACTCGGAATGCAGGGCGTATCCATACGCCCTGTGTCCTGAAGAGGTTAAGTGGTGCCATCCAATCAAAATTTTCATTTAAAAAACTATTTTCCTCTTTGATGTTTCCTCTTTGATTGTGTCAACTGTAAAATATAAGCCATGGTAGAAATAATTGCATGAAGAAAAAAAAAAAAATATATATATATATATAGTCAGTCAGGGCAATTTTTTTATTAAAAAAATATGTACATTTTTTTATGTGCTTAAAAAGAACAAAAGTTATACAAATTAGGTATTAAAGTCGGACTGACCCACTGAATACAGATAACATGTCAGTTTCACTGTAACTTGCACAGCATAAAGACAAAATTTGCAAAATTGCTAAATTTTTATGGTATAAGGAAAGATGTAATTAGAAAGTACAATTCATCTTGAAAACACAAGCCTGAACATGGAAGACAAGGAGGAAGAAAGTTAAAAGCAAAAATGAAAGTTGGACCAGTCATTAAGTGTTAAGCTAAAGCTAGCGGCACCCAACAGTTGCATTAAAGGGGTGCTAATGGGAGGTCTTATGGGGTGGGCACTGTAATTGCTGAAGTCAGTCACTAGCGGCAGGTGTCTGATGCAGGTAGCAGCCAGCACCCGCCATGTGTGGAGGGTGCTCCGGAGCCTTCTTTATACATCCCCACTAGAGATGAGCGAATTTTCTGAAAAAAATGTAGTTCAGTCCGAATTTATTTGTGGTGAATCACTATTAAAAACGGCTATTTTTAGGCTACAGAGAGCCTCAATAGGGGTGTAGAACACTTTGCCTTGCCGTAACATGCATAGGGAGTGTACTGTGTTACTGAAAAAATACTGTTATTCAGTATGAAATGCTGATTTGAGGCATCGCTATTAGAATCACTGTCGCAGAGTGGCACAATGAAAGAGCCTGGAGGTAGCCTCAGTATGAGGATACCATATCGTGGCTGAATGACACAGCATGGAGGTGGCGGCAACATGAGGAGACCATATAGCGGCTGAATGACACAGCCTGGAGTTGGTGGCAGCAAGAGGAGACCATATAGTGGCTGAATGACACAGCTTGGAGCTGGCGTCAGCAAGATAAGACCATATAGTGGCTGAATGACACTGGGTGGAGGTGGCAGCAGCATGATGAAACATATAGTGCATGAATGATCCAGCCTGGAGGTGGCAACAGCCTGATGAGACCATAAGGCATCACAATTGAAAAGATTAAAGATATTTTTTAACATTTAAATTGAAGATTTCAAATAGATGAACCTAAAAAGTTTTATTTAATGTGCCAGCAGAATGAGGAGACCATATGGCGGCACAGTGACAAAGCCTGGAGCTGGCAGCTGCATGAGGAGACTATAATCTGGCAGAATGAAACAGCCTGGAGTTGGCGGAAACAAGAGGAGACCATATAGTGGCTGAATGACAAAGCCTGGAGCCAGCATCAACATGAGAGGAATATAAGGTGGTTGAATAAGACAGCCTGAAGCTGGCATCAGCATGAGGAGAACATATGGTAGCAGAATGAGACAGCCTGGAGCTGGCATCAGCATGAGGAAAACATATGGTGGAAGAATGAGACAGCCTGGAGGAGACATCAGCATGAGGAGAACATATGGTGGCAGAATGAGACAGCCTGGAACAGGCATCAGCATTAGGAGAACATATGATGGCAGAATAAGAAAGCCTGGAGGTGGCATAAGCAGCATCAGGAGTCCTGAAAGTGACCCGGTGACAGAGTGGGGTGGTGGGTGGCAATACCAGTACCCGGTGACGAATGTGGGAGAAAAAAAGGAGAACTTGGAATCAAATGTGGGGCATCAGGCGGGTGGAAGTATCAGAATAGTAGCTGAGGCAGGGAGGCGGAAGAAAATTATCTCTTTTGTGTGCACAAGTAAGTATTGAGGATATGCATTACGTAAAACTTAACTTTGAATAATATTTTTAGGATAAAATATATGTACCCAATTTTTTTTTTATTTAACAAAAGGAAAGGTGTGCAAAAAACACCATGTGCTACCTACACCACCAAATATTGATGTGATGACAAGACCTCTAAAAGGTGGAAGGGAACAACATTGTAACCGGTTGGGGTAAAAACTTCCCCTTTAAGGCCCTACTCTCACATTATTAATTCCCTTCTTGGCAAGTATTTACCCCTAAGAGTCAAGCTTTATTGTATTCATACAAAACAATTTGTGTTTTGCATACTTAAAGGGGTTCTCCGGTGCTTAGACATCTTTTCCCCTATCCATGCATGCGGCACCCCGTTTGTAATCAGTCCCCGGAGCATGTTCCCTCCGGGTCTGATTACAAGCGACCACCGGGCAGGCGGCGTGGGACGTCACACCTTCGCCCCCCGTGTGACATCACGCTCCGCCCCTCAATGCAAGCCTACGGGAGGGGGCGTGACAGACCGCCGGCACGGTGGTCACCTATAATCAGACCCGGAGTGAACACGCTCGCGGGACTGATTACAAACCGGGTGCCGCGTGCATGATCCCGGGGGACTCCTGCGATCAGGCATCTTATCCCCTATCCTCTGGATAGGGGAAAAGATGTGTAAGCACCGGAGAACCCCTTTAATTTGAGTGTCACTTAGAAACACAGCCTGAAGTCCAGATTGTGCTCTCTTTACATCCCATAGTTAAGCAGAATCGCTATTATGTGCACTATATACTATGGTTGCTAGAGATGTTTATTATATCTTCTTGTACTGACAATTAGCCGCTGGTAAAACGATATCTCAGTTATCTACTTGCATCCCAATGTTTCATCAGCTCCCGCTGACTTTCTCTAGGGAGTGAGGCTAATGGCTGTGAGATCGGACCTTCAGGCTTATATGTGCACTGTTTGTGGTGTGTCACAACAAAGCATCACTGTGTGCCTCACAGCCGTCCAATCACCATGCTTAACATCAGATCACTTCTCATTCGTGCCTATCAGCTTCATATATCTCAGACTTGCGTCATCCTCTTTCCGGATACGCATATTTCCAGTCCTGCGCGTGTCCGAAAACTTGTCAGTTTCTATCTTCACTTGTTGTATCTGCGCCAGCACACCTCGGGAAATGTCCATCACCCCTCGGGAAATGTCCATCACCCGTTACTCTCTTCCCATATAGGGGCCGTCTTGCGCATGACATCGGACTTGTAAACCTTCGGTTCATGCTGTCATAACGGCATCTGCGCTGGTTAGCTTATGTCTTTGCGCATGTCTGTGGACTTAGAATATCACTGCTCGACACTTCAAATCGTCAAAGTTTATTGTCAATATTGCAATTATTCCACAAATGTTTTATATATATATATATATATATATATATATATATATATATACAGCAAGAGAAGAATGCAGCAGCACACTGCCAGCACAAAGATATATGTGCAACATGAATATGCAGTTAAAACATGGAGAGCTATACAGCTATGGTGTAATAGATGCAAATGTGAAACTATGAAATAGTGAGGCACTTGGCTCGCAAATTTGTCTCCGCCGGGGGTCAAATAGCTTGGACCGTCCCACCGCGATAAGGTGGCCTCCTTGGGACGGACCCTACACTGTGAATATGCCTCTGTGTGAACAGTTCAGTAAGCATGGCAGGGTCTGGAACATCCAAGACACCTTATATACACACCTGATAGAGGTGGGTGGGGTGCAAGGCCAACATGGAGGTAGCCACTCCCCCGTATGTGCAATACAGACAAAGAATAAGTCAGCCAACACTTTAGTTGATACCAAACTATTATATGGATCTGGCCTACAGGTGCACGCTACTAGGCTAGATATACAGCAACAGAAGAATGCAGCAGCACACTGCCAACACAAATTTGCGAGCCAAGTGCCTCACTATTTCATAGTTTCACATTTGCATGTATTACACCATAGCTGTATAGCTCTCCATGTTTTAACTGCATATTCATGTTTCACCTATAACCTTGTGCTGGCAGTGTGCTGCTGCATTCTTCTGTTGCTGTATATCTAGCCTAGTAGCGTGCACCTGTAGGCCAGGTCCATATAATAGTTTGGTATCAACTAAAGTGCTGGCTGACTTATTCTTTGTCTATATATATATATATATATATATATGCCACAGAGAAATTAGTCCAGGTCACCCCTCCAATGTCCGCCGGCTGCGGCACCGACTCAGCCCGGACACCGCTGATATAAATGCAAGAGAAACTAAAGAAAATGTCCAGCACAGCCAAAAGCTCAAATGCTTGTTACTTTATTCCAGAACACAACGACACACAGGAATATAGCAGTGACGCGTTTCGATCGACTAAGCGATGTTAATCATACTGATACGTCTATTTGAATGTTGGGAAACCTATATAACGGAGATGTCATGGGCGCAGGCGCATCCAAAGTAGACACACCTGATTACCAGACACTCCCCCAGACAGGAGAGAAACACCTTTGTCCCAAGAGTGGTGATGTATAAAAACAGGACTCATCTAGACATAAAACATCACCTGTCGTGGGCAAATCTCAGTGTACATTCATAATCACAAGATTCCATATATAACAAAAAAAAGTGTTACCATAAAATCTTGTACAAAACATATAAAAGTTAAATACATGTACATACGTTATGAACAATGAAGGAAACAGACACCAATATAAATTAACAAAATATAAACAGTATGAAAATGGTATGCTTATCCTTCATGTGGTTATACGAATAGTTGCAGACTCTCTTGTTGTAATAAAACATGATACCTTCTGTATGTATATGTGTCTTCCTCCTCATACAAAACAATGTATTTTATTGTTTATATATTTGTCTTATTATTAGTTTTTATTCTGTCTTATTTTCTTTTGTTGTGTATATATTGGAGAAAAATCATATTAGCTCATCGAATAAAGGGCTGGTGTACTTGGGTCATGCGTGTGTAGAGCATACTAATAGTGTAAAATGACATCCTGCCTTTTATTAAGGCCCATGGGATGTCTCCTCTCCAGACGCATGATCCAGTACACCTCCCTATTTATGTTTGACGGCGATTTCTTTCTGCAGACCACCGGAGCCTCGATGGGGGCGAAGTTCTCCCCCTCTCTCGCCAACATTTATATGTGTTGGTGGGAGAGGGAGACACTCTTCTCCCCCCAAAATGCCTTCAGCCGTCACATCGATGACCTGTTTATTTGGGGGTCCGATGTAGCGGCCCTCAAGGCCTTCTCGACATACCTCAATGCAAATGAGGCTAACCTGCATTTTACAGTTATGGAAGGCGGTAGTGAGGTTTCCTTTTTAGATGTGATTCTGACAGGGTCCCCCTCAGCAGGCAAAATAATTACACAATCCTTTTGTAAACCCAGTGCTGCTAATAACATCTTACATGCGGCGTCGTGCCATCCCCCCCCATGTGGCGAAGAATCTACCCATGGGGGAGATGGTACAAGCCAGACGGAATTGCACACTGGATGCAGATTTTGAAATAGAAGCTAATGCTATGGGGGCACGATTAGTAACACAAGGATATAAAAAAATGTCATGTTACACATGCCATTAATGTGGCGAAAGCCAAAAACAGACCTGACCTCTTGTCATATAACAAAACTAAGATGAAAGAGGACCTATCACCTGTCACCTTTGTCACTCAGTACAGCGCACAGTACAAGGAAATCACAAAAATTTTTGATAAATATATGCCAGTTATTAGCGGTGATCCTATGTACAGATCTGCGCTGAGTGGAGGTTACAGGTGTGTCCCTAGAAAAGCGCCGACCATAGGACAAATGGTGTCTCCAAGCCTTTTTTCTTCTAACAATTCAAAATCAACCACATGGTTGAATACCACTGGTTCATACAAGTGCGGCCACAATAGGTGTATTTGTTTCAATATTATGCAGATATCCAAGGAATTTGTATCCACTGTGAGAAATGAAATGCATGTAATTAAACAGTACATAAATTGCAACACATCCTATGTGGTGTACTTGGTAACAAGTTGGGAGTACTACCTGCCCCCTGAAGGTGAGAATTAGAAAGCACTTATCAGATGTCAAGCACTTCAACTCACGACACGTTTCCATGGTAAGTCAACACTGTGCACAAAAACATGGTGGTAACCATGACTCTCTCATGCTCCAGGGCATTGAGAGAGTCATGGCCCCAGTGAGAGGGGGTGATCACAGGCAGAAACTTCTAGATAGGGAGGTGTACTGGATCATGCATCTGGAGAGTAGACATCCCATGGGCTTTAATAAAAGGCAGGATGTCATTTTACACTATTAGTATACTCTCCACACGCATGACTCAAGTACACCAGCCCTATATTCGATGAGCTAATATTTTGTAATCCTGAAAATTCTTACGGTACCTTACCTATATGATTTTTCTCCAATATATACACAACAAAAGAAAATAAGAAAGAATAAAAACTAATAACAAGACAAATATATAAACAATAGGAGGAAGACACATATATACATACAGAAGGTATCATGTTTTATTACAACAAGAGAGTCTGCAACTATGCACATAACCACATGAATGATAAGCATACCATTTTCATACTGTTTATATTTTGTTAATTTATATTGGTGTCTGTTTCCTTCATTGTTCATAACTTATGTACATGTATTTAACTTTTATATGTTTTGTATAAGATTTTATGGTAACACTTTTTTTGTTATATATGGAATCTTGTGATTATGAATGTACACTGAGATTTGCCCACGACAGGTGATGTTTTATGTCTAGATGAGTCCTGTTTTTATACATCACCACTCTTGGGACAAAGGTGTTTCTCTCCTGTCTGGGGGAGTGTCTGGTAATCAGGTGTGTCTACCTTGGATGCGCCTGCGCCCATGACATCTCCCCTATATAGGTTTCCCAACATTCAGATAGACGTATCAGTATGATTAAGATCGCTTAGTCGATCGAAAAACGCGTCACTGCTATCTTCCTGTGTGTCGTTGTGTTCTGGAATAAAGTAACAAGCATTTGAGCTTTTGGCTGCGCTGGACATTTTATTTCGTTTCTCTTGGATATATATATATATATATATATATATATATATATATATATATATATATATTCATGCCAGGATATTCTATGTATGGCATTGTAGAGCAATATATCTGGATGGGCAAATCAGGATTGTTATGTAGATTTATGTTAATTACTGAATTTAATATATCATAACAAATGTGTCCACATTTTCAAAGATCTTATTTTTTTGTATTTTTCAGTTCATTCACCTCAGAATCTCCCACAATGCACAATGCACCTCCATTCTCCAGGTAAGTATACAGACACATACACCTTCATGGATATGTAAATATGTGTATGACTATGAGCCCACATGAGTCTACAAGTGGTTGCGAAATCCTGGCTGATCCATCCCTGATTCATCTTCACAGAAGTAAGTCTCTCCACATTTTTCGTGGACAGGCGAGTTCTCCTTGGGGTGACTATGGCCCCCGCCGCACTAAACAACCACTCTGATGGCACACTACTGGCCAGGCAGGACAGCTTTTCCAGAGCAAACTCTGTTAATTGCGGCCATAAATCAAGTTTGGCTGTCCAGAAGTCCAGCAGCTCTTCTAAGTGTTTTGGCATGGGCTTGTCAAGGTATGCTGGTGCAGGTCCTGCTCCAGGTCTAGCTGCTGCTAATGAGTTGCTTCACTATGCGGGTGAAGAAAGGTACTCATCAGCAACTGTAGACTAAGGCTGCTGCTGATAAAGCTGGTACTGCTCCTTCCACCCCACCCCTCCCCAGCAGCCATGGCAGTGGAAGGTGAGCGCAGAGGGCCCCCCCAAGTCAGACCTGCAAGAGGATGGACGATGGCGCAGATAGACATCGGTCAACTGACTACTTAGGATGTCTCTGAAGTAGGTCAGTTTGTCCTTCCTCTCAGTGGGTGTAAAAAAGGCCCATATTTTGTGCTGTAGTGAGGGTCCAATATGGTGGAGAGCCAGAAGTCATCCCTCTGCCGAATGGTGACAATCGGCATTCACTAAGCAATTAAGTGAGCATGCATCATGCCATTTGTGCAAGTGACTCGGATGTCACCTGCCTCCATCACCACTGCATACTGCCACGGTGTGTCTGGGTCCTCTGTCTCGCCTTCCTAATATTCCTCTAGCTCCACTGTCTCCTCCTGCTCCTCCTCTCCTGTCAGATGACTAGAAAAACCACCCATTTTGCGAAACCTAAACTGTGCTCCACTGTGACTCTCCCCCTCCTCCTCCTCTTGCAGTTCAGCCCCCACAGGGCTCATGTGGCCTTGAGATGTAGGCGTCTCTAGTGCCCTGACCAGCCATCGTTTCCAACACGTGTTGTAGGAAATTAAGCAGTGGAATGACGTTGTTCATCCCGTAATCCTGGCGGCTGACTAATAATGTGGCTTCTTCTAAATGGCCTGAGCAAACGGCAGGTGTCATATATGAGCTGCCACTGGTTGACATTGAAGTTACACAGGGGAGTCCCCGTATCTGCTTGGATCATCAAGAAATCGGTAATGGCTTTTCTCTGTTCATATAGTCGGTCCAATATATGGAGGGTGGAATTCCAATGTGTGGAAACGTTGCAAATCAGACTATGTTGGGGGATACCGTTCTGACGCTGCAGCTCAAGGAGGAGTGTGCTTTGCGGTGTATGAGTGGCTGAAGTGCATGCAAAGTTTCCTTCCCATTGTTAGGATGTCTTGCAAATGGGGGGAACATTTCAGGAACCTCTTGACAACCCGATTGAACACGTGTGTCATGCAGGGCACATGGCTCAGGCTTCCATGTCGCAGCGCAGAGAAGATGTTCTTCACTATTTCGGTCACCAGGTTCCCATTTCCAGTTTTCGTGGAGTAAGCCATGATTCGATTTCTTGATGAATTACTTTTAGCAGTTCCTCCCCTGTGTGATTCCGTTTGCCAAAGCAAACCATGTAAATAACAGCGTGACACCGCCGGGCCCTGCACACATGGTATGCTGGAGGGACACAGAGACTTGTCCATGCAGTGTAGGCTGAGGACACGGGGGAGGATGAGGAGGCGGAGTTGAACACTGTCACAAGACCGACAGCCTGAGAGCATGGAGGCGGAAGCAGCGTGACCTGTCCAAGTTGCTGTTGTGGCTGCGCAGGAACCACATTTACCCAGTAGGCGGTAAAGGACATGTATTGTCCCTGACCGTAGCTACAGCTCCACACATCAGCGCTGCCGTTGACTTTGGTACACATCGACAGGCTCAAGGATCAGCCCATCTTCTCTCCTACAAAATTGTGCAGGGCTGGTACTGCCTTTTTTTGCAAAGAAATGACGGTTTGCAAAGAAAAGCCATTAGTTCTCTGAAAGGTGCAGAGTCCACCACTTGAAAAGGGAGGGACTGCAGCACCAGCAACTTGGATAGGAGCACATTCAGCTCCTGCACCGTTGGATGAGTGGACAGTTGTCTCTTGGACATGGCTTTGCCGATGCATTGTTGGCAGAATGACTGACTGGAAGTAGGAGGAGCTGGAGCATCTGGAGCAACAGAAGATGGGCATGAGGTGGTGGGTGCCACTGGGTGATGCAGCAGGCTGGACCACAGCATCAGACCCACGGTTGCCCAGGCCGCTTTATTGTGACGCTGAATATGTTGATGCAGGACCGTGGTGCCAACATTGGGACCCTGGGCCCCGCTTCACCTTCTGCTGACATATCTTGCATGTGGCCAGGTTAACATCCTCCGGATGCTTGACGAAAAACTGTCACACTCCTAAGTAGGTGATTTTCCCCCAACAGCCTGCATTGCATGACTGCTACTGCCGCCGACTCCTGGATCCCCTGTTCCACTACCTTTCGGGAAGGTAGGCTGTCGCGAAGCAGGTGGTCTACCCCGGGCACATTTGGCTCCAGACTTCTCACTTCTGCCACCATGCTGACTCCCAACCATGCTACCACCTTGCTGGCTCAGCTCCTCGGGCAACCTGCAACTCTCTTATCCTGATGAGGCTAAAGCCCCTTCTGCACCCAGGTGCCAAGTTTGATCGGCATAATCATCATCGAGTTGTGTATGCACATCAATTATGTCCTCCTCAGGTTCCTCAACAGTGTCTGCTTCAGGAGCCTGAACGCTCGCAACACCACCTCCCATGCCACTCTCCTCATCACTACTTGCCCACCTAGCGGAGGAAGCGGTGGATGTATCCTCCACTTCTTGGCTGGGCAGTAGCTGCTGACTGTCATGTATTAGATTGTCCTCAGTGAATAGTGGAGCTGAACCCACAGCATAAGATACTTCTGTAGGAGAGGGAACAGCATAGGACAGAGGCCAATGGAGAACAGGCACTGCTCCCGGGTAATGCAAACTGAGGGTTGTGTCTGAGGAACCCAACGACTGTTCACTGGGGGTATCAGATGTCACTTGTGATGAAGTGGATGACCATGTTAACCAATCGATAACGGCAGATGGGTTGCTGGTCGAGACACGACCGCTAGTTGATACAGGGAGCTCAGGCCTCTCGCTGCAACTCCTGCTGCCACTCGCCCCTAGTCTGCTGCAACCTTTGCCTGGGCATGATAAATTTAGGCCTCTGCCACTCCTCTGTGCACATCCTGGCAATACTCTGCCTGACATGCTTAGTGCGTATATAAGGGGCGGACTATACGCTCCACTACGCTTAACTCCTTAACGACGCAGGATGTATATTTACATCCTGCATCGACTTCCGCGATATAAGCAGGGTCACGTGGTGACCCCACGTCATATCAGGTCAGTCCTGGTGGCCATCAACGGCCAGGACCTGCGGCTATTACCAGACATCACCGATCGTGGTAATGCCCGGTATTAACACTTCAGATGCGGCAATCAAAGTCGACAGCCGCGTCTGAAGTGAAACCAAAAGCATTCCGGAAGCTCAGTCAGGCTGTTCGGGACCGCCGTGGTTAAATCGTGGTGTCCCCAACAGCTAGCAGGACACCAGGGGGATCCCTACCTGCCTTCTGCGTGGCTGATCGCCGAATGACTGAAAGTTATAGGGGTCAAAAGAGGACATTTTTAAACATATACATTTTCCTGCATGTAATTATAAATTTTTCCAGAAGTACAACATATTCAAACCATATAAGTAGGGTATCATTTTACCTGTATGGACAAACAGAATAATGTTAAAGTGTAATTTTTACCGAAAAAGGCACTGCGTAGAAACGGAAGCCCCAAAATTTACAAAATAGAGTTTTTTCTTCTATTTTGTCGCACAATGATTTTTTTTTCCGTTTCACCGTGGATATAAAAGGAACAAAATGGTACACCACGTAGATGTACCTACGTGGTATACACTTATAAGGGGAGTACAATACGCTCCACTACGCTTAAAACAGTATTTGTCTACGACACCAGCAGGTGTGTACTTTTGGCTAGCCTTTCACAGTAACTAGGCCCTTAAGTCTTTAACAGAAACAAAATGGTGCACCAAGTAGATGTACGTACAGTATGTGGTATGCACTTATGAGGGGAGTACAATATACTCCACTATGCTTAAAACAGTATTTGCTACACCAGCAGGTGTGTACTTTTGGTTGGCCTTTCACAGTAACCAGGCCCTTAAGACTTTAACAGGAACAAAATGGTATACCACCTATGTACTCACAGGTTACACTTAATAGTGCACAGTACGCTCCGCTACGCAACCTGTATTAGGCAGGCATTAATGGCAGGTGATTGGGGCTTTTAGTGCTCTGCTCACCCGCACTGGCTGGCTACTATTAACTTTTCAGTTGTTGTACACACCAGTGCTGCAGCACACAGTCGCTGTGTACTACACCCAAAATTGCACTTTCTCTCTCTCTCACTTCCCTATCAGTGTTTCTAGGCAGGATTTGGGCTTGAAGGGAATAGCTGCTGTAAAAATGCTTTTCTGTGCAACACACACTGCTCTCTGTCCTTCTCTTTCTCTCTGCAATAGAACGCTGAAATGACTGGCCGCAAGATGGCTGCCGATTATGTAGGGCAGTGGGCACCCACTGAGAGGGAGGTAAAACTGACCTACTTCAGGGAGCTTCTACGTAGTCGGTTGGCCGATGCCTATCGGCCACATGGTCCATCCACTCGCAGGTCTGACTCAGGGGGCCCTCTGCGCTCACCTTCCACTGCCACGGCTGCTGGGGAGGCGTGGCAGGAGCAGTACCGGCTCAATCAGCAGCAGCCTGAGTCTACAGTCGCTGATGAGTAGCTTCCTTCAGCCGCATAGTGAAGCTACTCATCAGCAGCAGGTGGACATGGAGCAGGACCTGAACCAGCAGGTGGTGGCTTACCTCGACATGACCCTGCCAACAACCAATGAAGATCCGCTGGACTTCTGGGCAGCCAAACTCGATTTATGGCCGCAACTAGTGGAGTTTGACCTGGAAAAGCTGTCCTGCCCAGCCAGTAGTGTGCCATCAGAGCGGGTGTTTAGTGCGGCCGGGGCCATAGTCACCTAAAGGCGAACTCGTCTGTCCACTAAAAATGTGGAGGGACTGACGTTTGTCAAGATGAATCAGGGATGGATCAGCCAGGATTTCCAGCCACCAATGACAGATGGGTCTGAGCAGATTGACCATGCTCCTACAACAAAATTTTCTATATTGTGGTTGGTTATGAAACCCTCTGGGGCAGACCTGGGCATTGTACGGCACGCTTGCCACATACGGCCCTTTGATTGGCTCTGACCAGCCCGCGCTGATTGGGGGACGACTATGCTGCCTAATCTGGGGGAAATCTATGCTGCCTAATCTGGGGGACATCTATGCTGCCTAATCTGGGTGACATATATGCTGCCTAATCTGGGGGACAACTATGCTCCTTATCTGGGGGACAACTATGCTCCTAATCTGGGGGACAACTAAGATCCTAATCTGGTGGACATCTATGCTGCCTAATCTGGGGGACAAGTATGCTCCTAATCTGGGTGACATCTATGCTGCCTAATCTGGTGGACATCTATGCTGCCTAATCTGGGGGACATCTATGCTGCCTAATCTGGGTGACATCTATGCTGCCTAATCTGGGGGACAACTATGCTCCTTATCTGGGGGACAACTATGCTCCTAATCTGGGGGACAACTAAGATCCTAATCTGGTGGACATCTATGCTGCCTAATCTGGGGGACAAGTATGCTCCTAATCTGGGGGACATCTATGCTGCCTACTCTGGGGGACAAGTATGCTCCTAATCTGGGGGACATCTATGCTGCCTAATCTTTGTGACATCTATGCTGCCTAATCTGGGGGACAACTATGCTCCTAATCTGGGGGACATCTATGCTGCCTAATCTGGGGGACATCTATGCTGCCTAATCTGGGTGACATCTATGCTGCCTAATCTGGTGGACATCTATGCTGCCTAATCTGGGGGACAAGTATGCTCCTAATCTGGGGGACATCTATGCTGCCTACTCTGGGGGACAAGTATGCTCCTAATCTGGGGGACATCTATGCTGCCTAATCTTTGTGACATCTATGCTGCCTAATCTGGGGGACAACTATGCTCCTAATCTGGGGGACATCTATGCTGCCTAATCTGGGGGACATCTATGCTGCCTAATCTGGGTGACATCTATGCTGCCTAATCTGGTGGACATCTATGCTGCCTAATCTGGGGGACATCTATGCTGCCTAATCTGGGTGACATCTATGCTGCCTAATCTGGGGGACAACTATGCTCCTTATCTGGGGGACAACTATGCTCCTAATCTGGGGGACAACTAAGATCCTAATCTGGTGGACATCTATGCTGCCTAATCTGGGGGACAAGTATGCTCCTAATCTGGGGGACATCTATGCTGCCTACTCTGGGGGACAAGTATGCTCCTAATCTGGGGGACATCTATGCTGCCTAATCTTTGTGACATCTATGCTGCCTAATCTGGGGGACAACTATGCTCCTAATCTGGGGGACATCTATGCTGCCTAATCTGGGGGACATCTATGCTGCCTAATCTGGGTGACATCTATGCTGCCTAATCTGGTGGACATCTATGCTGCCTAATCTGGGGGACAAGTATGCTCCTAATCTGGGGGACATCTATGCTGCCTACTCTGGGGGACAAGTATGCTCCTAATCTGGGGGACATCTATGCTGCCTAATCTTTGTGACATCTATGCTGCCTAATCTGGGGGACAACTATGCTCCTAATCTGGGGGACATCTATGCTGCCTAATCTGGGGGACATCTATGCTGCCTAATCTGGGTGACATCTATGCTGCCTAATCTGGTGGACATCTATGCTGCCTAATCTGGGGGACATCTATGCTGCCTAATCTGGGTGACATCTATGCTGCCTAATCTGGGGGACAACTATGCTCCTTATCTGGGGGACAACTATGCTCCTAATCTGGGGGACAACTAAGATCCTAATCTGGTGGACATCTATGCTGCCTAATCTGGGGGACAAGTATGCTCCTAATCTGGGGGACATCTATGCTGCCTACTCTGGGGGACAAGTATGCTCCTAATCTGGGGGACATCTATGCTGCCTAATCTTTGTGACATCTATGCTGCCTAATCTGGGGGACAACTATGCTCCTAATCTGGGGGACATCTATGCTGCCTAATCTGGGGGACATCTATGCTGCCTAATCTGGGTGACATCTATGCTGCCTAATCTGGTGGACATCTATGCTGCCTAATCTGGGGGACAAGTATGCTCCTAATCTGGGGGACATCTATGCTGCCTACTCTGGGGGACAAGTATGCTCCTAATCTGGGGGACATCTATGCTGCCTAATCTTTGTGACATCTATGCTGCCTAATCTGGGGGACAACTATGCTCCTAATCTGGGGGACATCTATGCTGCCTAATCTGGGGGACATCTATGCTGCCTAATCTGGGTGACATCTATGCTGCCTAATCTGGTGGACATCTATGCTGCCTAATCTGGGGGACATCTATGCTGCCTAATCTGGGTGACATCTATGCTGCCTAATCTGGGGGACAACTATGCTCCTTATCTGGGGGACAACTATGCTCCTAATCTGGGGGACAACTAAGATCCTAATCTGGTGGACATCTATGCTGCCTAATCTGGGGGACAAGTATGCTCCTAATCTGGGGGACATCTATGCTGCCTACTCTGGGGGACAAGTATGCTCCTAATCTGGGGGACATCTATGCTGCCTAATCTTTGTGACATCTATGCTGCCTAATCTGGGGGACAACTATGCTCCTAATCTGGGGGACATCTATGCTGCCTAATCTGGGGGACATCTATGCTGCCTAATCTGGGTGACATCTATGCTGCCTAATCTGGGGGACATCTATGCTGCCTACTCTGGGGGACAAGTATGCTCCTAATGTGGGGGACATCTATGCTGCCTAATCTGGGTGACATCTATGCTGCTTAATCTGGGGGACAAGTATTCTCCTAATCTGGGGGACATCTATGCTGCCTAATCTGGGGGACATCTATGCTGCCTAATCTGGGGGACAACTATGCTCCTTATCTGGGGGACAACTATGCTCCTAATCTGGGGGACAAGTATGCTCCTAATCTGGGGGACATCGATTCTGCCTACTCTGGGGGACAAGTATGCTGCCTAATCTGGGGGACATCTATGCTGCCTAATCTGGGTGACATCTATGCTGCCTAATCTGGGGGACAACTATGCTCCTTATCTGGGGGACAACTATGCTCCTAATCTGGGGGACAATGAAGATCCTAATCTGGTGGAAATCTATGCTGCCTAATCTGGGGGACAAGTATGCTCCTAATCCGGGGGACATCTATGCTGCCTACTCTGGGGGACAAGTATGCTCCTAATATGGGGGACATCTATGCTCCTTTTCTGGGGGACAACTATGCTCCTAATCTGGGGGACATGTATGCTGCCTAATCTGGGTGACATCTATGCTGCCTAATCTGGGGGACAACTATGCTCCTAATATGGGGAAAACTGATGCTTCTGGCCTTGGGCCTATAATTTTTTGAAGTTTAGCAGTAGCTAAATACATGCTTAATGCAAATGTCAACATTGATCTTTAAATGTAAGGGGTTATGAAACCCTCTTGTGTACTGCGAATGACTGCTCCAGACTCATTCTGTGTCTTTCACAAACTACTTTCCTCCCTGTGGCCTCTGGCCATGGGCCTTAAATTTTTGGATGTTTAGCAGTAGCTAAATACATGCTTAATGCAAATTTCCTGCAATGATCGTTAAATTCTCGGCGCTCTGCCATGGCCTTCTCCTACCCCGCCTGGGCCGATCCGAGGACCTCACTAACCAACTCACTAACTAATCCAATCGCTTATAGCAACAGGCGGTGTGTGCATGGACTCAATCAACGCCAGTTTATGACCCTCACTTACTGGTAATTCCTCGTTTTAAGGTTAAATAATTTCAATCCCAGATCCCTATCACGAACTGGTTTCAGCATGCAACACGCACCTGTCCTTGAAAGATAGAGACACGCTAATCCGTTCAGTGGAGCGCTAGTGCGGCCCCGGACATCTGAGGCCATAACACACCTGTTATTGCTCGATCTCGCAATTGATCGGGCAAGGTAAGGGGTTATTAAAGCCTCTTGGGTACTGCTGAGGCCTACTCCTGACTGCTCCTGGTGCAATGTATGTGTTACGCCGAGCGCTCCGGGTCCCCGCTCCTCCCCGGAGTGCTCGCAGCGTTCTCCTGCTCGCAGTGCCCCGGTCAGACCCACTCACCGGGAGCGCTGCGATAATGCCTCTAGCCGGGATGCGATTTGCGATGCGGGACGCGCCCGCTCGCGGTGCGCATCCCGGTCCACTTACCAGACTCGTTCCCCGTCTGTGCTGTCCCGACACGCGCGGCCCCGCTCCCTGGGGCGCGCGCGCGCCGGCTCTCTGCGATTTGAGGGGCCAGTACGCCACTGATTGGCGCATGGTTTTAATTAGTGTGTTTACCTGTGCACTTCCCTATATTACCTCACTTCCCCTTCACTTCCTTGCCGGATCTTGTTGCCATTGTGCCAGTGAAAGCGTTCCTTGTGTATCCCAAGCCAGTGTTCCAGACCTCTTGCCATTGCCCCTGACTACGATCCTTGCTGCCTGCCCTGACCTTCTGCTACGTCCGACCTTGTTTTTGCCTTATCCCTTGTACCGCGCCTATCTCAGCAGTCAGAGAGGTTGAGCCGTTGCCGGTGGATACGACCTGGTTGCTACCTCCGCTGCAAGACCATCCTGCTTTGCGGCGGGCTCTGGTGAATACCAGTAGCAACTTAGAACCGGTCCGCTGGCACGGTCCACGCCAATCCCTCTCTGACACAGAGGATCCACCTCCAGCCTGCCGAATCCTGACAGTAGATCCGGCCATGGATCCCGCTGAGGTCCCGCTGCCAGTTGTCGCTGACCTTACCACGGTGGTCGCCGAGCAGTCGCAACATATAGCGCAACAAGGCCATTAGCTGTCTCAACTGACTGTTATGCTACACCAGCTTCTACCACAGCTTCAGCAACCATCTCCTCCGCCAGCTCCTGCACCTCCTCCGCAGCGAGTGGCCGCATCCATCCTCCGTTTATCGTTGCCAGACAAGTTTGATGGGGACTCTAGACTTTGCCGTGGTTTTCTCTCGCAATGTTCCCTGCATTTGGAGATGATGTCGGACCAATTTCCAACTAAACGGTCAAAGGTGGCTTTCGTGGTTAGTCTCCTGTCTGGGAAGGCCCTGTCATGGGCCACACCGCTCTGGGACCGCAATGATCCTGTCACTGCCTCCGTACACTCTTTCTTCACGGAGATTTGAAGTGTCTTCGAGGAACCAGCCCGAGCCTCTTCTGCCGAGACTGCCCTGCTGAACCTGGACCAAGGTAATTCTTCTGTAGGCGAGTACGCCATCCAATTTTGTACTCTAGCCCCCGAATTATCTTGGAATAACGAGGCCCTCTGCGCGACCTTCAAAAAAGGCCTATCCAGTAACATTCGTGGAGAGGTGCAAAGATTGCAAAAAAAAAATTTGGTCTGCAGTGGCGCTGCCTTGTAGAGAATGGAATGAAGTTTCAGTCTTATAATTTAAAATCTCATTTATTGAAACATAAACTGAGATGTGGAAATGCAAAACACGTTTCGAGGGTAAGTTCCCTCTTTCTCAATTGCAAGGAATAATATTATAAGGTACATACAGTCGGGCGCCATTTATATAAGGAAAAAAGGCGCAAAAAACAAAAACTCTGTACTGCCCACAAAGGGGAGATTTCAATAAAATTCACATTCACTGTTAAAAATGCATATGATCAGTTTTCTACACATATTATACAAAGACATATAAAAAAATGCAAGTATAAAAAACATGTGATTGCGCAGAATTATGTTAATATTCTATATATCTGTAGTCTTTTATAAGCGTGAGTTGTATTACAGTGTATAAGTCCAGAAAACAGGGTTGGACTTTGGGATAACCAAGACGAGGCTTGGAGCCGGATGTATACGTCATATCTAGCGCTGGTACGCTGGTTCATTCACAAACCACAGCGGCCAATCATCATAGAGCCGCACATCACGTCAAAATAGTTAGTAGCCAATAGAGCACGTTATCGGCTGGGGGAATGTACGTTGTAAAGGTCGCTTCGTATGTGATAAATACGCCGACCAATCACTATGAAGTGCAGAGCGAGGTGGCCAATCAGAATCACTTGTATTCTGTCAATGGATGGTGCAAGATTCAGATTTCAAAAAATGGCTGCTAAGCCAATCAGATCTTTTGCCGGATTGTTTGGTATTATCTGGTATGGTGCTCGTATGTGTACGTAGCTACTTTCTGGTATACGCCATTGGTCTGGGCGATTGGCCTATCAGTGACAGGCCGGTATCTGTGCAGCTTTTCAATGGTATTTGTGAAGGTCCCCGCTGTGAGTTTCGTAGGTCCAGTGACTGATCTCTGTCCTGCTCCCGCCGCGGTGACCAATAGGAGTGGATCCCGATATGAACTTGGTCGTGGGACCCGAGGGGAAAAGAAAGGTTTCTTCTAGCACTGGTAGGTATGTATTTCTTAGATTAAATCGAGTGTTCGATATAATCATTCAAGCCTAGTGGGTTTAAAGTTTTCAGCTTGAAAATCCAGTAGTTCTCCCTCCTGCACAAACGGCAAATTGCAAATGTTGTTCCAACATAAAAAATCGATGCAAAGTCTTCACCTCCAAAACCACTGGTGAAACATTTAAGATTAAAACTCTAATGACCTGCAAAACTGAATATGTAATTTACCTCCTGGAATGTACCTGCGGCACCCAATATGTTGGTAGAACCACACAAATGCTCAGCACAAGACTCAATAACCATCGATCCAATGTGAAAAAAGGTTATCAACAACATAGCGTATCTCGTCATGCTGCACTACGACACGAATGTAAGTTTTCTGATTTCTCTGTATTACCCATAGAACATATTCCGGCCACCAGCCATCGTCGCTACACGCAGTTGTGCAGGAGGGAGAACTACTGGATTTTCAAGCTGAAAACTTTAAACCCACTAGGCTTGAATGATTATATCGAACACTCGATTTAATCTAAGAAATACATACCTACCAGTGCTAGAAGAAACCTTTCTTTTCCCCTCGGGTCCCACGACCAAGTTCATATTGGGATCCACTCCTATTGGTCACCGCAGCGGGAGCAGGACAGAGATCAGTCACTGGACCTACGAAACTCACAGCGGGGACCTTCACAAATACCATTGAAAAGCTGCACAGATGCCGGCCTGTCACTGATAGGCCAATCGCCCAGACCAATGGCGTATACCAGAAAGTAGCTATGTACACATACGAGCACCATACCAGATAATACCAAACAATCCGGCAAAAGATCTGATTGGCTTAGCAGCCGTTTTTTGAAATCTGAATCTTGCACCATCCATTGACAGAATACAAGTGATTCTGATTGGCCACCTCGCTCTGCACTTCATAGTGATTGGTCGGCGTATTTATCACATACGAAGCGACCTTTACGACGTACATTCCCCCAGCCGATAACGTGCTCTATTGGCTACTAACTATTTTGACGTCATGTGCGGCTCTATGATGATTGGTCGCTGTGGTTTGTGAATGAACCAGCGTACCAGCGCTAGATATGACGTATACATCTGGCTCCAAGCCTCGTCTTGGTTATCCCAAAGTCCAACCCTGTTTTCTGGACTTATACACTGTAATACAACGCACGCTCATAAAAGACTACAGATATATAGAATATTAACATAATTCTGCGCAATCACATGTTTTTTTATACTTGCATTGTTTTTTTTATATTTTTTTTTATATGTCTTTGTATAATATGTGTAGAAAACTGATCATATGCATTTTTAACAGTGAATGTGAATTTTATTGAAAACGCCCCTTTGTGGGCAGTACAGAGTTTTTGTTTTTTGCGCCTTTTTTCCTTATATAAATGGCGCCCGACTGTATGTACCTTATAATATTATTCCTTGCAATTGAGAAAGAGGGAACTTACCCTCGAAACGCGTTTTGCATTTCCACATCTCAGTTTATGTTTCAATAAATGAGATTTTAAATTATAAGACTGAAACTTCATTCCGTTCTCTACAAGGCAGCGCCACTGCAGACCAAATTTTTTTTTGCAATCTTTGCACCACTCTACAAGTTTATTGCCGATCTCTCATCGAGGACCCGGCTGGACCCTGCAGGCTGCAGCCAGAGACCATCTGACCCCATACGAAGGAGAGATATGCACATATCAAGCCATACCCCAGGTGAGTACCACTAATACTGGGGTTGCGGACCGGGATTATCCCACTGAATTACGCGAGGCGCTATCCTCTCCCTGTCTCTTTTATCTCTTTTCCACATATCCAGTAACATCAAAGATGTGCTGGCCGCACGAGAAATCCCTGCCAACCTGCATGAACTTATTCATTTGGCCACCTGCATTGACATGCGTTTTTCCGAAAGACGCAAGGAGCTCCGCCAGGAAATGGACTTTGTTCTCACTAGGCGGTTTCTCTCCCCGGCTCCTCTCTTCTCTGGTCCGCTGCAATCTGTTCCTGTGCCTTCCACCGTGGAGGCTATGCAAGTAGACCGGTCTCGCCTGACACCACAAGAGAGGAAACGCCGCCGCAATGAGAACCTATGCCTGTACTGTGCCAGTACCGAACACTTCCTGAAGGATTGTCCTATCCGTCCTCCACGTCAGGAAAGACGCACTCCGATTCCGCACAAAGATGAGACAGCTCTAGGAGTGAACTCTGCTTCTCCACGTCTTACTGTGCCTGTGCGGATTTCTTCTTCTAACTCCTCCTTCTCAGCTGTGGCCTTCTTGGATTCTGGATCTGCAGGAAATTTTATTTTGGCCTCTTTCGTTAACAGGTTCAACATCCCAGTGACCAGTCTCGCCAGACCTCTCTACATCGCCTCAGTTAATGGTGAAAGATTGGACTGTACTGTGCGTTACCGCACAGAACCCCTGTTAATGTGCATTGGACCCCATCACGAAAAGATTGAATTTCTCGTCCTTTCTAACTGCACTTCTGAAATTCTTCTCGGACTGCCTTGGCTTCAACGCCATTCCCCTACCCTTGACTGGACCACCGGGGAAATCAAGATCTGGGGTACTTCTTGCTACAAAAAATGCCTTACGTCTGCTCCCAGTCCTGCCAGTCAAAACCCTATGGCTCCTCCGGTACCAGGTCTTCCCAAGGCCTAACTGGACTATGCCGATGTTTTTTGCAAAAAACAAGCAGAGACTTTGCCTCCTCACAGGCCTTATGACTGTCCTATTGATCTCCTTCCTGGTACTACTCCACCCCTGGGCAGAATCTATCCCCTGTCAGCTCCTGAAACACAAGCCATGACAGAGTACATCCAAGAAAATTTAAAAAGGGGATTTATCTGCAAGTCTTCCTCCCCTGCCGGAGCAGGGTTCTTCTTTGTATCCAAAAAAGACGGTTCCTTACGACCATGCATTGATTAGCGCGGTCTTAATAAAATCACTATAAAAAACCGCTATCCCCTACCTCTTATCTCGGAACTCTTTGACCGCTTACGTGGCGCCAACATCTTTACCAAATTGGATTTAAGAGGTGCATATAATCTCATCCGCATCAGGGAAGGGGACGAGTGGAAGACCGCATTTAACACCAGAGACGGACACTTTGAATATCTGGTTATGCCCTTTGGGCTTTGCAACGCCCCTGCTGTCTTCCAAGACTTTGTAAATGAAATTTTTCGTGATTTATTATATACCTCTGTTGTGGTCTACTTGGATGACATTTTGATTTTCTCTTCTAACCTCGAAGAACACCGCCGTCATGTCCGCCTGGTTATTCAGAGACTCCGGGACAATCAATTATATGCCAAGATGGAGAAATGTCTCTTTGAATGCCAATCTCTTCCCTTCCTAGGATATTTAGTCTCTGGCCAGGGACTTCAAATGGACCCGGACAAACTGTCAGCCGTGTTAGATTGGCCACGCCCCTCCGGACTCCGAGCTATCCAACGTTTCTTGGGGTTTGCCAATTACTACAGACAATTTATTCCAGATTTTTCCACCATTGTGGCCCCAATAGTGGCCCTAACCAAGAAAAATGCCAACCCTAAGTCCTGGCCTCCTCAAGCGGACAATGCGTTCAACCGTCTCAAAACTGCCTTTTCTTCTGCTCCCGTACTCTCCAGACCTGATCCATCTAAACCCTTCTCACTGGAGGTAGACACCTCCTCGGTGGGAGCTGGAGCTGTACTCCTACAAAGAAACTCTTCTGGACATAATGTTACTTGTGGTTTCTTTTCTAGGACCTTCTCTCCGGCGGAGAAAAATTACTCCATTGGTGATCGAGAACTGCTGGCCATAAACTAGCCCTCGAGGAATGAAGGCACCTGCTGGAGGGGTCCAAATATCCAATTATTATATACACTGATCACAAGAATCTCTCTTATCTTCAGTCCGCCCAACGGCTGAACCCACGCCAGGCTAGGTGGTCGTTGTTTTTTGCCCGTTTTAACTTTGAGATTCATTTTCGCCCTGCTGACAAGAACATCAGGGCTGACGCCCTCTCTCGTTCCTCGGATGCCTCTGAAATGGAAGCCTCCCTGCAACACATTATTCCTCCTGAGTGTCTGATCTCCGCTTCCCCAGCTTCCATCAGACAAACTCCTCCTGGAAAGACCTTCGTCCCTCCACGCCAGCGCCTCAGGATCCTCAGGTGGGGACACTCCTCACACCTCGCCGGCCATGCTGGCGTCAAAAAGTCCATTCAGCTCATCTCTCGTTTTTATTGGTGGCCTACCCTGGAAGCAGATGTTGCTGATTTTGTTCGGGCCTGTACAGTCTGTGCCCGAGACAAAACTCCTCGGCCTCCTTCATCCTATGCCTGTTCCTGATCTACCATGGTCTCAGATTGCTATGGACTTAATAACAGACCTACCTTTATCCCATGACAACACAGTCATTTGGGTGGTCGTTGATCGTTTCTCCAAGATGGCACATTTTATTCCACTTCCAGGTCTTCCTTCTGCGCCATAGTTGGCGAAACAATTTTTTGTGCACATTTTTCGCCTTCACGGGCTTCCCACGCATATCATCTCGGATAGAGGCGTTCAATTTGTGTCGAATTTCTGGACGGCCCTCTGTAATCAGCTTAAAATCAAATTAAATTTCTCGTCTTCCTATCATCCCCAATCCAATGGGCAAGTGGAGAGAGTTAACCAGGTTCTTGGTGACTATTTGCGACATTTTGTTTCCTCCCGCCAGGATGATTGGGCCGATCTTCTACCCTGGGCCGAATTCTGGTACAATTTTAAAGTCTCTGAGTCCTCCGCTAAATCCCCGTTCTTTGTGGTGTACGGCCGTCACCCTCTTCCCCCACTCCCACGCCTTCTGGTTTGCCCGCTGTTGATGAGGTTACCCGGGACTTCTCCACCATCTGGAAAGAGACTCAAAAATCCCTCATACAGGCCTCATCCCGAATGAAGAAGCATGCCGACAAAAAGAGAAGAACTCCTCCTGTCTTTGCTCCTGGAGACAAAGTGTGGCTCTCCGCCAAGGATATCCGCTTCCGTGTCCCCAGTTATAAACTAGGACCACGTTATCTTGGACCCTTTAAAATCAAGTGCCAAATCAATCCTGTCTCCTACAAACTCCTTCTTCCCCCTTCTCTCCGTATTCCCAATGCTTTTCATGTCTCTCTCCTTAAACCGCTTATCCTTAACCGCTTCTCTCCCAAGGTTGTTGCTCCTACTCCTGTCTCCGGGTCCTCAGATGTCTTTTCGGTTAAAGAAATTCTCGCATCTAAGACGGTCAGAGGTAAAAAAAAAAATTCTTGTAGATTGGGAGAATTGCGGTCCTGAGGAGAGGTCATGGGAACCCGAGGATAACATTCTCGACAAGGACCTTATTCGCAAATTTTCAGGTTCGAAAAAGAGGGGGAGACCCAAGGGGGGGGGGGTACTGTTACGCCTAGTGCTACGGTTCCCTACTCCTCCCCGAAGCGCTCGCAGCATTCTCCTGTTCGCAGCGCCCCGGTCAGACCCACTTACCGGCAATGCTGCGATGATGCCTCTAGCCGGGATGTGATTTGCGATGCGGGACGCGCCCGCTCGCGGTGCGCATCCCGGTCCGCTTACCAGACTCGTTCCCCGTCTGTGCTGTCCCGGCGCGTGCGGCCAGGCTCCCTGGGGCGCGCGCGCCAACTCTCTGCGATTTAAGGGGCCAGTGCGCCACTGATTGGCGCATGGTTTTAATTAGTGTGTTCACCTGTGCACTTCCCTATATTACCTCACTTCCCCTTCACTTCCTTGCCGGATCTTGTTGCCATTGTGCCAGTGAAAGCGTTCCTTGTGTATCCCAAGCCAGTGTTCCAGACCTCTTGCCGTTGCCGCTGACTACGATCCTTGCTGCCTGCCCTGACCTTCTGCTACGTCAGACCTTGCTCTTGCCTTATCCCTTGTACCGCGCCTATCTCAGCAGTCAGAGAGGTTGAGCCATTGCCGGTGGATACGACCTGGTTGCTACCGCCGCTGCAAGACCATCCTGCTTTGCGGCGGGCTCTGGTGAATACCAGTAGCAACTTAGAACCGGTCCGCTGGCACGGTCCACGCCAATCCCTCTCTGACACAGAGGATCCACCTCCAGCCTGCCGAATCCTGACAGTATGTGGTAATTAAACACTCTTGGGTAGTGTTATTGTTAAATTTACTGATAATTTTATCCGTAATAAAATTGAATTTTGCAGAATGCTAACCGTTACACAATGGAACGCTTGTTGCGTGTGATTTTTTAATGAAAAAAAAATAAATAAATATATATATATATATATATATATATATATATACAGCAACAGAAGAATGCAGCAGCACACTGCCAGCACAAGGATATAGGTGAAACATGAATATGCAGTTAAAACATGGAGAGCTATACAGCTATGGTGTAATACATGCAAATGTGAAACTATGAAATAGTGAGGCACTTGGCTCGCAAATTTGTGTTGGCAGTGTGCTGCTGCATTCTTCTGTTGCTGTATATCTAGCCTAGTAGCGTGCACCTGTAGGCCAGATCCATATAATAGTTTGGTATCAACTAAAGTGTTGGCTGACTTATTCTTTGTCTGTATTGCACATACGGGGGAGTGGCTACCTCCATGTTGGCCTTGCACCCCACCCACCTCTATCAGGTGTGTATATAAGGTGTCTTGGATGTTCCAGACCCTGCCATGCTTACTGAACTGTTCACACAGAGGCATATTCACAGTGTAGGGTCCGTCCCAAGGAGGCCACCTTATCGTGGTGGGACGGTCCAAGCTATTTGACCGCCGGCGGAGACAAATTTGCGAGCCAAGTGCCTCACTATTTCATAGTTTCACATTTGCATCTATTACACCATAGCTGTATAGCTCTCCATGTTTTAACTGCATATTCATGTTTCACCTATATCCTTGTGCTGGCAGTGTGCTGCTGCATTCTTCTGTTGCTGTATATCTAGCCTAGTAGCGTGCACCTGCAGGCCAGGTCCGTATAATAGTTTGGTATCAACTAAAGTGCTGGCTGACTTATTCTTTGTCTGTATTGCACATACGGGGGAGTGGCTACCTCCATGTTGGCCTTGCACCCCACCTACCTCTATCAGGTGTGTATATAAGGTGTCTTGGATGTTCCAGATCCTGTCATGCTTACTGAACTGTTCACACAGAGGCATATTCACAGTGTAGGGTCCGTCCCAATGAGGCCACCTTATCGCGGTGGGACGGTCCAAGCTATTTGACCCCCGGCGGAGACAAATTTGCGAGCCAAGTGCCTCACTATTTCATAGTTTCACATTTGCATCTATTACACCATAGCTGTATAGCTCTCCATGTTTTAACTGCATATTCATGTTTCACTTATATCCTTGCGCTGGCAGTGTGCTGCTGCATTCTTCTGTTGCTCTATATCTAGCCTAGTAGCGTGCACCTGCAGGCCAGGTCCGTATAATTGTTTGGTATCAACTAAAGTGCTGGCTGACTTATTCTTTGTCCGTATATTTATATATATATATATATATATATATATATATATATATATATATATATATGGAGAGGGATTAACTCTGCTTAATCATTTTTGGTGATTGGAATCCTTTTGTCATCTGATTTTTTGGAGACAGATGCGCTTACACACATGTAATAATTTTTTTAACCAAATTTCAAACATTGTGTGGTTTATTATTTTTGAGAAGAATGTCTTTGGGTGGTCCACCATCCTGCATTATACAGTCTTCTGAACTGCTATATATGCGCTTGTTTTTTAAAAAAAAAACAGGTATTTTGTCAGACAATTTCAATAAAATGCGTTTTTTTGGGGTGGATTGTGAAGCCCGGGTGTGTACTCGTGCATCAGCAAACTCCAGGCTGTGTCTTTCAGGTAATCTATGGGTTCCTGATGCCGCAGAGGTGGGATCTGTGTCTGGGAATTGAAAATTTTTGGATTGCGGGTGCTACCAAAAAAGATGGACACACCCTAATCTGTTCAGTGGAGCGCGCCTGCAGCCCTGGACATCTGAGGGCATAACACAACTGTTATTGCTCGATCTCAGGAGAAGGGGGTTCATCATCGGGAGAAGAGAGTTGCAGGTTGCCCTAGAGTCAGCAAGGTCGGTAGCACGGTTGGCAGTCAGCGTGGTGTGGCAGTAGTGAAAATTCTGGAGCTTCGCGGCAGCTTACCTTTCCGGGAGTTAGCGTGTTACCAGCACCGGTCGATGAAACATAGAGACACACTAATCCGTTCAGTGGAGCGCACCTGCGGCCCCGGAAATCTGAGGGCATAACACACCTGGTATTGCTCGATCTAGCAATTGATCGTGCAAAGGCAGGGGGTGATTAAAGCCTCTTGGGTACTTCTGAGGCCTACTCCTGACTGTTCCTGGTGTTATGTATGGGGTAATTAAACACTCTTGGGTAGTGTTTTTTTTTTTTTTTATTTACTGATAATTTTATAATTAGAGAATAGAATAGAACTTGGCAAGTTCTCCTTAGGGACCCCTACGTGAGTAACATTCTACCCAAAGTACCGACAATTACCTTTAGAAGAGGGCGCACCCTACGTAATATTATTGCGCCCAGCAGACTCAAAACCACAACTAACAATAAACCGAACTTTCTTAATAGTACAGGTTGCCCAGATGTGGGTTGCCCAGATGTAAGAGTTGTTCATATATGAACAACCGAAGCCAACAATTTGTCTCGAATATAACTGGCGAGACTTTCCCCATAAAAACTTTTCTTAATTGCTCCTCAAGTTATGTGGTTTACCTTTTGGAATGCACCTGTAAAAAACAATATGTGGGTCGCACGATCCAAACACTACGTGAAAGGAACAACAAACATTGCAACAATACAGCCCACGGTTTTTCATTACACAGTGTTTCTAAACACCTTACCCAGGAACATAAACAGGATTTCAACTGCATCTCTATTACTGTTATTGATTCTATCCCTAAAGACAACCCTCATCTTTTTAGTGCTCTTAAAAAAAGAGAAAATTACTGGATATTCAAATTACAAACTTTGATGCCCTGTGGTTTAAATGAGGTCATTGAAAGTTCGTTGTAGATATTTTATCTCCTTTCCCCCTGCTATCCTTTTATTTTCGTGCCCTGTCATACTGTAGTTATGATATTACATCAATATGACCTTATCATATCCGATTTATTTTTATTTTTGTAGTTTTTTTCTGGTTTCCATTGAATAGCATTCGCCCCATCATTTATACTGCTCTATGCTGTAGAGAATACTGATGGTTATGATAGGTTCCCTCTTATATATCCATCTGTTCTTATGTTGAATTGCGTCCACCTTGTAATTGTAATACCTATAAATGAGGTTACAGTAGTGCTCTCCTGTATTATTATCATTATTTTAAACTGTTTTCATGATTCTTGTAGTATTCTGAGGTATGCGGTTTGCAACCGCTGGAGACCCTTTGTTTCCAGCCCACTGTGGATGTCCCCCAGCGGGTATACGGCATTCTAAGGACAATCGCTCTCATCCCTGGGCATTTCCCCGCCCCCTCCTTGAGATTGGTCTGCAGCGTGTTTTGCAACCGCTGCAGACTCACCATTAAGGGTCCTTGTTAGATTGCGATTCTGTACCGTAGCGCTGTGGAAGTAGAGGCAATGCCCCGCCCTCGCTTTTCGATTGGTCCCTCTGCGCATGTGACTACAGAAGCTGGGCGACGCGTCTCTAGCAATGCAGCCGCTCACTGGGAACGCCGCTGATAGTCACAGCATCACTATAACCGGCTCCTCCTCGGTTATGGAATTATAGAATTCTAGTGTTTAAACCATGTCATATTACTTTGGTTAAGTCTTAGATCTTCCCCCAATGCTCCCTTAATGGTTTTTATTATATTTATGTATTCCCCTTGCTTTTTACTATTGCATCATAATTACTGACCTATGACACAGTTAACCATGCCCATTGTTAGTTGGCGCCGTTTTTTAAGTGTATATATGTGTTGCTATTTGTGTTCTGACTATGTATACTGATCTGAGGAAGAAGGGGTTTCCCTTTGAAATGTGTAATCTACTAGTATGCTACATTTTTTATTTTAATAAATGTAATCCTGCCCAGGATTTCCTTTAAAATACACCGTCTAGATGTGTTGATCGGCAGCGCCAGGATTCCAGAGGTCCTTTTGTTCTTCTTCTCCTGCATTTTACATTTCTGTCTTTCAATTGAGATATTGATAAGTTAAACGGAGCATTCAGACAATGCGTTATTCCATCTTTCTGAGTATTTATCATCATTTGAAACAGAAGAGATTTTTCTGATCCTCAGGCCACGAGGGATCATGTTTTTCTCTATATATTGGTTTAAGGTGGTAATATCCCACCATGTACGAAGTTGTTTAGATCTTAAGTGTTCAAGATCCCATAAGATTTTTTTTTTTAAATCGAATGAAACCGAAGAGCTTCCTTGACCAGAGAATAAATTAGCCACACGTGTGAGACGTTCACTATTATCCAAACTGATATTTGAAAATGCATTTGTAGCCGACATTGAGTCAATACTGCTAACTTGAGAATTCATCATGTAATATTACTCACAAAAGGAGTTTTAAAAAATGAAACTTGAAAAATCAAAAAGTAGAAACATGTAGAAATGTGAAAAAAAAATATTATTAGTCAATACAGAAGTCCTCCACATGAAAACGGAAAAATAGTTATTCATATGTATGTCATATATAACATTCCTTTTTTCTTGATGTCAATATATTGAAAATTGGATAAGCACGGTTTAAATGCGGAGTATGAAAATAACCAAAGTCTATGCAAAAGAAAAAAACAGCTCACCACCATGTACGTTCTTGAGAGGAGGCGGACTTCAAGTGTGAATAGGAAGCACGGACAACATCCAACCGCATTCTTGGAGTGAAAACTTGAAAGCAAAGAAGAACAGGGTCCAGCTCCCAGGAAAAAACGGTTAAAAATCCAATATTTTTATTCAAGCCATTAAAAATATAAGTGAACAAAAAAGGGGGGAATGAAATCATAACAGAAACGCCGACGCGTTTCGTACCATATAGTCCTTAATCATGGCATAGCACAGTGAGCTACATGCATCCTATATATACCGTGGATAAATGCCAAATAAACTGAACAGTCAATTGGGGAACGCCTACTCGTGACGGAGGTTCCGGAGGTAAGACTGTGACGTGACATATTTAGTACACCTGTGAGGAGGCTGGGAAAAATTAACCATCCCGGTATTACACAGTGGAGTAACTCGTAGCAATGTGTAGCAAAAAGAGGATGTACCTTATCAAATAGATTATGTCCCAGTGGTTATTCTACAATACGAGGTACTGACAGTCATACATGGTTTCATACAACAGGAAATTATAAATGTTCACAAAATAGATGCAGCCTATGCCCTCGTATGCATAAATCAGACACATTTATATCCACAGCAACTAAACAATCTTACCATATGTCCTCATTTATAAATTGCAACTCAACACATTATTTATTCAGCTGTATGCACTAGCTGTAGCCTCCAGTATATTGGTTGCACAACTAGAAAATTAAAACGTCGCATATACGAACATCTTTATGCAACCACTACTATAAGTAAAGGCATGTCAGGTCTATCTAAACATATCATGGAAGTCCATCAAGGGGCTAGCACATGCATATCTATAATGGACATTGAGAAAGTGTATCGTCCCAAGCGAGGTGGAGATTGGTATCATAAAGTTTTAAAGCGTGAAGCATACTGGATTTTGAGATTACAGTTGCGCACCCCCTTAGGTCTAAATAACCAACAGGACCTATATTATTTTTACTAGCCAGTTTATAATTTCATGCTTCTCTTCATATGTAGCAGATCACGGTTATGTTCAGACCTTGCGGTTTTCATTCACCTGCTGGTTTGTTTGTTTTTCTACATAGGTTTTTCTTTTTGTGAAGGTTATTGTGCCGCGTGTCAGATGTACACATATAGTGACGAAAGTTTCATTATGAGATAGACACTGTGACGGTTGCTACGAGTTACTCCACTGTGTAATACCGGGCTGGTTAATTTTTCCCAGCCTCCTCACAGGTGTACTAAATATGTCACGTCACAGTCTTACCTCCGGAACCTCCGTCACGAGTAGGCGTTCCCCAATTGACTGTTCAGTTTATTTGGCATTTATCCACGGTGTATATAGGATGCATGTAGCTCACTGTGCTATGCCATGATTAAGGACTATATGGTCCGAAACGCATCAGCGTTTCTGCTATGATTTTATTCCCCACCTTTTTTGTTCACTTATATTTTTAATGGCTTGAATTAAAATATTGGATTTTTAACCGTTTTTTCATGGGACCAGAGTGCATGACTTCAAAAAAGCCTTTGACTTCAAAGGAGATGTAAACAAACAGCCAGACCCCCAATAAAATGCAATACACAAACCCACAGTCTGAATGACCTCTCACCCATGGCTTGGATAATACATCACACATTTATAATTATAATACACATATAGGATTTTAATAATCAGGCCTTGGGCCTGACAAGCCACTTTTGTACTAGATAAGATCATAAATCTGTGCTTGGGTGGGTTTGTCCTTGGCGTAGCTCCAATTGTGGATGCTCCTGGCACGAACAGCTTGTGTAACACCAAGGCGTACAAGGATTTTCATTTTTAGTTTGACATTGTCCTGGACATCCTGTTCCCTGAGGTCATAGTAGGCCTTTTGCGGTTCAACTGTCAGAAAGGGCGCAATCACTTCTTCCCACTCTGCAACTGGCAGTTTCTCTCTCTCCACCACTCTCTCAAATACGGTGAGGTAGGCCTCAACGTCATCATCAGGTGTAATTTTTTGTACGACCCACTGAACAGCCCTCCTCCCATTCACAGTCTCAGGGGGGGCTTCTCTCCACTTTGAGGTCTTAGCCACAACAGTCTCTCTGAGCGCAGCAATCTGCTCCATTAACAGATGATTTGTTTCCTGCTGCTGTGCCATGGTCTGCTGTTGTTGCGCCATGGTCTGCTGTTGTTGTGCCTGTTGCTGGGCTTGAAACATTTCTGCAAAAAACTTTTATTGCTGTTGATTAGCCTGTATCAGCTGCTTTATCATGTCCTCCATTGTTCTGGATGGGCCTTGCAATGCAGCAGCAGCTTTCACTCAGAACATATGCTTCTGGCCCTTTAAATGTCCACAAAATTCAAATGCAGTGTTTTGTCATGCTGTTGCCCCTAGCAACATGGTTTGCCTGCATCCTCCACCAATTGTAGGGAACAGCTCACACGGTGGGGGTTGGCAATTCACACAGGCAGTAGGTTTCAAACGTCCAAGAGGATGTTTATTTAAGTGATTTTCAGCACAAAGCACAGTGCAAACAAAACAACAAAACCTAAGCCTGTCCGGCTCTAACTAAACATCAGGATACCTCACTATCCTACTGTGGGCCTGATGTCTGGCCCCAAGCAAACTCACAAAAACTGTCCATAGAATAGAATAAAGTTCAGACCTGGTGGGTTTCTAGCTGCAGTCCTGTTTGTGGCTGTTTTCTACTCTGTCTCTCCCGCAACTCAGCAACCAACCAACCTCACCTGAGGACTTGAAATAGGGAAACCCATAGTGGACTAGGGGTGTGGATTGGAGAACTCCCACATCCAACCTGTCCTCAAGTCCAGGAAATCCAGCCCATGAAACTTAACAAGAGAGCCGTAGCAGACTAAGCTCTGCTAAAGCAGCATATCCTTCTGGATTTCCTTTTTTGTGCCTGGCTGAGAAAACCAGGCAAAATATACACCTCATCGACCACTTTCCCGTACACTTTACCACAATACCTGAAAGTCAGTTTTTTCAATGACATAATTTAAAGCTGCCTGAGATAAAGTGTTGAGATTGTATATTCAAAAAGACTCTCTATTGATAAGTCTCTGGAATCTGTTGGAAACCTCATTAGAAACAGTCTCAAGTACTCGTACAGACAGACCTTCAAGGATTCTCTCATGTATAAGAGCCATATGCTGGGACACGCTAGCTTCATAGGTTGTATACAAAATGCTTTTAAAAATCACTGGCCGATTTTATTGCAGGACCCGATTTTAAAACAACAGCTCCCGGGAGGGCCTGCCATGACTTACCGGAGAGCAAAGAGCCTGCGGAATCATTTGGCACCGAGTCGGCTAAAAAACAGAAAAACAGAGTGAAAAAATTGTATTGAATATGGAGAAGGTAGGCACTTTTAAATGTAATGCCTCTAGGTGCTTGTGTTGCAAATTCCTCAGAAGGATCTGAATAAGGTGAAGTCCTCCTCTACGGGTGAAGTGTTGACCTTGAGAGAAAGGAATGATTGGTCATCTACTTACCAGATTTATCTTTTTACGTGTGGTTACAGTCTTCAGTATATTGGCCGCACAGTCCAAACCCTGAGGGCACGCATAAATAAACATAGATATAATATCCATACAAAATTCATGCAGCATAGCGTGTCCCGGCATATGGCTCTTATACATGAGGAAATTGATGAAGGTCTGTCTGTAGGAGTAATTGAGACGGTTTCTAATGAGGTTTCCAACAGATTCCAGAGACTTATAAATAGAGAGGGGGAGGTTCTCAAAAACTACTGTAATTTCTGTTCCAGCGATATTGTTCACACCTTTTTTTTTTTCATCTCATGAAATTCTCCATGGTTACTAGTGCCCAGACAAGCGATAACTGTATAAATAAAACATTTCTGAAAAAAAAAAAAAAAATTCTGAACATTTTTCAATGATAATTATTTATTTTTCTTAATTACTTAAATAAAACCTTTTCCCCAAAAAACTATGGAGAAAAAAAAAACAATAAAACTACAACTATTTCTGTGTTTCTACACAAAAAGCTGGTGTGAAATTTTTGATTTAAACTGGACTCTTACCCCTTTGAAAATATCATGTAAAGTAGACAATATGCTGTATATACTCGAGTATAAGCCGAGTTTTTCAGCTAAATTTTTTGTGCTGAAAATGCCCCCCTCAGCTTATACTTGAGTGAACAAAAAATATATATATATCGCCTTAGGCATACCGGTGGGGGGGGTGGGCTGGGCCATCCATCTTCACTGCAGGGACCATCCACATTCCGGTGGGGAGGGTGAGCTGGTCCGGGCCGTCCATCTTAACCGGGAGCCACTCTTCTCCGCTCCGGGCCGTCCCCAGACTAGTGATGCTGTATTGACGTTGCCGAGCAAGGATGTCCATGCTGGGCAGACATATGATGTCAGGGGCGTCCCGTCTGCTGTGCACGGACGTCCCTGCGTGATGGCGCAGTCCGAGGATGGCCCGAAGCAGAAAAGAAGGCCTCCCGGTGAAGATGGACGGCCCTTACCGGCTTACCCTCCCACCAGAATGCGGACAGTCCCTGCAGTGAAGATGGATGGACCGGCTCACCCTCCCTGGACGGTCCCTGCTGCTACTAGAGCAACAGCTGGGGAGGTGAGAAGAAAATGAAAGGGGGGTCTGGATGATGACAGGGGGATATTCACAGGGGGTTATATGGACAGGGGGGTCTGGATGATTACAGGGGTGGGGGGAAGATGGATGATGACAGGGGAGGGGGATGATGACAGGGGGGGATGATGTATTTCCCACCCTAGGCTTATACTCGAGTCAATAAGTTTTCCTAGGTTTTTGGGGTGAAATTAGGGGCCTCGGCTTATATTTGGAACAGCTAATACCCGAGTATGTATGGTATGTGGACACGCCCACTTTTACAAAACTGATGTGAACGGTGTAAACAGTGGCACAAAGCTCTTTGAAAACGTGGTTGATTTTTTTGGGCGCAAAATTCTTTGGGAATCTCCCCCAGAGTTTTTTGGGATACACAATCTCAACACTTTATCTCCAGCAGGTTTAAATTATGTCATTGGAAAAACTGACTTTTAGGTATATATTTATTATAGCTTTTTGTGAGTACTGTTAGGTGTTTTTAGGGTTTCTTATATATGTTTTGCTTATTGTGATACGTGAATGTAATTTTAATGATGTGTATATACACTGTGTCACTTCCAGGAGGAGGGCTTTATGCTCTCCTTCAGTATTTTTAAATGGCTCCTTATCAGTGTGTAACCGCGCCTGACGAAAAAGCCGGAGCACCTTTGAAATACATTGTGTGGATCCTATTTGTGCAATAAGCCTATTCTACGCCCTTCAAGTCCACTTCTGGTGGAACTTCTTGTATCTTAATCCAGTCAACAATATTGGAGTCCAAGCTCAAAGACTGTACACCCTGTTCCAAATTATTATGCAAATTCTATTTAAGTGTCATAAAGGTTAAATATTTAGTTTTTTAGTTTAACTCATGGATGGCATTGTGCCTCATGGCTCTTTTGATCACTGAAAACAATCTCAGACACCTGTGATAATTAGATTGCCAGGTGAGCCCAATTTAAGGAAAAACTACTAAAGGTGGGTGTTCCACATTATTAAGCAGAGAACCATTTTCAAGGAATATAAGGAAGAAAAAGGATCTCTCTGCTGCCAAAAAGAGTGAAATAGTTCAATGCCTTGGACGAGGTTTGAAAACATTAGGTATTTCATGAAAACATAAGTGGGATCATCGCAATATTAAAAGATTTGTGGCTGATTCAGAGCACAGATGGGTTCGTGCAGATAAAGGCACATCGAGGAAGATTTCTGCCTTATCCATGCATCAGATCAAGAGAGCAGCTGCTAAAATACCATTACATAGCAGCAATCAGATATTTGAAGCTGCTGGTGCCTCTGGACATCACACTGACATCAACTTGTAGAGTCCTCCAAAGTCTAGCAACTGTGGATAAACCTTCTATTCGGCCACCACTAACCAATGCTCTCAAGCAGAAACGACTGGGTTGGGCAAAAAGATACATGAAGACCAATTTTCAAACAGTCCTGTTCACTGATGAGTGTTGTGCATCCCTGGATGGTCCAGATGGATGAAGTAGTGGATGGTTGGTGAACAACCATCCTGTTCAAACAAGGCTGTGATGTAAGCAAGGCGGTGGTGGAGCCATGTTTTGGGTTTGAATCATGGGAAGAGAGCTGGTCAACCACTTTAGGGTCCCTGAAGATGTAAAGATGACCTCTGAAAAGTATGTGGAGTTTCTGACTTACTACTTTCTTCCCTGGTACAGAAGAAAGAACTATGCTTTCTGTAATAAAATCATCTTCATGCATGACAATGCACCATCTCATGCTTCAAAGAATATTTCTGCATCAATGGCTGATATGTAAGCACATGAAGCGGCATCACAAAGCCTTGCTAGAAGTATCCCTAGTCCACCACTGCCTGCTTTCCCCTGGCTACTACAACTTCCACCAATCCATTACTGCCTGCTATCCAGTGGCTACCACCACTTCCATCAATACACCACTGCCTTCTGTCCTGTGGCTGCCACAACTACCACCAGTCTACCACTGCTTGCTTTTCAATGGCTTCTAGAACTCTTACCAATCCACCACTGCCTGCTGTTCTTTCCACTGGCTACTACAACTCCCACCAGTCCACCACTGCCTGCTGAGTTCTGGATACTACAAATCCCACCAGTCCACCATTGCCTGCTATATACTGGATACTACGACTCCCAACAATAAACCACTATCTGCTGTCCACTGGTTACTGGAACTCCCAGCAGTCCACCACTGCCTGCTGTCCTCTGGTTAATACAACTCCTAACAGTTCACCAATGTCTGATGTCCGCTGACTACAACTGCCACCACTGCGCCATTACCCTTGCTACCGATGCTACCTGCCAAGCCTACTCATACACAAAAAAGGGATTATTTTTTTCAGTGTTTCTTACTTATTTCTTCACTATTTTGGGAAACCATTCCTTCCAAAAAGGGATACTTTTTTGACCCTTTAAAAAAGCCATTGCGTCTTATGATAGCTCTGTGTGCATTTTCACACTGGCAGACATCTGCAAACAAAAAGGGATACTTTATGCAGCTAGTGCTAAAAATCATACAAACTCTGCTACTGCAGTGTGTTTTTAAACAAGCTGTTAGTTACCATGACTTTAGCATAGCCTTAAAATCACTTCAAACTACTTGAATATATTCCTAGGTGACCCTAGCAGTGTTATACACATGTTTTGAGGCTCGTCATGAACCACACGTTTTCTTACAGTTTGACAAGCCCGCCAAATTGATGTATTGGAAAGTACACACAATACTAATTGTAATATTTTATTTCGAAGTTTGGTCATGTTATTTTATAGTTACTTTTTCTTTCTTAAGATCATAAAGGAAATGTTCAGTGCTGGGAGCTCCCCGGTGGTTTTGATTTTTTTGATGTTGTGATTTATATCATTTTATTTATTTTAACGTTAAATTCATTGAATCTGGTTATATAAACCTCTCCCTGCTACAACCTCTGCAGTAGAGCTGCATGAATCCTTGCGTGTCTGTGCTGTTGGTCCTGATACATCTGCTGGGACATCGGAGGGTGCACACTGTATGCATCTTCTGTTGTCTTGTACTAACCATGTTATTATTGTTGTTTGTTCTCTGTGTGACCTTCTGCATCTCTGAGATCCAGGACCCTGCAGCTCAATGTCATCTTACAATAAAGAATTATACATTTGACTACAAATATTCTCAGGAAGGAGATATCATCATCGGAGGGATCTTCACTGTACATTCCTGGGTGAAAAGGTGGAAGCAGAAAGGGAGAACTTTATATAACCGGATGTGTATAGGGTAAGTAGAAATCAGCATTTATGAAATAAAGAGCAACCGTATAACGAATAATAATACAATTCACTATTTCTAGTGGACAATCACTTCTCTACACATTTGATAATTATTATCTGTAATTTTAGTTCTATTGTCTTTTATGCTGATGCTAAGATGACTCCAAAATCTACGTGCTGTGTGTCAGGGGTGATGATGAGCCTGTGTGGATAGTAATGATATGTGTTGGGCTTTGTGCACATATTATCATGGTCATATAGGGAAGGTGGGGGGTTAAGACCCATATTCATGATTAAAGGGGTACTGAAGTGGAATTTTTATTTTTTTTAAATAAACTGATGCCAGAAAGTTAAACAGATATGTAAATTGCTTCTATTAAAAACAGAGGATGTTCTTTTCTTTTTTTTTTTTTTTTTCTTTTCTGTCACAACCACAGAGCTCTCGGCTGACACTTCTGTCCATGTCAGGAATTGTCCAGAGCAGGAGAAATTCCCCATATCAAACCTATGCTGCTCTGGACAGTTCCTGACATGGACAGAGGTGTCAGCAGAGAGCACTGTAGTCATGACAGAAAAGAAATCCCAAAAGAAATCCCAAGACCACTATACAGTGGTCTCTATACTGTAGCACTCCAGATGTTGCAAAACTACAACTCCCAGCATGCCCAGACAGCTGTTTGGGTATGCTGGGATTTGTAGTTTTGCAACAGCTAGAGGGCTACAGTTTGAGACCATTATACATTGGTCTCTAAACTGTAGCCCTCCAGATCTTGCAAAACTACAACTCCTAGCATGCCCACACAACTGTTTGCTGTCTGGGCATGCTGGGATATGTAGTTTTGCAACATCTGGAGGGCCACAGTTTGCAGTGGTCTCTATACTGTAGTTCTCGAGATGTTGCTAAACTGCAAATCCCAGCATGCTGGGAGTTGTAGTTGTGATCCCTCCAGCTGCTGAATAACTACATCTCCCAGCATGCCCTTCGGCGATCGGTACATGCTGGGAGTTGTAGTTTTGCAACAGCTGGAGGCACACTGGTTGGAAAATACTGAGTTAAATAACAGAACCTAACTGAAGGTTTTCCAACCAGTGTGCCTCCAGCTGTTGCAAAAGTATAACTCCCAGCATGAACGGTCTGTCAGTACATGCTGGGAGTTGTAGTTTTGAAACAGCTGGAGGTCCCCCCCCCCCCATGAAAAGCGTATAATAAGGCAGTGTTTTCAAAACAGAGCCGACAGCTGTTGGAAAACAACAACTCCCAGCATTTCTGGACAGCCACTGACTGTCCAGGCATGCTGGGAGTTTAGCAACAGCTGGAGGCACCCTGCTTGGGAATCACTGGCGTAGAATACCCCTATGCAATCCCTAATTTAGTCCTCAAATGCGCATGGACCTCTCTCACTTCAGAGCCCTGTTGTATTTCAAGGAAACAGTTTAGGGCCACATATGGGGTATTTCCGTACTCGGGAGAAATTACACTACAAATTTTGGGGGGCTTTTTCTCCTTTTACCCCTTATGAAAAGGAAAAGTTGGGGTCTACTCCAGCCTGTTAGTGTAAAGAAATAGTGTAAAGAAGTAAAAGGAAAAAAAGACCCCCAAAACTTGTAACGCAATTTCTCCTGAGTACAGAAATACTCCATATGTGGGCGTAAAATGCTCTGCAGGCACACAACAAGGCTCAGGAGTGAGAGCGCACTATGTACATTTGAGGCCTAAATTGGTGTTTTGCACAGGGGTGGCTAATTTTACAGTGGTTCTGACATAAATGCAAAAAAATAAATACCCACATGTGACCCCATTTTGGAAACAACACCCCTCACGGAATGTAACAAGGGGTATAGTGAGCTTTAACACCCCACAGGTGTTTGACACATTTAAAAAATGGATGGGAAAATGAAAAAAATAATTGTTCTTCACTAAAATGCTGGTGTTACCTTAAATTTTTCATTTTCACAAGGGAAAATAGGAAAAAGCCCTCCAAAATTTGTAACCCCATTTCTTCTGAGTAAGAACATACTCCATATGTGGATGTAAAGTGCTCTGCGGACGAACTACAATGCTCAGAAGAGAAGGAGCGCCATTGAGATTTTGAAGAGAAATGTGTCCGAAATTGAAGGCCACATGTGTTTACAAAGCCCCCATAGTGCCAGAACAATGGACCCCCCAACATGTCCCCCCATTTTGGAAACTACTCCCCTCACGTAATGTAATAAGGGGAAAAGTGAGCATTTACACCCCACAGGTGTCTGACAGATTTTTGGAACAGTGGTCTGTGAAAATGAAAAATGTAATTTTTCATTTGCTCAGCCCACTGTTCCAAAGATCTGTCAAATGTCAGTGGGGTGTAAATGCTCACTGCACTCCTTATTAAATTCTGTGAGGGGTGTAGTTTCCAAAATGGGGTCACATGTGGGGAAGTCAACTGTTCTGGCACCACGGGGGGCTTTGTAAATGCACATGGCCCCTGACTTCCATTCCAAACAAATTCACTATTCAAAAGCTCAATGGCGCTCCTCTTCTGAGCATTGTAGTTCGCCCGCAGAGCACTTGACGTCCACACATGGGGTATTTCCATACTCAGAAGAAATGGGGTTACAAATTTTGGGGGTAATATTCTCCTATTACCCCATGTAAAAATGTAAAATTTGGGGAAAAACCAGCATTTTAGTGAAACATTTTTTTTTTCATTTACACATCCAAATTTAACAAAAAGTCATGAAATATCTGTGAGGTTTTAAGGCTCACTGTACCCCTTGTTACGTTCATTGAGGGGTGTAGTTTCCAAAATAGTATGCCATGTGGGTATTTTTGCTGTTCTGGCACCATAGGAGCTTCCTAAATGCGACATGCCCCCCAAAAACCATTTCAGCTAAATTTACTTTCCAAAAGCCAAATGTGACTCCTTCTCTTCTGAGCATTGTAGTTCGCCCGCAGAGCATTTTACGTCCTAACATGGGGTATTTCCATACTCAGAAGAGATGGGGTTACAAATTTTGGGGGGCATTTTCTCCCATTACCCTTTATAAAAATGATAAATTTGGGGAAAAAACGGCACTTTAGTGAAAACATTTTTTTTTTTTCATTAACACATCCGACTTTAACGAAAAGTCGTCAAACACCTGTCGGGTATTAAGGCTCACTGGACCCCTTGTTATGTGCCTTGAGGGGTGTAGTTTCCAAAATGGTATGCCATGTGGGGTTTTTCTGCTGTTCTTGCACCATAGGGGCTTCCTAAATGTGACATGCCCGCCAAAAACCATTTCAGAAAAACTCACTCTCCAAAATCCCACTGTCGCTCCTTCCCTTCTGAGCCCTCTACTGCGCCCGCCGAAAACTTGACATAAACATATGACGTATTTCCTTACTCGAGAGAAATTGGGTTACAAATTTTGAGAGGATTTTTCTCCTTTTACCCCTTGTAAAAATTCAAAAACTGGGTCTACAAGAACAAGCGAGTGAAAAAAATGAAGATTTTGAATTTTCTCCTTCGCTTTGCTGCTATTCCTGTGAAACACCTGAAGGGTTAACACACTTACTGAATGTCATTTTGAATACTTTGAGGGGTGCAGCTTTTATAATGAGGTAATTTGTGGGGTATGTCTAATAAGAAAGCCCTTCAAATCCACTTCAAACCTGAACTGGTACATGAAAAATTCCGATTTTGAAAATTTGGTGAAAAATTGGAAAATTGCTGCTGAACTTTGAAGCCCTCTGCTGTCTTCTAAAAGTAAAAACATGTCAACTTTATAATGCAAACAAAAAGTAGACATATTGTATTTGTGAATCAATATATCATTTATTTGGAATGTCTATTTTCCTTACAAGCAGAGAGCTTCAAAGTTGGAATTTTTCACCAAGAAATTATGCAAATATCGACAACATTTTACCACTAACATAAAGTAGAATATGTCACGAAAAAACAGTCTCGGAATCAGAATGAAAGGTAAAAGCATCCCAGAGTCATTAATGCTTGAAGTGAAAGTGGTCAGATGTGAAAAAACGCTCTGGTCCTATAGTGAAAAATGGCCTGGTCCTTAAGGGGTTAAAGGGGTACTCCCGTGGAAAACTTTCTTTTTTAATCAACTGGTGCCAGAAAGTTAAACAGATTTGTAAATTACTTCCATTAAAAAATCTTAATCCTTCCAGTGCTTTTTAGGGGCTGTATACTACAAAGGAAATATTTTCCTGTTTGAATTTCTCTTATATCACAACCACAGTGCTCTCTGCTGACATCTGCTGTCCATTTTAGGAACTGTCCAAAGCAGCATATGTTTGCTATGGGGATTTTCTCTTGCTCTGGACAGTTCCTAAAATGGACAGCAGAGGTCAGCAGAGAGCACTGTGGTCGAGACAGAAAAGAAATCCCAAACGAAAATAATTTCCTCTTTAGTATACAGCCGCTAATAAGTACTGGAAGGATTTAGAATTTTTAATAGAAGTAATTTACAAATCTATTTAGCTTTCTGCCAGCAGTTGATTTAAAAAAAAAATTCCACGAGACTATCCCTTTAAGCTCGGTAGTCTGGTCCACCAGTGAGGGTATCATTCTGATTATTTTTAAAGTTTCTTGTACATGTATACATTTTCCTGTTTTTATTTATTGTGGGATGTTTGGCCACAAGGTTGACTTATTGTACTTCTTTATTGTTTGACTAATGTATTTTTCATTTTGTGCTATTAAAGCTTTATTCTTGCTACAGTATTTGGGATGAGGCTTTTGTTTTTGTATGCATGCTGATTATTTTTTAAAGAATTTTTCTGTCGTGTGGGCCAGCACTCTAATGGTCTAATGTATACTTTTATACGTTAGGTGGTGCCCACTTACATTTATATAGTTTAATACAATAATTTCCATCTTAATAGGAATAAGGACATTTGTTTGCACTTTTTCAATATATATAAAAATAAAATAAAAATAAACATTTCCAACAAAAGATCTACAGTTGTGCTCAGAAGTTGGAATACGCTTAAAGAATTTGTCATATTTGAACTGCTTTTTAAGAAAATATGAGTGAGCAGGCAGAACACATTTCTTTTATTCCTAAAAAGATTACTGTACGACTGCAAGTTTTAACAGAATGGCACAATCCTTAAACAAAACACGGAAATGAATAAAAAAAAACTAAATGAAAAAAGTCTGCATACCCTTTGTTCTTAATACTGTGTATTTTCCCCTATGCATCCATGGCAGAGTGCAGTCATTTGTGATACACTTCTCAAAAAAATAAAGAGAACACTTAAACAACACAATGTAACTCAGAGTCAATCACACTGTCCACTCAGGAAGCAACACTGATTGACAAACAATTTCACATGGTGTTGTGCAAATGGAACAGACAACAGGTGGAAATTATAGGCAATAAAGGAGTGGTTCTGCAGTGGTGACCACAGACCACTTATCTGGCTGATGTTTTAGTCACTTTTGAATGCTGGCGGTGCATTCACTCTAGTGGTAGCATGAGACGGAATCTACAACCCACACAGGTGGCTCAGGTAGTACAGATGGCACATCAATGCGAGCTGTGGCAAAAAGGTTTGCTGTGTCTGTCAGCGTAGTGCCCAGAGCATAGGGGTGCTACAAGAAGACAGGCCAGTACATCAGGAGACGTGGAGGAGGCAGTAGGAGGGCAACAACCCAGCAGCAGGACCACTACCTTCGCCTTTGTGCAAGGAGAAACAGGAGGAGCACTTCCAGAGCCCTGCAAAATTACCTCCAGCAGGCCACAAATGTGCATGTGTCCATTCAAATGGTCAGAAACAGACTCCATGAGGGTGGTATGAGGGCCCGACTTCCACATGTGGGGGTTGTGCTTACAGCCCAACACTGTGCAGGACGTTTAGCATTTGCCAGAGAACACCAAGATTGGCCAATTTGCAACTGGCGCCCTGTGCTCTTTACAGATGAAAGCAGGTTCATACAGAGCACATGTGACAGATGTGACTGAGTCTGGAGTCACTGTGGAGAACGTTCTGCTGCCTGCAACATCCTCCAGCATGACCGGTTTGGCGGTGGGTCAGTAATGGTGTGGGGTGGCATTTCTTTGGGGGGCCACACAGCCCTCCATGTGCTTGCCAGAGGTAGCCTGACTGCCATTAGGTACCGAGATGAGATTCTCAGACCCCTTGTGAGACCATATGCTGGTGAGGTTGGCCCTGGGTTCCTCCTAATGCAAGACAATGCTAGACCTCATGTGGCTGGAGTGTGTCAGCAGTTCCTTCAAGAGGAAGGCATTGATGCTATGGACTGGCCACACCCATTCCCCAGACCTGAATCCGATTGAGCACATCTGGGACATCATGTCTCGCTCCATCAACTAACGCCACGTTGCACCACAGACTGTCCAGGAGTTGGCGGATGCCTCAGTCCAGGTCTGGGAGGACATCCCTCAGGAGACCATCTGCCACCTCATCAGGAGCATGCCCAGGCATTGTAGGGAGGTCATATGGGCACGTGAAGGCCACATGGAGCCTCATTTTGACTTGTTTTAAGGACATAATATCAAAGTTGGATCAGCCTGTAGTTTTCCACTTTGATTGTTGATTATGATTTTTGTGTGATTTTGTTGTCAGCACATTCAACTATGTAAAGACAAAAGTATTTCATATAATTATTTCATTCATTCAGATCTAGGATGTGTTATCTTACTGTTCCCTTTATTTTTTTTTTGAGCAGTGTAGTTGTCTTTGAGGCCTGAATTCTTGTAGGAGGTAGAGCTGCCCATTCATTTTAGTACAATGCAACAAGATCATGCAAAGTCTTTGGCTGTCTTTTTGAACCACAAGTTTGAGATCTCCCTAGAGGGAAAATAAGGGGAAGGAGACTGTGATAGTCACTCCAAAACCTTTACCTTTTTCTGTTATAAGCAATGAAGGGTCAACTTGGCCTTGAGCTTAGGGTAATTGTCGTGCTGGAAAGTCCAAGCGTTCCATGTGCAGCTTTCATGAAGCAGAATGCAAATTGTTTGTCAGTATTTTACATACTAATATACTAACTGATAACATGTTACTTTCCTCTTGCTATGACTTTTAACAAGATTTCCCATGGTGCCTATAAAGCATTATCTTATACCTATCCGCATTCAATTCAGTTGCCAGAGTTCTGAATATTTCTCTGTTTTACCTAAATCCTTTTCTATTTGGTGTATCCCCCCAAACACAGGGGAAGAGGAACAGAGGTGCAGTTGCCCATAACAACCAATAAGATTGTTTCTTTTATTTTTCAGAGGCCTTTTTAAAAAATTAAAGAAGCAATTTGACAGGTTGCTATGGCCAACTGCATTAAACCTTTTATTGCCATTTTAATCTGTCACCGTGTGTCTCTGTAATACGGCCAGAGTATATGAACTTTTGATCAGGGCCATTTGGGTGATTTCTTTTGTCATTGTGATTTAATAAGGAACTAAACAAATATCTGATAAGAAATGGCTTCATATGGTCACTCTCCTCATATAAAAAGCATGGTCAATCATATTTTCTAAATCAATGCCAAAAAGTCACAATTTCGCCAGGTTGTGTGAACTACTGTACCACAAACTGAAGCACAGAGAGAGCTTGAGAGGATGATATCGGTTGCTTCTATGGCATATACACAATAATAGTGGGGCAATAAATTGCCTTATTTTCTTTATTTTATGAGACCACTCGTTCAGGTTTTTATCTTGGTGTCATGAAATGTTTTACAAAAGAGTGACTGTGTAGGGGAGGAGGTTTAGCGGTTCTAGCTAAAATAGTAGACCAGACTAAGGTTTTGGCTGCAGTGTTTACCTTAATGTTTTTTTTTTTATTTTTTATTTTTTGAACTGATAAATTTACTCTTTAGCTTAAATAGAAAATGTCCCCCTATAGTTTATTCTTCCTTCTTATAACACAATTGCTGCTGTATGTATCTAGTAACACAGTTGTCTTGTATTGTTCCATAGTGCTCACCCCAGAGAATATACACATCTGAGGGCTTTTCTCTTTGCTATAGAAGAAATTAACAATAGTTCAGATATCCTTCCCAATGTCACCCTGGGATATCACATATATGACTCTTGTGGACATGAGAATAAAGTTATAAAAGATGTTCTGCAGATACTGTCTGGACACACAGTGACAGCTCCAAACTATTCCTGTATGGAGAATGATGCAGTGGTCGGTTTTATTGGGGATTTACATTCTGGTACTTCTCTCCCTATGGCCCAACTGTTAAGTTTATACGGATATACACAGGTGAGTAAAGAAAGTATCTAAGTGTAAAAATCTACATACAGTATCTGTATCTAATTATTGATACACATGTTATGTCTGTCTGAGTTAGTGAATTAACCTGGGCATTGGTATGTCCGTCTTGTCCATATGAACCCTTAAAGGGGTTATCCAGGATAAAAAAAAACATAGGTAATTTCTTTCAAAAACAGCTCCACGTCTGTCCCCAGGCTGTGTGTGGTATAACAGCTTGGCTCCATTCATTTCAATGGAACTGAGCTGCAGAACCACACCCAACCTAAAGACAGACAGAGAGTGTTTTTTTTAAAGAAATTTGCTCAGTTTTTCTATTCCTGGATAACCCCTTTAAGGACACAGCCTATTTTAACCTTGAGGAAACAGACTATTTTGATTTTTCAGTTTTTGTTTTTTTCCTTCTTGTGGTTTAAAAGCCATAACTCTTTTATTTTTATATCTACAGACCTTTATAAAGGCTTGTTTTTTGTGCTTGTTCTTTATAATGAAAACTTTTATTTTACCATAATACGTACAGCAAAACAAAAAACAAAAAAAAATGCTATTTGTCTGGGGAAATCGAAAAGAAAACTGAAATTTTTAAACTTTTTTTTTTTTACTTTTATGCAATACATTTTAAGGTAAAACAGACATTCTTGTTTTTTTCTCTGGATTAACCCCTTAAGGATGCAGTTTTTGCATTTTCGTTTTTTCCTCCTTACCTTTTAAAAATCATGACCCTTTCAATTTTCCACCTAAAAATCCATATTGTGGCTTATTTTTTGCATCCCCAATTCTACTTTGCAGTGACATTAGTCATTTTACCCCAAAATCCCCGGCGAAACAGAAAAAAAAATCATTGTGCGACAAAATCGAAGAAAAAATGCCATTTTGTAACTTTTGGGGGCTTCCGTTTCTACGCAGTGCATATTTCGGTAAAAATTACACCTTATAATTATTCTGTACGTCCATATGGTTAAAATGGTACCCTACTTATATACTTTTCATTTTGTCGTACTTCTGGAAAAAATCATAACTACATGCAGGAAAATGTATATGTTTAAAAATGTCCTCTTCTGACCCCTATAACTTTTTTATCATTCCACGTACAGGGCGGTATGAGGGCTCATTTTTTGCACCCTGATCTGAAGTTTTTATCGGTATGATTTTTTTTTATCGGACTTTTTGATCACTTTTTATTAATTTTTTAATGGTATAAAAAGTGACCAAAAATACGCTTTTTTGGACTTTGGAATTTTTTACGTGTACGCCATTGACCGTGCGGTTTAATTAATGATATATTTTTATAGTGCGGACATTTACGCACAAGGCAATACCACATATGTTTATTTTTATTTTTATTTACACTGTTTTATTTTTATCATGGGAAAAGGGGGGTGATTCAAAATTTTATTAGGGAAGGGGTTACATGATCTTTATTGACACTTTTTTTTACTTCATTTTTTGCAGTGTTATAGGCCCCATAGGGACCTATAACAATGCACACACTGATCTTTTACACAGATCACTGGCGTGTGTTAACACGCCTGTGATCAGTGTTATCGGCGCTTGACTGCTCCTGCCTGGATTTCAGGCACAGAGCAGTCATTCGCCGATCGGACACCAAGGAGGCAGGTAAGGGCCCTCCCGGTGTCCTGTAAGCTGTTCGGGATGCCGCGATTTCACTGAGGTGGTCCCGAACAGCCCGACTGAGCAGCCGAGATACTTTCACTTTCGCTTCAGACGCGGCGGTCAGCTTTGGTCGCCGTGTCTGTAGGGTTAATACAGGGCATCACCGCGATCGGTGATGTCCTGTATTAGCCGCGGGTCCAGGCCATTGATAGCCGCCGGGACCGACCCGATATCACGTGGGGTCACTGTGTGACCCTGCGGCATATCGTGGGAGCCGGCGGAGGACGTAATTATACGTCATTCGTCGTTAAGGGGTTAATATGATTAATCTCTTAAGGATAATGGGCGAAAATATATGTCCTGCTGCACTGGTACTTAATTTACCAGGACATACAGTACATTTATGTCCTGTACATGAAGCGAGTACAGGAACTGCACTCACTTCATGCATGGCAGGTCCCAGCTGCCATCAGTTGCCAGGGATCATCCGGTAATGGCGGTCATCAGCAATCGCGCTGATGTTCACCATTTACCCCTCAGATGCCGTGATCAATATTGATTACAGCATCTGTAGCATTGCAGCGGTTCCGATGGTAGATCTGGTCACCCACAGCAGGACTGTGGGGATCAGATCAGCCAAGATGATGGACAGAAATAAAGAAAACATGTTCTTCGGATCTTCCACACTGTTCTTCACCATCAGAAGGGGAGACTTGTTTTCCAGGTCTCAGGGGGGTCCCATCCATTTGGACCCCTCTCTGCCCTTGGATTAGACACTTATACCCTGTTCTGTGGATAAGAGATGGGTGTTCTAAGCTGGAATAGCAATTTAAATGGGCTTTGTCATAAATTTTTTTTTGCTATTGTACTCCTTATGGTAAATAAAAACATCTTTCTAATATACTTTGTTTAAAAAAATTAAGTTTTATATGTTTTATTTGTGTTTTAAAAAGCCTAAGTCTCCCTATTTGTCCAGAGCACATTTACCCCCATCTCTTGCACAGACTTTGGACTCCTGCAGGCCTGGAAGATGTCCAAAATCAGGAAAGGCAGTCTGGAGTGCTGACGGGGGGGGGTGTGCAGCCTTAACCAATCATAGCTCATCTCACACACTGAACTTCTCTAGGCTGTGTGTAGCAGAGTGAGGGAAGAAGTTCTCCCCTGTATGGCTTCATATGATGTCACACCTGCTGGGGAACGCCCCTTCCCAGTCAGTGAAACTGACTGAGACTGAGCAGAAAATACAGAGCAATCTCAAGGTAGAATTAAAATAAAGGCAGGGGGTGGTTTATAATGGTTTATCCCAGTGAACTGGGAATATTATTAAATTAAACACGATCATGACAGGTATTCTTTAACACTATTTACCCAGATTACTAAGATTTGCCTTTTGGAGTCATCCAGCCCTTAGAATCTGTCTCTTATAGAAGCCCACAAGGTCTTTATGGTTGCTAATTTTCCTGGTTTCAACAAATTAATTTTAAGAACTGGCTGCCCACTTGCTGCCCCCTTATATAACTGGCCAGTAGTTGCCATTTAATGTTGATCAGTTTTGGTTGATAGCTCGGAGTTATGAATTACTGGTTACAGTGAACTTTATATTTAATTGTTCAGTTCTATTTTTGTTCTTTTACAAATTATAGTGCTGTTTAATGTCTTTTTCTTCTTTTTGATAGTGAATACTCTATAATTTATGGTCACAGTATGGACATTTTTTTTTCTTTAGATCAGTTATGGGGCCAGAGAACCTCTTCTTAGCAATAAAAGACTTTACCCAAACTTTTTTCGAACTGTACCTGATGAAAAGATACAATATGCAGCCTATGTGAAGCTATTGGAGAGATTCCAGTGGAATTGGGTTGGGATCATCACATCAGATGATGACAGTGGACGGCGAGAGTTACAGGAGTTGGTCAAACTATTTACATCTCATCAGATTTGTATAGAATTTACTTTTCTTGTATCTGAAAATAATTTGGATCATGTCCCTCCAGCTTTGAAGGCTTCATCTACTGATGTTATTATTATCTGTGGCTCCTATAGTCTGACTTACATCAAGTTTTTATACAATGTAGCTCCTCTTCTAAAGAACAAGAACAAGACTCTTATACTTCCAAGTTCATGGTCACTGGCGACAGACCTTATTATTTACAGAGAAAATGGAAGTCCTGGTAATTGTAGTTTAGTGTTTTCAATTCCCATAAACAATATAACTAAAAAAGAGTTTTTGAATATTGTTCAGTTATGCAACCAACCTTCTGATCCATTGTTGGAAGATCTTTGGATGACTTTATTCCATTGCTATACAGGAAATAAATTAAAGGATTTTCTCATGCCATTGGCAGATCAAAATCCATATTGTCATTGTTCTGAGGAGATGAAACTCAATAAACTGTTTAATTTTTCTGGAGATGCAACTCCTTACCAAGTGTATATTGCTGTCTATATTATGGCTCAGGCTTTGCACAAACTGAACATTTTTCTTAATTACAATAAAAAAACAAATGCTTCAATAATTTATGACTATAAAAGATGGGTGAGTATTGTTAATTCTGGATATTTCATCATTTTTATTTAAGTGGAAGGAGAAGAATACAAAAATATAAGACACAAATGTAAAATACATGAATAAATGTGACATTTTGCCTTGTAGAAACACATACTATAGTGCTGGGGTCCTGGATAAATAGAAAAAAGAAATATATGCTTCCCTACCCCACTGGTCCCACCACAGATGTAGTGCTCCTTTTTCTGATCCCCCATTACTTTTCTTTTCAACCTGCCTCCAAGATAAGGGCTTGAAGCAAGACCTTCCCACTCAGCCAATCACTGACTGAGATAGGACACCACTGATGCCAGTGATTAGCTGAGGTACTGGAAGGTGCTGGAAGTACTCAGAAGCCTGTTGAAGAGAAGAGCAGGGGCCAAGTTGTGAGTTTCCAACCAGCTGGCAGAGCTAGCCAGGACGGAGGATTTAATTCTTTAGATGCCGCGATCAGCATGATCACAGCATCTAAATGGTTAAGGACAGGATCATTAGTGGCATTAGTGGCCCTGATGTGGTAAGCTCAGGGTAGCAAGGGTTTACTTGTACTTTGACGTCCGCTACAGGTTAAGGTCAAGTGGAGTTACTGATAATGGAGCTATTTTAGGTGATAGTGTGGTTTGTGATCTTTAGTCATAAAATAAGAGAGGGAATGTGGAATTGCTAAATACACTTTTAAATATTTTTTTTGTCCTTTGTGTATTTGTTTTGGTAAAAAAAAAATTCTGTAAGTTTTTATTAAAATTAGTTTTGTACTTTCTCTTTTTTTTTAGTTATTCTTTAGAAGCAGATTGTCATCTTGTCAACAAACCTTTTCATTCCTGTCTTGAATCTGTTCTAAGCTCATTTATGACCAGAGCAAATTTGACCGTTCTCTGGTGTTAAATCAGATTAGAATATTGTTCAGGAGAGGAGAGACAAGGGCTGAAGACAGAGACATCAAGCTGTGTATTTGACAAAATGGGACAGAGCAGCTAGTACTACTATATGTTAAAAGGAAAATGTTTTAGTAGAGAACCTAAATGAAATAAAAGAAAAAGACATGTATGGGAAAAATATTTTCTGTGACATTATGGTAAAGATTTATCAAAACCTGTGCAAAGGGAAAAGTGGTGCAGTTGCTCATAGGAATCAATCAGGAGGCATTCTCATGGTGGCAAAATCCCAGTGAAGTTCAACCCATCTACTTGAAATGTATCTCATACAATTTGTTGTCTCCTCAACCACCTTAATTAATAAAGTCCAAAAGGTGTTGCCAACTGTTAGGGTTTCCGCCAACTACAGCCATGCGGCAGGTCTGTGAGGCGAGCTTAGGAGCTGTGGGCGCTTCATACCTGTTTGGTCTTGACTGCTGATAGCTAATGCCAGACATCGACAATCAGTTTTAGGTTCAGCATTAATCCTTAAAAAGCCACAACCAAAGTTGATATAAATGACAAAAATCCAGTGCCGGTAACTTAGTGGAGCTAATCAAGTCCATCGCAGCAAAAGCGAGGGATCCTGATCAGCTGAGAGGAAGGGCTCCAATGGTGCAGACAGCCTCAGAAGCCTAATAACACTGACCAATGCTGTGCTATGGCAATAGTCCCATAGGGGTACTAAAAAAAAATGTTTTAAAAGGAAAAAAATTGTAATAGATGGGAATAAGCCCCTCACCTAATAAAAGTTTAAATCAACCCTTTTTTTATTTTAAAATAAAACAATGTTAAAAAATGATTAATCATTTGTGCTAATTTTCGCATATGCGAATGTTCTTCAATATGTTAATTTTTGCATACGCGAAATTTTCGCATATGCGAAAATAAAACGAGAATATAACGAATATGCGAATATTCGCGAATATATGACGAATATTCGTCCATATATTCGCGAATATTCGCGAATTCGAATATGGCCTATGCCGCTCAACACTATTTCTAATATGAAGGCCATTCAAATCCATTTCAAAACTGAACTGGTCCCTGAAAAATTCTGATTTTGAAAATGCTGTGAAACATTTGAAAATTGTTGCTGAACTTTTAAGCCCTCTGATATCTTCCAAAAGTAAAAACAAGTCAACTTTATGATGCCATCATAAAGTAGACACATTGTATATGTGAATCAATATATAATTTATTTGGTATGTCTATTTTTCTTACATGCAGAGAGCTTCAAATGTAGAAATCTTTAGAGAAATTTTGGAATTTTTCACCAAGAAATGATGCAATTATTGACAAAAAATTAACCACTATGTTAAAGTAGAATATGTCACGAAAAAAAAATCTCATAATCAAATTCATAAGTAAAAGCATCCCAGAATTATTAATGCTTAAAGTTACTGTGGTCAGATGTGCAAAAAATGCTCTGATCCTTAAGGTAAAAATGGGCTTGGTCCATAAGGGGTTAAGGGGTTAAAGTAGTACAATAACAGTTAAGTGTGTAAACATGGGTATCATTTTAATTGTATTGATCCAAAGAAAAAATAGAACATTTTTACCGTTAAGTGCACTGTGTAAAAACGAAACCCTCCAAAAGTTGCAAAATTGCCTTTTTCTTTTCAATAACCCCACAAAATAATATTTTTGGTTACTCCGTACATTTTAAGGTGAAATAAAAGGTGTCATTACAAAGTACAATGAAAATGCAAAAAATGAAACTGGCTTTGTCCTTAAGACAAAAATAGGCTGCATGCTTAAAGGGGTACTCCACCCCTACACATCTTATCCCCTATCCAAAGAAGCACCCCCTATCAAGGAGGGAGTTTGCGATGCAGGGGTGGGGATCGTGGTGTCACGGCCCTGCCCCCTCATTGCAAGTCTATGGGCCAGCTACTATCAGTAGCTGAGGCCTCACTGTTAATAACAGGCAGTGGCGATCCCACCACTGCTGTCATTAACCCTTTAGATGTGGCGGTCAATGCTGATCACGATGTCTAAAATTAATGTGAAACTTTCTGACTAGCTCAGTGAAATCCTTGGGACTCCTGCAATGTGATCCCAAGGGTCTCGTGAGCTGAAACAGTGGTGGAGGGTCTCGTTACCTACCTCTGGCTGCCTGCTTGGCTCTTCACTGATGCACCATAGGAGGACCAGGCTGTATCAGTTAAAGGGAATGTGTCACCAATTTTTTTTTATTTTTTTAGAGGTTAAATACATTTTTCACATTTTTTTTATTATTTTTGGAAATGTTTTTAAAATTTTTGACTTGTCACAAAATTAGAGCAATTAAAAAAACTTGTCATATTTCCCACTGTTGATCAACAGAGGGAGCTAACATAAGGACTCTGGTGAAAGCAAGGAACTTGTAAATTGACTGCTGCAAATCTGGCCTTGCACGTCTACATCTTCCTCTTGTGTCTGTGTGCAAAAGTAGAGGGGGAGAGGCTTTTGTAGTTTTTTCAATTCCGGTAAGCCAGAGCCATTTTGTTGGTGATTGAAGGGTGGTAAAGTACAGACTACCAAAAGTCACTTGCTAACTGGCTGTCACTGCCAGAAGTCTCTTACCCACTTTTCTGCTCTAAAGTTGCAGCTGTGTTAAAAATTTGCGATATACATGTTATATTTTTTACCGCTTTTTTTCCCCTAACCAACTTGTACTAACAAATTTTCTCTGTTTTTTTTTCCTTCTCATTTCAGATCCTTGTATGCAGAGGACTACTTCTGATTCCGTGGACCTGCGATTGACCAACGTTTTTTTGTTAAATAGTTTAAAATGGTCAATGAAGGCTTGTGGGGGAGTGTTTTATGGAATAAAAGTTTTTAAAACTTTGTTGTGTTTTTTATATACTTAACAGGCTTGGTAGTGGAAGCTATAGTACAGACGGAGTCCATCACTAAGCCAGGGCTTAGTGTTAGCCCCAAACACAGCTAGCGCCAACCCCCAATTATTACCCCAGTACCTACCACCACAGGGGTGCCAGGAAGAGCCGGTACCAACAGGCCCAGAGCATTAAAAATGGCGCGCCTACGTGGTACCAGGCTGGTATTATTTAGGGTGAGGAGGGCCAGAAACAATGGTCCTCGTCCACCCTGGTAATGTCAGGCTGTTGCTGCTTGGTTGGTATCTGGCTGAGAATGAAACAAATAAAACTGGCTGAGAACAAAAAATGTGGTTCCACGTATTTTTATTCTCAGATACCAACCAAGCAGCAACAGCCTGATGTTACTAGGGTGGGCGAGGAACATTGTTAAAGGCCTTCCCCAGCCTTATTAATGCCAGCCTGTTACTAGTGTTGCTCGCGAATATTCGCAATGCAAATTTTATTCGCGAATATCGCATATCGCGAATCCGCGAATATTCCCGAATATAGCACTATATATTCGTAATTACGAATATTCGTATTTTATTTTATTTTTCACAGTACACATCACAGTGATCATCCCTCTCTGCTTCCAGCTTGTGTGGTGTAAAGAAGGCTCTAATACTACTGTGTGAGACTGGTGCGCGAATGTGAGAATGTTCGCATATGCAAATTTTTCTTATGGTAATTTTGTAATTGCTAATTTTCGCATATGTTAATTTTTGCATACACGAAAAATTTACATATGCGAAAATAAAATGAGAATATTACGAATATGCGAATATTCGCGAATATATGACGAATATTCGTCCATATATTCGCGAATATTCGCAAATTCGAATATGGCCTATGCCGCTCAACACTATCTGTTACCACCTAGGCCCAGGAGCACCATTTTTGATGCTCCGGGCCTGTTGACACCGGCTCTTCCCAGTACCCCTGTGGCGGTGGGTACGAGGGTAATAATTAGGGGTTAGCACCAGTTGTTTTGGGGGATAACGCTAAGCCCTGGCTTAGTAATGTATTCCGTCTATAAGACAGCTTCCATTTCTAAGCCTGTAAAGTAAATTTAAAAAATGTTTAAAAAACACAACACGTTTAAAAACTTTTATTCCAAAAAACACTACCCCACAAGCCCTCATTAATCAGTGTATTAATAGTAAACAAAAAAAAATTGGTCATCATGGTAATCCATCGAATCCAAAGTAGTCCTCTGCATACTTGGATCTGAAATGAAAAGAAAAAAAAAACACAAAAAATTGGTTCTTACATTTATGGCACTCTCCCCTGGGGAGAACGCCCATAAAGCAGGGTTTCCAAAAGGGAACCTCCAGCTGTTGCTAAACTACAGACCCATAATTTCAAGACAACCTTAGGCTGTCTGGAAATGATGGTAGTTGTAGTTTAGCAACAGCAAGCCTCCAGTTTAGCAAGAGCTGGAGGCTCCCTGTTCCTCAACTACAACTCCTATCATGGGAGTTGTAGTTTAGCAACAGCTGGAGGCACCCTGCTTCTAAGTTACAACTCCCAGACAGCTAAAAGATAGCTGTTGGGGCATGCTGGGAGTTGTAGTTTTGCAACATCCTAGTTGGGAAACACTGGTATGGAGGGGCAACACTGAAGCAGTGTTTCCCAACCAGGATGTTGCAAAATTACAACTCACAGCATGCCTAGACAGCCTTTAGCTGCCTGGGCATGCTGGGAGTTGTAGTCTTGCATCATCTTGGAAACCTCCCCTCCCCCTGGGCACCATCGAGTTGCAAGAGGTCTGTATACAGTAGACAAATAGCTTTTTGAAACTTTGAAAAAAATTGATGAAATTCTCCTTTTTTGGGAGTTGCAACTCTTAGGGTACGTTCGCACTAAGTAATTCAAGAGGCATTTTCTCGAGTAATTTCTCTTGAATTCTACGCTCCAAATTAATGCACATCTCCTCTGCCCATTGACTTTAATGCTTTTTCAGCTGTCCTGTTCTTTTCTGTCTAAATCCTCTCTGATAACACCTGTCTCGGGAAACGCCCAGTTTAGAAGAGGTTTGCTATGGGGAATTGCTTCTAAACTGGGCGTTTCCCCAGACAGGTGTCATCAGAGAGGATTTAGACAGAAAAGAACAACCTTAACTTCAGAAGCTCATAAGTACTGAAAGTATTAAGATTTTTTAATAGAAGTAATTTACAAATCTGTTTAACTTTCTGGAGCCAGTTGATATATAAAAAGTTTTTTCCTGGAATGCCCCTTTAAATTATGTAAACAAAAAACATTTATGTAAACAAATGCGGTATCGCTGCCTGTGGAAATGTTATTACATTTATGGCACTCTCCCCTGGGGAGAACGCCCATAAAGCAGGGTTTCCAAAAGGGAACCTCCAGCTGTTGCTAAACTACAGACCCATAATTTCAAGACAACCTTAGGCTGTCTGGAAATGATGGTAGTTGTAGTTTAGCAACAGCAAGCCTCCAGTTTAGCAAGAGCTGGAGGCTCCCTGTTCCTCAACTACAACTCCTATCATGGGAGTTGTAGTTTAGCAACAGCTGGAGGCACCCTGCTTCTAAGTTACAACTCCCAGACAGCTAAAAGATAGCTGTCGGGGCATGCTGGGAGTTGTAGTTTTGCAACATCCTAGTTGGGAAACACTGGTATGGAGGGGCAACACTGAAGCAGTGTTTCCCAACCAGGATGTTGCAAAATTACAACTCACAGCATGCCTAGACAGCCTTTAGCTGCCTGGGCATGCTGGGAGTTGTAGTCTTGCATCATCTTGGAAACCTCCCCTCCCCCTGGGCACCATCGAGTTGCAAGAGGTCTGTATACAGTAGACAAATAGCTTTTTGAAACTTTGAAAAAAATTGATGAAATTCTCCTTTTTTGGGAGTTGCAACTCTTAGGGTACGTTCGCACTAAGTAATTCAAGAGGCATTTTCTCGAGTAATTTCTCTTGAATTCTACGCTCCAAATTAATGCACATCTCCTCTGCCCATTGACTTTAATGCTTTTTCAGCTGTCCTGTTCACACATCGAAAATTCTGCTAGCTGAATTCCGACACTAAATTCCTTTCCGCTTGAAGAAAGAACATGTTCATTCTTCAATCGGAATCAGCTAGCAGAAATCAATGGTAAAAAAAAAATTCCCTCCGACATGGTTTTCGCACATAAATTGCACGGAATTTGCACAAAAATGGCTGAAAAACCCTTCACTTCTTTCTCCCTCATTTACGCGCACAATTCTGCGTGAATTCCGCGAGAACTCCGTGCAAATTCCGCAAATAGAAAATTATTTTTTCCACACGTAAATTTTTTTGTGTGAATTCCTCTTGATTTACTCAGTGTGAACTCACCCTTAAAAGACTAGAGAATCACTTTTTGAAATTTTGAATCTGGTCCTGGCCATAGTTACCACTCCGTGTATGTACTGTGGCATGCACTGTGCTGCACACCGACAACTGCATGTGGTGGCTCATCCTCTCCTCCACATCCTCTCTTTGTGCTCATCCTTATCATCCCCACCACTCCTCTAAGTATGAATTTATGATGTCTGATCATGGCTCCTTGCTCCCCCTTAGCACATCAACCATTATGCCATACAATCTCACCACCAAGCCTACCACTACTAGTCCCACTAGTGCTGTGCTCAGCCACTGCTTCCACCTCCACTACCTCCTCAACACACTCCAAAGGCTGACCGTGACACAACTCCTCCTCATGGCTGCTATCCTTCTGCTCACCACTGGGGGAAGGGAGCAAAGGCAAGATAATAAAACAGATTATGTAGGATGGACATTTCCATCTTGCCATGTTACTGCAGACCAGGGGTTGGCAACCCCAGGAACGCATGCCATGAGTTGCACACTGGGCCTGCCCTGCACAAATGCTCTCTCGCTATTAGGAATTCAGGACACTTGTTCCAGATCCCCAGACGAGTGGACACCAGTTTCAGCTGTGCAGTACGTGGACAAGACCTTCAGCTTACACTGAAAGGAGACCAGTTACAGTCTTCCTCACGCAGTGCAGGCGACGATGAAATCACTCATTGACGGCTGTACTGTGAAGGGAGAAGAACATGGCTAGCCATCATTGTGGAGAAGATCACTGTGTGGGACATGAGGTGCTAGATTCTTGGCTACCTCCCTACCTGGCTACCTATCAAATTACTTCCCTGGCTACCTACATACTTAACTACCTGACTACCTGATTACCTACCTACATAGCTAGCTACCTGGCTACATACCTACATAACTACTGTAGCTACCTACCTATCTAGCTACTTTGGCTGACTACTTATCTACTGCCTACCTTGCTACCTACCTGCTCTGCATACCTACCTAACTGGCTACATACTCACCTTACCAACCTACATAGTGAACTCCGCTCCTTGCTGGATTACGGGAGATCACGCGCTTTCCATTCATGTCCATGGGAGGGGGCGTAGCGGCTGTGGTTTAGTGACACGCCCCTCCCACAGATATGAATGGAGGGGGCATGGTGTGACAACCACCGCCACCCGAAGCTGGTGTACAGAACAAAATGTCTCAGAGGCCAGACCCCTGTGAACAGACATATCCCCAATCCTTTGGAAAAGGTATAAGATGTCTTGGGGTGGAGTACCCCTTTAACCCCTAGAGGATTTGCAGCATACATCTGTGCCGCAATGCCCTGGAACTAAGCGCACAGCAATGTACATGTACGCCGCCCAGTTCCGGTATCACTGCCATGCCCAACATGGTGATTGGAATTAGCCAGCTGCTGTTATCAGCAGGGACCTCATGGATAATGGTGTACATCAGTGATTGTACTGATATCCTCCATTAACCCTTCAGATGCCGTAAACAATACTGATCACGACATCTGAAGTATTGCAGTGCTTTTCAGACACACTTCAGACCATTCGTGGTGCAATTGCGGGTAGTCCGAAGTGTTAACATGGCGGCCAGAGCTCCTCTCACCTGCTGCGGCCAATTCCTGCAGTCCAGAGAAGTAGATCGCAAACAACACTGATCAGTGCTATGCATATGTTCAGTATTTGCAATCCAAAGATTATGCCTCTTAGAAGGCGAGGAGAAAAAAAAAACAAAATGCAAAAATGAAATTGTATGTGTCATTAAGGCCAAAATGGGCTCTGTATTTAACTCCTTGCCACATAACGCCGTTTATTAATGGTACAGTGGCACGGCAGGGGTATGAAGCGAGCTAAGAAGCTGAGATCGCATCATACCCTCATGGTCCCGGCTGCAGCCAGGATCCATGGCTAATTCCGGACATCGCCAATCAGGCCTGCATTAACCGTAGAGAAGCCATGAACAAAATTGATCACAGCCTCTAAAAGTGACGAAATCTGTTCCTGGCTGCTTAGCAGCGCTGATTGGGTTTATCGCAGGGAAATTGTGATGTCCCAAACAAGTGTAGTGATGGAAGGAAGCCTCTTACCTCCTTCTTTGCTGTCCAATTGGTGCTCCTTTGCTGCAGACAGCCATTGCAGGCTGTAACAATCAAGCACTGACAACACTGATCAATGCTCTCTTATGGAGCATCATTGAACAGTGTATGCAATCTAAACATTGCATGTAATAGTCTCCTATGGGGACTAAAAAATTGTGAAAAAAGTTTTTTTAAAAGTCTAACCTCTTCCCTAACCCCTTAAGGACTCAGCCCATTTTGGCCTTAAGGACTCTGCATTTTTGTTTTTTCCTCCTCGCCTTCAAAAAATCATAACTCTTTTATCCACAGACTAGTATGAGGGCTTGTTTTTTGGGTGACCAGTTGTCCTTTGTAATGCATTCACTCACTTTACCATAAAATGTATGGTGCCACCAAAATAATACTATTTATGTGGGGAAATTAAAAAGAAAACCGCAATTTTGCTAATTTTGGAATGTTATGTTTTCACGCCGTACAATTTATGGTAAAAATGACATGTGTTTTTTATTCTTTAGGTCAATATGATGAAAAGGATACCCATGATTACATACTTTTCTATTACTTTTGCGCTTTAAAAAAATCGCTAATTTTTTATCCAAATTAGTACATTTAAAATCCCTCTTTTTTGAAGACCTATAACTTTTTCATTTTTCCATATAAGTGGTGGTAAGAGGGCTTATTTTTGCGTCGTAATCTGTAATTTTTATTGATATCATATGTGCATATATAAAATGTTTAATACATTTTTTTATAAAAAAATTTTGGGAATAAAATGTTATAAAAAAGCAGCAATTTTGGACTTTTTTTTACGTTCACGCTGTTCACCATATGGTATCATTAACATTATATTTTAATAGTTTGGATATTTACGCACGCGGCGATACCAAATATGTTTATTAAAGTTAGATTTTTACACTTTTTGGGAGTGAAATGTGGGAAATGGGACATTTTACATTTTTATTGGGGGGGGGAGACTATTTATAGCAATCATTCGATTGCTTATACTGTTCAGTGCTATTTATAGGGCATAGCACTGATCAGTGTTATCGGTCATCTTCTGCTCTGGTCTGCTTGATCTCAGACCAGAGCAGAAGACCTGTGGAGGGCAGGGGAGGCAGGTGAGGGGACCTCCGTCTGCCGTTCTAGATGATCCAATCCAATCATCCATTTTAGTGACTGCAGTGCTGCAGATGCCGTGATCTGTATTTATCACGGCATCTCAGATGTTAATGGCGGACATCCTCACGATCGCGGATGTCGGCCATTACCGGCGGGTCCCTGACTGCTATCAGAAGGACCTGCCGCACATGACCCGAGCTTCGCTGTATGTATAGGACGTAAATGTACATCCTGGTGCATTGATTACCACCTCACCAGGACGTACATTTACATTCCCATTTTTAAAATGAAAGGGGTATTCCAGGAAAAAACTATTTTTTTATATATATATCAACTGGCTCCAGAAAGTTAAACAGATTTGTAAATTACTTCTATTAAAAAATCTTAATCCTTTCAGTACTTATGAGCTTCTGAAGTTAAGGTTGTTCTTTTCTGTCTAAATCCTCTCTGATAACACCTGTCTCGGGAAACGCCCAGTTTAGAAGAGGTTTGCTATGGGGAATTGCTTCTAAACTGGGCGTTTCCCCAGACAGGTGTCATCAGAGAGGATTTAGACAGAAAAGAACAACCTTAACTTCAGAAGCTCATAAGTACTGAAAGTATTAAGATTTTTTAATAGAAGTAATTTACAAATCTGTTTAACTTTCTGGAGCCAGTTGATATATAAAAAGTTTTTTCCTGGAATGCCCCTTTAAATTATGTAAACAAAAAACATTTATGTAAACAAATGCGGTATCGCTGCCTGTGGAAATGTTATTATTAAAATATATTGTTCACTTAACCACACGGTCAAAGGCATAAACGTAAAAATACCTAAGTCAAGAATTGCATATTTTTGGTTGATTCTTATACCAGGAAAAAATGAATAAAAACAATCAAAAAGTCCCATCAAAAGAAAAATGGTATCAATAAAAACTGAAGACCACGGCGTAAAAAAATAGCTTTCATGCGTCCCCGTCTATGCAAAAATAAAATAGTTATAGGGGTCAGAAGATGACAATTTTAAATATGTTAATTTTCAAATTAAAGTTATATTTTTTAAAAGTAAATAAAACAAAACCTATATAAATTTAGTATCATTCTAATCATATGGATCTACAGAATAGATATATCATGTCATTTGTACGGAAAAGTGCTCTGCGTAGAAAAAGAAGCCCCCAAATTTTACTAAATTGCTTTCTTTTTCGATTTCTTCATACAGATTTTTATTTTTATTTTGCAGTAGATTAGGTGGTAAAATGAGTGATGTCCATACAAAGTACAGTTGGTGGCACAAATAACAAGCCCTTATATGGGTCTGTAAGTGGAAATTTGAAAGAATTATGGCTTTTAGAAGACCAAGGGGGAAAATGAAACTGCAAAAAAATAAATAAATAAATAAAACATGTCCCTAAGGGGTTAAATGGCTCCAGAAAGTCAAACAGATTTGCAAGTTAAATCTTAATCTTTCCAGTACTTAGCATCTGCTGTATACTATAGAGCAAGTTGAGATGTTCTTTTTTGTGCTCTCTGCTGACACCTCTGTCCATGTCATGAACTGTCCAGAGCAGGAGAGGTTTGCTATGGGGATTTGCTTCTTCTCTGGACAGTTCCTCACATATACAGAGGTGTCAGCAGAGAGCACTGTGGTCAGGCAGAAAAGAACAACTTAAAGGGGTACTCCCGTGGAAAACTTTATTTTTTTTTTTTAAATCAACTGGTGCCAGAAAGTTTAACAAATTTGTAAATTACTTCTATTAATCCCTTGGGGATGGAGGGTTTTCCAGTTTTTGGACTCCTCAATCATAACCCTTTCAATTTTGCAGCAAAAAATCCATAAGATGGCTTATTTTTTGTGCCACCAAATTTTACTTTGCAATGACATCACACATTTTACCCAAAAATCTACGGCGAAACAGGGAAAAAAATCATTGTACAACAAAATCTAAGAAAAAAAAGCCATTTTGTAACTTTTGGGGGCTTCCGTTTCTACGCAGTACATATTTCGGTAAAAATGACACCTAATCTTTATTCTGTAGGTCAATACGATTAAAATGATACCCTATTTATATAGGTTTGATTTTGTCGTACTTCTGGAAAATATCATAACTATATGCAGGAAAATTTATATGTTTAAAATTGTCATCTTCTGACCCCTTTAACTTTTTTTTATTTTTCCGCGTACGAGGTGGTATGAGGGCTCATTTTTTGTGCCCGCCGTGATCTGAATTATTTATCTATTTATTAGACTTTTTGATTTCTTTGTGTAAACTTTTTCATGATATAAAAAGGGACCAAAAATGCACTATTTTGGACTTTTGAATTTTTGGGCGCGTACGCCATTGACTGTGCGGTTTAATTAACAATATATTTTTATAATTCGGACATTTCCGCACACGACAATACCACATATCTTTATTTAAATTTTTATTTATGTAGGTTTTTTTTTTTATTGGGAAAAGGGGGGGTGATTCAAACTTTTATTCGGGAAGGGGTCAAATGATCTTTATTCACTTTTTTTTCCCATTTTTTTTATTTTTTTTTCACTGTTATAGCTCCCAAAGGGGGCTATAACACTGCACACACTGATCTTTTACATTGATCAATGGTTTCTCAAAGGAAACCATTGATCAATGATTCTGCCGCTTGACTGCTCATGCCTGGATCTCAGGCACTGAGCAGTCATTCGTCGATCGGACAGCGAGGAGGCAGGTAGGGACCATCCTGCTGTCCTGTAAGCTGTAGAGAATGCAGCGATTTCATCGCGGTGATCCAGAACAGCGCCCTGAGCTAACCGGCAGTGCTTAACTTTCACTTTAGATGCGGTGTTCAACTTTGAACGCCGCGTTTAAAGGGTTAATAGTGCGCGGCACCACAATCAGTGCCGCGCGCTATTAGCTACGGGTCCCGGCAGTTGTTAAAGGCTGGGCCCGACCCTCTATGACACGGGCCATGGCGTGGCCCCGCATTATAGAAAGGGAGTGGGCTGAGGGCGTATAGATACGCCCTCCGTCCCCAACAGGTTAAAAAATATTAATCCTTCCAATACTTTTAGGGGCTATATACTACAGAAGAAATGCTTTTCTTTTTGGTTTTCTCTGATATCACGACCACAGTGCTCTCTGCTGACCTCTGCTGTCCATTTTTGGAACTGTCCAGAGCAGGAGAAAATCCCCATAGCAAACATATGCTGCTCTGGACAGTTCCTAAAATGGACAGCAGAGGTCAGCAGAGAGCACTGTGGCCGTAACATCAGAGAAATCCAAAAGAAAAGCATTTCCTCAGTAGTATACAACCCACAAAATGTATTGGAAGGATTATGATTTTTTAATAGTAAATTACAAATCTGTTTAACTTTCTGGCACCAGTTGATAAAAAAAAAATAAAGTTTTCCACAGGTATACCCCTTTAACTTAATCTGTAGTATACAGCAGCTGATAAGTACTAGAAGGATTAAGATTTTTTTATAGAAGTAATTTACAAATCTGGCACCAGTTGACTCTAAAAAAAAATGTTTTCCACTGGAGTACCTTTAAGGCATTAAGGCTCAAGACCCGTTCACACTGCAGAATTTCAGGGGCGGACATTTCCGCCGCTGAAAGTGTTCCGCGCAAAGAAAGAAGAAGTCCATTCTTTGCACGGATTCCGCAAGCGGACCATAGCCGTCAATGGTGACGGCTCAGTGCCCCGTGGCCTAGCGCCCAAGCATCTCCGGCGCCGGCCGCCAGGCGGAATCTCTGTTCGGCGAATTCAGCCGCGAGAATTCCGTTGTGTGAACGGGGCCCTAGGCAAAACCCGGAATGGGTTCAACACACAAAAAAAGCTACAAATCCTTTATTATAGTTTTTTCTATGTGCCACTTTCACTCCTGGTTTTGGCTAAAAATCTAAATACTGTTTGTGAACTCGGCCTAAAGGTGAGTATTAATATTCTTATCTTGTGTGCCCAGTATGACCAATAGATTGAAATATTTATTGTTACTGATATGACAACCCTGGTTTATCTTTTAAAGCTAACACACTATATAAAAGAAGAAAATATTTTTTTCAATGAAAACAGAGACTGGATAACACCGCTAGATATTATGAATTGGGTAACAAGAAAATACCAAGGAATTGTGAAAAGGTCTATAACGGTTGTTGGAAGATTTGATGCATCTTTTCGAGAAGATAAACAGCTGGATATTAATCCCCAGATAATAACATGGAGACAGAACTCAGTAGGTTACCATGAAGTCATTTACCAGTATATAACATGTTTTCTAGAAGATCAAACCCAGGAATATGTTAGAGAAATGTATTTATTAACTAAAGGGGCTTTATAGAGGTTTTTATGTACTTTGAATGCCACCAGCTCAGGGTTTGGTATATTATTTATACATTTTTATTTTGATGAGAGGTGGGAACATATTGGTGCCCCTGCATGAAGGAAATTGCCATCCTAAAGGGGACATTCTGAGGTTAAATGACCTACCTACTTTGGGCATCTACCTAAAGTAGGGCTGAAATTATCTACTTGGTGATGTCTACCATATTTTTCGCCGTATAAGACGCACTTTTTCTTCCCCAAAACTGGGGGGAAAAAGTCGGTGCGTCTTATACGGCGAATACACCCCTATCGCGGCGGTCCCTGCGGCCATCAACGGCCGGGACCCGCGGCTAATACAGGACATCACCGATCGCGGTGATGCCCTGTATTAACCCTTCAGACGCGGCGATCAAAGCTGGGCATTTTTTGAAAATCTGACCACTGTCACTTTAAACATTAATAACTTTGGAATGCTTTTACTTATCATTCTGATTCCGAGACTGTTTTTTCGTGACATATTGTACTTTATGTTATTGGTAAAATTTCACTGATATTTGCATCCTTTCTTGGTAAAAAATCTAAAAATTTCATGAAAATTTTGAAAATTTAGCATTTTTCTAACTTTGAAAGTCTCTGCTTGAAAGGAAAATGGATATTCCAAATAAATGACATATTGATTCACATATACAATATGTCTAATTTGTGTTTGCATAAAAAATTGACAAGTTTTTACTTTTGGAAGACACCAGAGGGCTTCAAAGTTCCGCAGCAATTTTCCAATTTTTCTCAAGATTTTCAAAATCGTAATTTTTCAGGGCCCAGTTCAGGTTGGAAGTGGATTTTAAGGGTCTTCATATTAGAAATACCCCATAAATGACCCCATTATAATAACTGCACCCCCGAAAGTATTCAAAATGACATTCAGTAAGTGTTTTAACCCTTTAGGTGTTTCACAGGAATAGCAGCAAAGTGAAGGAGAAAATTCGAAATCTTCATTTTTTACACTCGCATTTTCTTGTAGACCCAATTTTTGAATTTTTACAAGGGGTAAAAGGAGAGAAATCACCCTAAAATTTGTAACCCAATTTCTCTCGAGTAAGGAAGTACCTCATATGTGTATGTAAAGTGTTCGGCGGGCGCAGTAGAGGGCTCAGAAGGGAAGGAGCGACAATGGGATTTTGGAGAGTGAGTTTTTCTGAAAGGGTTTTTGGGGGGCATGTCCCATTTAGGAAGCCCCTATGGTGCCAGAACAGTGGACCCCCCCCCACATGTGACCCCATTTTGGAAACTATACCCCTCATGGAATTTAATAAGGGGTGCAGTGAGCATTTACACCCCACTGGCGTTTGACAGATATTTGAAACAGTGGACTGTGCAAATCAAAAATTTTATTTTTCATTTTCACAGACCACTGTTCCAAAAATCTGTCATACACCAGTGGGGTGTAAATGCTCACTGCACCCCTTATTACATTCCGTGAGGGGTGCAGTTTCCAAAATGGGGTCACATATGGATATTTATTGTTTTGCGTTTGTCAGAACTGCTGTAACAATCAGCCACCCCTGTGCAAATCGCCTCAAATGTACATGGCGCACTCTCCCTTCTGGGCCTTGTTGTGCGCCCCCAGAGCACTTTGCGCCCACATATGGGGTATCTCCGTAGTCGGGAGAAATTGCGTTACAAATTTTGGGGGTCTTTTTTCCCTTTTACCTCTTGTGAAAATGAAAAGTATAGGGCAACACCAGCATGTCAGTGTAAAAAATTTATTTTTTTACACTAACATGCTGGTGTAGACCCCAACTTCACCTTTTCATAAGGGGTTAAAGAAGAAAAAGCCCCCCAAAATTTGTAAGGCAATTTCTCTCGAGTACGGCGATACCCCATATGTGTCCCAAAACTGTTGCCCTGAAATACGACAGGGCTCCAAAGTGAGAAAGCACCATGCGCATTTGAGGCCTGAATTAGGGATTTGCATAGGGGTATTCTATGCCAATGATTCCCAAACAGGGTGCCTCCAGCTGTTGCAAAACTCCCAGCATGCCTGGACAATCAATGGCTGTCCGGCAATACTGGGAGTTATTATTTTGCAACAGCTGGATGCTCCGTTTTGGAAACAGTAGCGTACCAGACGTTTTTCATTTTTTGGGGGGAGGGGGGCTGTGTAGGGGTATGTGTATATGTAGTGTTTTTAACTTTTTATTTTAGGTTAGTGTTAGTGTAGTGTAGTGTTTTTAGGGTACAGTCACATGGGCAGAGGTTCACAGCAAGTTTGCCGCTGGAAGTTTGAGCTGCAGCGCAAAATTTGCGCCATCTCAAACTTGCAGCACTCACTGTAAACCTCCGCCCATGTGAGTGTACCCTGTACATTCACATTGGGGGGGGGGGCAAACATCCAGCTGTTGCAAACTCCGAGCATGCCCTTTGGCTGTCCGTGCATGCTGGGAGTTGTAGTTTTGCAACAGCTGGAGGAACGCTGGTTTGGAAACACTAAGTTAAGTAATAAACTTTCAAGTGTTTTGCAACCAAACTTAGTGTTTCCAAACCAGTGTGCCTCCAGCTGTTGCAAAACTACAACTCCCAGCATGCATGGTCTGTCAATGCATGCTGGGAGTTATAGTTTTGCAACAATTGCAACAGCTGGAGGCACTGAGGTAGGAAACGGACAATGTTTCCCAACTAGTGTGCCTCCAGTTGTTGCAAAACTACAACTCCCAGCATGCCCAGACTGCCCAGGCATGCTGGAAGTTGTAGTTTGGCAATATCTGAAGGATCAGATGTTGCCGAACTACAACTTCCAGCATGCTTGGGCAGTCTGGGCATGCTGGGAGTTGTAGTTTTGAAACATCTGGAGGTCCACAGTTTGGAGACCACTGTATAATGGTCTCCAATCTGTGCTCTTCCAGATGTTAGAGAACTACAACTCCCAGCATGCCTGGACAGACTGAGCATGCTGAGATTTGTAGTTTTGCAACATCTGGAAGAGCACAGATTGGAGACCATTATACAGTGGTCTCCAAACTGTGGACCTCCAGATGTTGCAAAACTACAACTCCCAGCATGCCCAGAAAGCCAAAGGCTGTCTGGGCATGCTGGGAGTTGCAGTTTTGAAACTCTCAGAGGCAGCAGTGAGATCGCTTTACGGCGATCTCACTGCTGCCAATGAAGATGCCGCACTGCTGCCGGAAACTCACCTCCGGGACGCAGCGCAGCCAGGACCGCATGGAGGACGCCGGGACCGCTCGGGACACCGCTCGGACGGGTAAGCGACGCCGGGGGACGGGTCAGGGACACTTATCAGAGCGGTGTGTGTCCCGATCCCCGTGATCGGGACTCACACACCGCACTGCTAAGTATTTTCATAGCGAAACGCTGCTATCAGCTGGTCAGATTTGACCAGCTGATAGCAGCGATCGCTGGGGGGGGGGTGGGGGATGAAACCCCCCGTGGTTGCACGGTAAGATTGCTGGCTATCAGTGATAGCCACCATCTTTCCGGGCGCTGCGGGGTGCCGCGAGTAGCGGCAGTAATGTTCATGACGTACCTGTATGTCATGGGTCGGGAACACCTTGCCACCCATGACGTACAGGTATGTCAAAGGTCGGGAAGGGGTTAAAAGGCAAGTGCACCAATGATTGGTGCCTGGCCCAATCAGTCTGATTAGCTTCCACCTGCCCCCTGTCCATATAACCTCACTTCCCCTGCACTTCCTTGCCGGATCTTGTTGCCATTGTGCCTTGAGAAAGCTATCTCTGAGTTTGCCATTTCCAGTGTTCCTGACCTATTGCCGTTGCTATTGACTACGAACCTTGCCGCCTGCCCCGACCTTCTGCTACGTCTGACCTTGCCTCTGCCTAGTCCTTCTGTCCCACGCCTTCTCAGCAGTCAGCGAGGTTGAGCCATTGCCGGTGGATACGACCTGGTTGCTACCGCCGTGGCAAGACCATCCCGCTTTGCGGCGGGCTCTGGAGAAAACCAGTAGCAACTTAGAACCGGTCCGCCGGCACGGTCCACGCCAATCCCTCGCTGACACAGAGGATCCACATCCAGCTAGCCGAATCATAACAGTAGATCCGGCCATGGATCCCGCTGAGATGCCGCTGCCAAATCTCGCTGAGCTATCCACGGTGGTCGCACAGCAATCCCTACTGATCGCCCAACAAGGTCACCAGCTGTCGCACTTGACCACCATGCTACAGCAACTTCAGTCACAGCTACAGCAGCTGCTACAGCAACAACCATCTCCTCCGCTGGCTCCTGCACCTCCTCCGCAGCGAGCGGCCGCTCCTAACCTCCGCTTGTCCCTGCCGGACAAATTTGATGGGGACTCTAGACTCTGCCGTGGTCTCCTGTCTGGGAAGGCCCTGTCATGGGCCATACCACTCTGGGCACCTCTCTCACTGTATCCTTTGCAATCTACCCCTGTGCCTTCCGCCGAGGAGGCTACGCAAGTGGATCGGTCTCGCCTGACCCATGAAGAGAGGACTCGCCGCAGAGATAAAAATTTATGTCTGTACTGCGCTAGTACCGAACATTTCTTGGTGGATTGCCCTATTCGTCCTCCACGTCTGGGAAACGCATGCACGCACCCAGCTCACGTGGGATTGGCGTCTCTTAGTCTGAAGTCTGCTTCTCCACGTCTCACCGTACCGGTTCGGATTTCTCCTTCTGCCAACTCCTCCTTCTCAGCTGTGGCCTTCTTGGACTCTGGTTCTGTGGGAAATTTTATTTTGGCCTCTTTTGTTAATAAGTCCAACATCCCTGTGACCCGTCTCGCCAGGCCGCTCTACATTTCCTCGATCAACGAAGTAATATTGGACTGCACTGTGCGTTACCACACCGAACCCCTGCTCATGAGCATTGGACAGCATCTCGAAAAAATTGAACTTTTTGTTTTGCCCAACTGCACCTCTGAAGTGCTCCTTGGTCTGCCATGGCTCCAACGCCACTCTCCTACCCTTGACTGGACCACCGGGGAGATCAAGAGCTGGGGTGCTTCTTGCCACAAAAAATGCCTCACGTCTGCTCCCAGTCCCGTCAGTCAAACCTCAGTGTCTCCTCCTTTGCCTGGTCTCCCCAAGGCCTATCAGGACTATGCTGTGTCTCCTCCTCATAGCCCCCGTCCTGGTAACACTCTGCCCCGTGCCAAGCTTCACCCTCTTCCCCCCCCTCCCCACTCCCAAGCCTTCTGGTTTGCCCGCTGTTGATGAGGTTTCCCGGGACTTCTCCACCGTTTGGAAAGAGACTCAAAAATCCCTCATACAGGCCTCATCCCGGATGAAGAAGCATGCCGACAAAAAAAGAAGAACTCCTCCTGTCTTTGTTCCTGGAGACAGAGTGTGGCTCTCCGCCAAGTATATCCGCTTCCGTGTCCCCAGTTATAAACTGGGACCACGTTATCTTGGACCCTTTAAAATCAAGTGCCAAATCAATCCTGTTTCCTACGAACTCCTTCTTCCCCCTTCTCTCCGTATTCCTAACGCTTTTCATGTCTCTCTCCTTAAAGCGCTTATCCTTAACCGCTTCTCTCCCAACGTTGTTGCTCCTACTCCTGTCTCCGGGTCCTCAGATGTCTTCTCGATTAAAGAATTTTCAGGTTCCAAAAAGAGGGGGAGACCCAAGGGGGGGGGTACTGTTATGCCGAGCGCTCGCGGCGTTCCTCTCTCTGCAGCGCCCCGGTCAGACCCGCTGACCCGGAGCGCTGCACTGACACTGCCGGCGGGGATGCGATTCACGTCACTCACCTGTCCCGGTCCCCGGCTGTCATGTCCTGGCTCTGCTCCTTAGGGCGTGCGCGCGCCAGCTCTCTAAGATTTAAAGGGCCAGGGCACCAATGATTGGTGCCTGGCCCAATCAGTCTGATTAGCTTCCACCTGCCCCCTGTCCATATAACCTCACTTCCCCTGCACTTCCTTGCCGGATCTTTGTTGCCATTGTGTCTTGAGAAAGCTATCTCTGAGTTGGCCATTTCCAGTGTTCCTGACCTATTGCCGTTGCTATTGACTACGAACCTTGCCACCTGCCCCGACCTTCTGCTACGTCTGACCTTGCCTCTGCCTAGTCCTTCTGTCCCACGCCTTCTCAGCAGTCAGCGAGGTTGAGCCGTTGCCGGTGGATACGACCTGGTTGCTACCGCCGCTGCAAGACCATCCCGCTTTGCGGCGGGCTCTGGTGAAAACCAGTAGCAACTTAGAACCGGTCCACCGGCACGGTCCACGCCAATCCCTCTCTGACACAGAGGATCCACATCCAGCTAGCCGAATCATAACATACCGTATTTTTCGCCGTATAAGACGCACTTTTTCTTCCCCAAAACTGGGGGGAAAAAGTCGGTGCGTCTTATATGGCGAATGCACCCCTATCGCGGCGGTCCCTGCGGCCATCAACGGCCGGGACCCGCGGCTAATACAGGACATCACCGATCGCGGTGATGCCCTGTATTAACCCTTCAGACGCGGCGATCAAAGCTGACCGCCGCGTCTGAAGGGAAAGTGACACTAACCCGGCTGTTCAGTCGGGCTGTTCGGGACCGCCGCGATTTCACCGCGGCGGTCCCGAACAGCCCGACTGAATAGCCGGGTTAGTGCTTACAGGACACCGGGAGGGACCTTACCTGCCTCCTTGGTGTCTGCTCCGTGCCGGGATCCCCTGTATGCCGGCGCTCTCCTTCCTCGTCGTCGCGTACGTACGTGATGGCGTGATGGCGGCGACGGAGAGCGAGGATACCCGGCCGGCAGCAGAGACGTTCCGGAACGACGGGGACATGGCGACAGCGATGGAGCGACATTCAGGGCAGCGGTGACGGGTCCGGAGCGGCGGGGACACGTGAGTATTACCTCCTCATGCAGTGGTCTTCAATCTGCGGACCTGCAGATGTTGTAAAACTACAACTCCCAGCATGCCCGGACAGCCAACGGCTGTCCGGGCATGCTGGGAGTTGAAGTTTTGCAACATCTGGAGGACCGCAGGTTGAAGACCACTATTGGGTTCTAAATCTTTATTTTTTAAGATTTTGCCCCTAAAAATTGGGTGCGTCTTATACGCCGGTGCGTCCTATAGGTATATATTTTATATATATATATATATATATATATATATATATATATATATATATATATATATATTTTGTGACACCCATGCAAGATTGGCTGTGAAGGGGAGGTATATGTTACCGAGATTCCTCTCCTACGTGAGGTAACAGCAGAGCCGCTCACCTGCTCGGAAATAATTTAGGTGATCAGAGGGCGGATATATAAGAGAAGCCATGAGAGCCGATAAATCTCTCTTCTGGATGGGGACACAGAATGTGGACATTAAGTTTGATGTGATCTGGATCTTCTTAGCAATTGGCCGGTTTAAGAAACTTGTATTTCTTGAACCCATTGTAGTAAATCAACTCACGTGCTCTGGCTCCTCTGCGTCACAAACTGTGTATAGCAAGCGGAAAAAAATGGCACTGTGTTCAGGACTCCTGGCCCAGTGACTTGAGAAAAGTCTCGTTGTGAAGACCGAAACGTAGCACAGTATGGGTGGGTGAATAAACCACGCTGCTTTCACGTTATTTTGGAGTGCCACTTCTTTATCCAGTGGATATGAGGTCTATGGGGTATTGAGTCCTACCTTCAGTCGCTGAGCACCCATTTGGACCAGGAGTCCTGAACACAGTGCCAGTTCTTTTTCACTTGCTATACACATGAATTACTTGAACAATGCCATTCATGGTTGTATTGTCTTATTCATGTTCCTAAATGTTCTGTCTCCATTTGCTTTTCATTTGATTTCTTTTTTGTTCTTGAAAACCTTAATAAAATTCTTTCAAAATAAAGCTTGCTTACAAATTCCGGACTTAAGCCTCTCAGGGGGGCAAGATAGGGGTATTACCAAACTTTCAAATATTTCACATTCCTCAGGCCTGTTACCTTTTATTACTATTATGGACAAATTCAAGCTCCCACACACTGAATTCTATAAGTATCTGCAAATTAGGCAAACCTCCTCCAAAAACCACATGTCCTTCCTATAGCTTTTGTTTTTTCTCCACATGCACTATAAAAAGGCATATCACAAGCATATATAATTAATATATAAATAATTTTAACCTTGCTTGGAGTAAATGGCTTGAGTTTAAAGGGGTGCTCCTGTGGAAAACTTTTTTTTTTTTTAATCAACTGGTGCCAAAAAGTTAAACAGATTTGTAAATCACTTCTATTAAAAAATATTAATCCTTCCCGTACTTTTCAGGGGCTGCATACTAAAGAGAAATCCAAAAAGAAAATTCCTGTGATGTCCTGACCACAGTGCTCCCTGCTGACCTCTGCTGTCCATTTTAGGAACTATCCAGAAAAGGAGAAAATCCCCATAGGCAACATATGCTTCTCTGTACAGTTCCTAAAATGGACAGCAGAGGTCAGCAGAGAGCACTGTGGTCAGGACATCACAGGAAATGCATTTCTTTTTGAATTTCTTTTTAGTATACAGCCCCTAAAAGTACTGGAAGGATTAAGATTTTTTATTAGAAGTGATTTTCAAATCTGTTTAACTTTCTGGCACCAGTTGATTTAAAAAAAAAGTTTTCTACGGGAGTACCCCTTAAAGCCTTTATATTAAAAATCTTGGATCATTTCTGTCTCTGAAATAGGGAACAGGAAGAAATAAAGATAGGAAATATATTGATTAACCCCTTAAGGACGCAAGACGTACTCAAACGGCCCCTTTTCCGAGTCCTTAAGAACTCAGGACGTTTGAGTCGCTAGCTGGAGGGGAGCGGTGCCCGATGCCTGCTGAAATCGTTCAGCAGGCATCGCGGCATATAGCCCATGGGCTCATGATGACCCCCCCCCCCATGCTGACGATGGCCGCAGATCACTGGACAATTCAGCCCAGCGATTTGTGGCGGATTCCGGGTCAATCGGGTCTCCATGTTTACCGGCCGACCAATCAGGGCACCTGCTGCGGGTGTCACTCCCGCAACCCTCTCCGCCCCTCTTCCGGAGGACGTGATCGGGTGCGGGAAGAGGACCCCGGCAGCTGGGGACCCCGATCCCCGGCGTCAATGTTGGGATCGGGGCCCCAGGAGCGGCGGCGAGGGACTGACCTGAAGCGGCGTGGATCAGCAGTTGGAGATGAGTGACAGCCTCCTGCTGTTGCTTAGCAACAATTCCCAGCATGCAAAAAGGGCATGATGGGCATGCTGGGACTTATAGTTTTGCAACAGCTGGAGGCACATTTTTTCTATGGAAAAGTGTACCTTCAGCTGTTGTATAACTACAACTCCAAGCTTGCACAAACAGCTAAAGTGCATGCTGGGAGTTGTAGTGGTGCATCTGCTGGTTGCATGACTACAACTCCCAGCATGCCCGTTGGCCGTCGGTGACTGCTGAGAGTTGTAGTTTTACAACAGCTGTAGGCACACTGGTTGTGTATTACTAAGTTTGTGACCTAACTCCAGTGTTTCACGACCGTTGTGCCTCCAGCTGTTGCAAACTACAACTCCCAGCATACACCATACATGCTGGGAGTTGTATTTTTGCAACAGCTGGAAGCACACTGATTGTGAAACACTGAGTTAGGTCACAAACTCAGTGATACACAACCAGTGTGCCTACAGCTGTTGCAAAACTAAAACTCAGCATGTACAGTCTGTCAGTGCATGCTGGGAGTTGTAGTTTTGCAACAGCTAGATGTCCCCCCCTCCAATGTGAATCTACAGGGTACACTCACATGGGTGGAGGTTTACAGTAAGTATCCGGCTGCAAGTTTGAGCTGCCGCAGCTCAAACTGCCAGCGAGAGACTACTGTGAACCCCCGCCTGTGCGACTATACCCTAAAAAACACTACACTAACACAAAATAAAAAGTAAAAAACACTACATATAGACATACCCCTACACAGCCCCCCTCCCCAATAAAAAGGAAAAACATCTGGTACGCCACTGTTTCCAAAACGGAGCCTCCAGCTGTTGCAAACCAACTACTCCCAGTATTACCAGAAAGCCACTGGCTGTCCAGGCATGCTGGGAGTTTTACAACATCTGGAGGCACCCTGTTTGGGAATCACTGGCGTAGAATACCCCTATGTCCACCCCTATGCAATCCCTAATTTAGGCCTCAAATACGCATGGCGCTCTCACTTTGGAGCCCTGTCGTATTTCAAGGCAACAGTTTATGGTAACATATGGGGTATCGCCGTACTCGGGAGTAATTGTGTTACAAATTTTTGGGGGTATTTTCTGCTTTTACCCTTTTTAAAAATGTAAAATTTTTGGGAAAACAAGCATTTTAGGTAAAAAAAATAAAAAAATTTTACATATGCAAAAGTCGTGAAACACCTGTGGGGTATAAAGGTTCACATTACCCCTTGTTACGTTCCCCGAGGGGTCTAGTTTCCAAAATGGTATGCCATATGGTTTTTTTTGCTGTCCTGGCACCATAGGGGCTTCCTAAATGTGGCATGCCCCAGAGCAAAATTTGCTTCCAAAAAGCCAAATGTGACTACTCCTTTTCGGAGACCTGTAGTGCGCCAGCAGAGCACTTTTCACCCCACTATGGGGTGTTTTCTGAATCGGGAGAAATTGGGCTTCAAATTTTGGGGGTTATTTTCTGCTATTACCCTTTTTTAAAGTGTAAAATTTTTGGGAAAACAAGCATTTTAGGTAATTTTTTTTTTTTTTTTTACATTTGCAAAAGTCATGAAACACCTGTGGGGTATTAAGGCTCACTTTATCCCATGTTACATTCCCCGAGAGGTCTAGTTTCCAAATGGTATGCCATGTGTTTTTTTTTTTGCTGTTTTGACACCCTAGGGGCTTCCTAAAGGTGACATGCCCCCCAAAAACCATTTCAGAAAATTGTTCTCTCCAAAATCCCCTTGTCGCTCCTTCCCTTCTGAGCCCTCTACTGCGCCCGCCGAACAATTTACATAGACATATGAGGTATGTGCTTACTTGAGAGAAATTGGGCTACAAATACAAGTAACATTTTTTATAATGGGGTCATTTATGGGGTATTTCTAACATGAAGACCCTTCAAATCCACTTCAAAACTGAACTGGTCCCTGAAAAATATCGAGTTTGAAAATTTTGTGGAAAATTGGAAAATTGCTGCTGAACTTTGAAGCCCTTTGGTGTCTTCCAAAAGTAAAAACTCATAAATTTTATGATGCAAACATAAAGTAGACATATTGTATATGTGAACCAAAAAAAATTATTTTGAATATCCATTTTTCTTATCTTCAAAGTTCGAAAAATGCAACATTTTCATTTTTTTCATCAAATTTTGGGATTTTTCACCAAAAAAGGATGCACGTTACCATAAAATTTTACCACTATCTTAAAGTAAAATATGTCACGAAAAAACAATCTCGGAATCAGAATGATAAGTAAAAGCATTCCAGAGTTATTAATGTTTAAAATGACAGTGGTCAGAGTCCTTAAGGTGAAAAAGGGCTAAGTCCTTAAGGGGTTAAAAACCGAAGAGATTGACCTAAAGAATAGATCAATTACTTAATAAATAAATTACAAAAAAAAATCAGCAACTCTAATAAGGAATAGATAGACTTTCAAGCTCTTGCATATTGACATCAAAACAAAAGTGGTATCGATATAAACTACCGATAACGGCACTCATACAGCTCCGTATACGGAAAAATAAAAAAGTTATTGAGGTCAAAGTAGGACAATTTTAAGGATTGTCCTTGTAGACAAAGTTTTACTATTTTAAAAGGAATACAATAATAGAAAAAATATTTAAATGCAGGTATTAGTTTATTCGTATTGACCCACAGAATAGAGATTACATGTCAGTTTTGCTGTAAAACACACTGCATAAAAAATATCACCCAAAAGTGGAAAGTGTTTTTTATATTATTTTCTCATTTTCATTGATATTTTTTTTTTTCATTTTCATGAATATTTTATGAAAAGGGATCATTGCTCCGTATAATTGGTCCTGCAAAAAAAAAAATAAATAAATAAAAAAACAAGCCCAATGATGCTCCGTGGATGCAAAAAATATGAAAAAATAGGTTTCTTAAAAGATCCTTTCTAAGTCAAAGCAGAGAATCACTGAGGAGAACAACCCCGCTCTGATAACACAAATATCTTTACACAATTCCCCATTCATTATTATATAATATTAAATTTCCCTTGAAGAAGCAAAGAACTTTCCTCTGGGTGCTTCATACTACGAAGGGGATTTTAGTTGGACAATTGCTTTAGTGTTTTATTCACTTTTATATATAATATATATATATATATATATATATATATATATATATATATGTGTGTGTGTGTGTGTGTGTGTGTGTGTGTGTGTTTTACATGGTATGGAAGAGAATATGCATTTTAATCACTTATGTATTTAGCAAAATGAAGAATGAAGTGGCACTCCAAAGGATTCAATCTAAAAAGTGGTGCTTTATTCACCCATCAGTACAAGGTACAACATTTCGATCCACAGTCAGGATCTTTTTCAAGCATAGTTCGTATTGAATTTATGTGTTTCCTTATACTTAGAATCCTAAAGGTCGGTGCATTGAGCCCTGTCTGCCAGGAACCCGAAAAGTTCTCAGAGGAGGATATCACATCTGCTGCTATGACTGTATCCCATGTCCAGAAGGAGAATTTACAAATCATCCAGGTATATATATATAAATATATATACCAAATATACCAAAGTTCTCCCTGCTGACACGTCTGTCTCAGGAACTATCAAGAGAAGGCGCAAATCCCCATAGCAAAACTATCCTACTCTTGACAGTTCCTGAGACAGACAGAGGTGTCAGCAGAGCACTTTGGTCAGACAGAAAAAAATAAATAAAAAGAAAATAACTTCAGTATACAGCAGCTGATAAGTACTGGAAGGGTTAAGATTATTAAATTGAAGTAATTTAGAAATCTATTTGATGTTCTGGCACCAGTTTATTTAAAAAAAAAATGTTTTTCACCGGAGTCCCATCCTCTAGATTTCACCTGCAATAGAGATTCTTCCTTGAGCTGGTTCTGTATTTCTTTGTTTAATTTTGACTTGACTTGTCTAACTTCTCTTTATCTGACTGTTCACTCATTCCCTGTGTTTTGGTATTGCTCCCTAATCTGTGTCTGTTTAACCCATTTTGTCCTGACTTTTGTATTGTATTTGTGTTATTGTTTTTTGTGGACATTGTTACACTGTGCACTTCCTTCAGAGTAGGGAACGTTGGCAAGTTGGGGGTCTGACTTTTTGGCGGATCGTTGGGTAGTGAGTAGCCTAGGACTGTGCTTATTCCACACCAATAAGCAGTTTTTAAGCAGGAAGTAACTTGATCCCACATGCCCATAATTTGTAAACTTTATGCTCACTCAAGAGAATACTATCTCTAGTGTAGACTCCATCTGATGAGATCACCTTTTCAAGGTGGGATGGTGTACACTGTGTTCAGACAATAGACAATATACTAAGAATCTTAATTTTTACAGAACAATATTGCAATTGAATATAGTCATCTGTGCCAGTTAAAACTGTTGAGTCCCATATTCCAACCGTGCATGAACTGTCAAGGGCATCCCAAATGCCATCAGCCAAGATATCAATATCAGGGGCTTGACCCAGACGACCAAATAATAACACATGCAGTGGCACACTTCTGACGGTCTAAACACCACTCTAGTCCCTGTAAACATGGTCTTCTACCAATGTTGGGATTACAACTACCAGCCGGTTCTGTCTAGACAATCGGTACCAACCCGCATATGCAAACATTCTCCCTTCTTAAGAGCACACTTTATCTTAAGGCATATCAGTGCCCACTGGTTATCAGACATCATGGGTACAAGGGAACGGTTTAGCTGGTAATTTGTATATTAATAAAACTGTATACAATGGTGGACCTGTCTGCTACTTTGGCAATGTTAAGGCCTCTTTAAGACCTGTATAAATCATGGCAGTGCAGTTGCTCACTCTACCAGCTGACTAAGAAACATGTTGCACAGCCTTCAATTATCAGCAAAGGGATTATCACTTCTTTTACTTCAACACCCTCACAAAGTATGGGCTTTCCCAGAAGCATTGTAGATCCCTAAAAATTTACAAAAGCAACAGCTCAGTAGAGGCAAAGGAATCATCAAGAATAATTATACAGCAACAGAAGAATGCAGCAGCACACTGCCAGCACAAGGCTATAGGTGAAACATGAATATGCAGTTAAAACATGGAGAGCTATACAGCTATGGTGTAATAGATGCAAATGTAAAACTATGAAATAGTGAGGCACTTAGCTTGCAAATTTGTCTCCGCCGGCGGTCAAATAGCTTGGACCGTCCCACCGCGATAAGGTGGCCTCATTGGGACGGACCCTACACTGTGAATATGCCTCTGTGTGAACAGTTCAGTAAGCATGGCAGGGTCTGGAACATCCAAGACACCTTATATACACACCTGATAGAGGTGGGTGGGGTGCAAGGCCAACATGGAGGTAGCCACTCCCCCATATGTGCAATACAGACAAAGAATAAGTCAGCCAGCACTTTAGTTGATACCAAACTAATATATGGACCTGGCCTACAGGTGCACGCTACTAGGCTAGATATACAGCAACAGAAGAATGCAGCAGCACACTGCCAGCACAAGGCTATAGGTGAAACATGAATATGCAGTTAAAACATGGAGAGCTATACAGCTATGGTGTAATAGATGCAAATGTAAAACTATGAAATAGTGAGGCACTTAGCTCTCAAATTTGTCTCCGCCGGCGGTCAAATAGCTTGGACCGTCCCACCGCGATAAGGTGGCCTCATGGGACGGACCCTACACTGTGAATATGCCTCTGTGTGAACAGTTCAGTAAGCATGGCAGGGTCTGGAACATCCAAGACACCTTATATACACACCTGATAGAGGTGGGTGGGGTGCCAGGCCAACATGGAGGTAGCCACTCCCCCGTATATGCAATACAGACAAAGAATAAGTCAGCCAGCACTTTAGTTGATACCATATCAACTAAAGTGCTGGCTGACTTATTCTTTGTCAAGAATAATTATAGTTAGACAAGCCAGAGGTCCAGACAAAAAGTTCAGTGCAGTTCTTCCCTTTTCAAGTGGTGGACTCTGCACCTTTCAGAAAACTGATGGCTTGTGCCGAGCCGAGATGGAGAGTCCCAAGCCGTCATTTCTTTTCGAAAAAGGCAGTACCAGCCCTGCACAAACATGTCGGTGTGTACGGCAGCTCCCTGTTCGGCAGCTCCCTCCCAAAGTGCACGGCAGCTCCCTGTGGAGCTGTAACTATGGTAAGGGACAATACATGTCCTTTATGGCCCACTGGGTGAATGTTTATTCTTGCACAGCCTCACCAGAAACTTGGCCAGGTCATGCCGCTTCTGCCTCCACGCTCTTACGCCGTTGGTGCTGCGACAATGTCCGACTCTGCCTCCTCATCCTATGCCATTTCCTCAGCCTCCACTGCATGGACAAGTCACAGGGTCCCTCCAGCATGCCATGTGTGCAGGGCACGGTGGTGTTCTTCACCTGGTTTGCTTTCTGCTGAAAGTGATTCGCCAAGAAATTGAATCATGGTTTTCTCCGAGACAACTGGAAATGAGAACCATCGTGACCGACAATGGGAAGAACATCTTGTCTGCGCTGCGTCAAGGAAGGCTGAGCCATGCACCCTGCATAGCACACATGTTCAATCTGGTTGTCAAGCATATCCTAAAGTCTTCCACTCAATTGCAACACATCCTAACAATGGCAAGGAAACTTTGCATGCACTTCAGCCAAATAACACCCTCCTTGAGTTGCAGTGTCAGAACGGCATCCCCCAACATAGTCTGATATGCAACGCTTTCACCCGTTGGAATTCCACCCTCCATAAGTTGGACCAACTATATGAACAAAGAAAAGCCATCATCAATTTCTTGATTATCCAAGCGGATAGGGGTACTCCCCTATGTAACTTTAATGTCAACCAGTGGCAGCTCATACGTGACACCTGCCGTTTGCTCAGGCACTTGGAGGAAGCGACATTATTAGTCAGTCACCAGGATTATGGGATGGATAACGTCATTCCACTGCTTCATTTCCTACAACAGATGGTGGAAACTATGGCTGATCAGACAAGGTGCCTACATCTCATTGCCATATGAGCCCTGTGGAGCTGAACTGGAAGAGGAGGTTTGACAGGAGAGGAGGAGCAGCAGCAGCCAGAAGAGCTACACGGTGATGAGAAAGACAAGACAGAGGACCCAGATACACCGTGGCAGTACACAGTGGAGATGGAGGCAGGGAGTCCCTCTGAGTCACTTGCACAACTGTCACGATGCATGTTTAGTAGTGACTGCCGAAATTGTCACCTTTCAGCAGTGGGATGACTTCTGGCTCTCCACTATGTTGGACGCTCGTTACTGGCACAAAATGGGGGCCTTTTTGACACCCACTGAGAGGGAGGACAAACTGACCTACTACAGAGTCATCCTATATAGTCAGTTGGCCGATACCTATCTGCGCCATCGTCCATCCTCTCTCAGGTCTGACTCAGGGGGCACTCTGCGCTCACCTTCCACTGCCATGGCTGCGTGGGTGGGGTGGCAGGAGCAGTACCAGCTCCATCTGCAGAAGCCTGAGTCTACAGTCGCTGATGAGTAGCTTTCTTCACCCGCATAGTGAAACAACTCATCAGCAGCAGGTAGACCTTGAGCAGGATCTGAACCAGCAGGTGGTGGCATACCTTGACATGCCCATGCCAACACACATTGAAGATCCGCTGGACTTCTGGGCTGGCAAACTGGATTTGTGGCCCCAACTAGCAGAGTTCGCCCTGGAAAAGCTTTCCTTCCCGGCAGTAATGTGCCATCAGAGCGCATGTTTAGTGCAGCGGGGGCCATAGTTACCCCAAGGAGGACTCACCTGTCCACCAAAAATGGGGAGAGACTGACCTTTGTCAAGATAAATCAGGCATGGATCAGCCAGGATTTCCACCCACCAATGCCTGATGCATCAGAGTAGATTAACCATGGTGTCACACCAACACTTTACAAATATGGATAAAGCAAAAAATATTTAAGGTGCTTCTCCCCAGTTACAGAAATTCCTCCACATCAGATCTCAAGTAATTATTGAGGATATGCATGAACTAAAGCTTAACATATGGACCCAATTTTTTTTTTAATCAAACAAAAAGAAAGATGTGCAAAAAACACCATGTGCCACCTACACCACCAAGTATTGATGTGATGCAAAAACCTCTATAAGGTGGAAGGGAACAACGTATGGTCCATTGTAACAGGTGGGGGTAAAAACTGGCCCTGTAAGGCTCTACTCTCGCCCAATTGATTCCCTTTTTGTCAAGTGTTACTCGCCCTAAAAAGGGCACCCCACACAGGAACCTCTCCCTATTTCCACCTAAAAACCCTGCTATTTCCCAGGGTTTTTGGATGGAAATAGGGAGATGTTTGTGTGGAGCCACCCTTTTTAGGGCAGGTAACACTTGCCAAGAAGGGAATTAATAGGGCGAGAGTAGGGCCTTTAAGGGTCAGTTTTTACCCCCACCTTTTACAATGGACCATACGTTGTTCCCTTCCATCTTTTAGAAGTTTTTGCATCACATCAATACTTGGTGGTGTAAGTGGCACATGGTGTTTTTTGCACACCTTTCCTTTTGTTTGATTTAAAAAAAATTGGGGTCCATATATTCTATCCTAAGAATATTATTAACCCCTTAATGACCAAGTCCATTTTCACCTTAAGGACCACGCCAATTTTATGTTTGCATTTTCTTTTTTTCCTTCTCGCCTTCTAAAATCCATAACTCTTTTATATTTCCATCTACAAACCCATATAAGGGCTTGTTTTTTGTGTGAGCAATTGCACTTTGTAATGAGACCTCTAATTTTACCATAAAATGTTCGGCGAACCCAAGAAAAAAAATTTTTAGGGAGGAAATTTTAATGAAAACCCAAATTTTGCACATTTTGGAGGGGTTCGTTTTCACACTGTACAATTTACGGTAAAAATGATATGTGTTCTTTATTCTGCGGGTCAATACGATTAAAATGATACCCATGGCTAGATACTTTTATATTTTTGTACCGCTTAAAAAAAATCGACAAATGGACAAAATCAGTCATCTAAAATCGCCATATTTTGACCACCTATAACTTTTTCATTTTGCCGTATATAGGGCGGTATGAGGGCTCATTTTTTTGCGCCGTCATCTGTACTTTGTTAGGTGCCATATTTGCACATATAAAACTTTTAGATCATTTTTAATAAAAAAAATTTAATAAAATGTGACAAAAAAGCAGCATTTTTGGACTTTTTAAATTTTTTATGTTTACGCCATTCACCGTACGGGATAATTAACATTATATTTTGATAGTTCGGACATTTACACATGCGGTGATACCAAATATGTTTATAAAAAAAAAACGTTTAGGCTTTTTGGGGGTAAAATGGGAAAAACTGACAATTTTCATTTTTATTGGGGGAGGGGATTTTTCACTTTTTTTTTTACTTTTTATTTTTACATTTTTCAAATTTTTTTTAACACTTTTTATGTCCCCATATGGGGCTATCTATAGCAATCCATTGATTGCTAATACTGTGCAGTGCTATGCATAGGACACAGCACTGCTCAGTATTATCGGTGATCTTCTGCTCTAGTCTGCTCGACCTCAGACCAGAGCAGAAGACCCCGGGAGACAGCCGGAGCCAGGTGAGGGGACCTCCGGCCGCCATGCTGGATGATCGGATCGCCACGGCAGCGCTGTGGGCGATCCGATCATCCAATCAAAGTACCGCAATGCTGCAGATGCCATGATCTGTATTGATCATGGCATCTGAGGGGTTAATGGCGGACATCCGGACAATCGCGGATGTCGGCCATTACGGGCGGGTCCCTGGCTGCCGTATATGATGCGAGCACCCTTCAGATGCTCACGGTCATACACAGGAAGTAAATGTACGTCCTGGTGCGGGAAGCCAAACCAGGACGTACATTTATGTCCGTGGTCGTTAAGGGGTTAAAATTTTAGTTTTAGCTAATGCATATCCTCAATAATTACTTGTGCACACTTAACCACTTTGACAAAAAAGTCTGGTTTCTTCTGCCTACCTGCCTCAGCTACTATGCTGATCCTGCCACCTGCCTGATGCCACACATCTGATGCCAAGTTCTCCTTTCACCCACCTTCATCTGTGGGTACTGGTATTGCCACCCACCACCCCAATCTTTCACCGGGTCACTTTCGGGATTACTTATGCTGCAATCTCCAGGCTGTGTCATTGTGCCCCCATATGGTCTCCTCATGCTGCCACCACCTCCAGGCTGTGTCATTCTGCCACTATATGGTCTCCTCATGCTGCCGCCACCTCCAGACTGTGTCATTCTGCCACTATAGGGTCACCTCATGCTGATGCAACCTCCAGGCTGTGTCATTCTGCCACCATATGGTCTCCTCATGCTGATGCCACCTCCAGGCTGTATCATTCTGCCATCATATGGTCTTGTCATGCTGATGCCACCTCCACGCTGTGTAATTTTGCCACTATATTGTCTCCTCATGCTGCTGCCACATCCAGTCTGTCATTCTGCTACCGTATGGTCTCCTCATGCAGATGCCACCTCCAGGCTGTGTCATTCTGCTGCCATTTGGTCTCCTCATGCTTCCGCCACCTCCAGGCTGTGTCATTCTGCCACCATATGGTCTTCTCATGCTGATGCCACCTCCAGGCTCTTTCACTGTGACGCTTTGTGGCCTACATACGCTGCCTCCATGTCCAGGCTGTGTCATTCTGCCGTCATTTGGTCTCGTGTTGCTGCTGGCACATTACATTAACCCCTTAAGGACCGGGGGTTTTTCCGTTTTTGCATTTTCTTTTTTGCTCCTTGCCTTTAAAAAATCATAACTCTTTCAATTTTGCACCACCAATTCTACTTTGTAATGACGTCAGTCATTTTGCCCAAAAATCTACGGTGAAACGGAAAAAAAATCATTATGCTACAAAATTGAAAAAAAAAAAACAGTTTTGTAACTTTTGGGGGCTTCCGTTTCTACGAAGTATATTTTTCGGTAAAAATGACACCTTATCTTTATTCTGTAGGTCCATACAATTAAAATGATACCCTACTTATATAGGTTTGATTTTGTCATATTACTGGAAAAAATCATAACTACATGCAGGAAAATTAATACGTTTAAAATTGTCATCTTCTGACCCCTATAACTTTTTTATTTTTCCAGTATGGGGCGGTATGAGGGCTCATTTTTTGCGCTGTGATCTGAAGTTTTTAACGATACCATTTTTGCATTGATAGGACTTATTGATCGCTTTTTATTCATTTTTAAATTATATAAAAAGTGACCAAAAATGCACTATTTTGGACTTTGGAATTTTTTTGCGCCCACGCGATTGACCGAGCGGTTTAATTAATGATACATTTTTATAATTCGGACATTTCCGCACGCGGTGATACCATATTTGTTTATTTTTATTTTTGTTTACACTGTGTTTTTTTATGGGAAAAGGGGGGTGATTCAAACTTTTAATAGGGGAGGGGTTAAATGATATTCATTCACTTTTTTTTTTCACTTTTTTTTTGCAGTGTTATAGCTCCCATAGGGACCTATAACACTGCACACACTGATCTTTATCATTGATCACTGGTTTCTCATAGGAAACCAGTGATCGATGATTCTACCACATGACTGCTCATGCCTGGATCTCAGGCACCGAGCAGTCATTCCGATCGGACCAGCCTTGTTTAGTTAAACGTCCATGGCTTAATATTTTTGACAAGCATATGATAATGGCAGGATCTATCCAGTAGCTTTCCAGGGTCAGGCCTGAATCACTGAGAGGGAGGACAAACTGATACACTACTCTGTCGTTGTGCCGCTCTGCGGCCTACATAGGATGCCACCACCTCCATCCTGTGTCATTGCGCCAACATATAGTCTCCTTATACTGCTGCCACATCCAGGCGCTATCATAGTGCCGCCCTATGGTCTCATCATGCTGCTGCCTCCTCCAGACTCTGCCATTGTGCCACATGTGATCTACTTGTTATATTTCTTTGGTTGTCATACAGTATTTTTTCAAAGTCAACCCTTTGGGCACCTGGGACACTCAATTATGAGCATCGGGGGCGCTGAGAGGCAGGTGCTGGAACAGGTGGTAGCTCGCCTCGCAGCAGACTGCCCTCCAATGGGTCCTCAAAAATAATTTTCAATATTACAAAATTGGGTCCTCCAAAATTTTACATTTTTTTTTAAATTAAATTAAAATAAAATAAAATATAAATTAAATAAAAAAATATATATTTAATCTTCTTAATTGTAACGCCATACGGTCTCCTGACCCTGCTCCCACATCCAGATGCTCTGCAGCAGTGATTCTAATAGCGATGCCTGTTATCTGCATGTCATACTGAATAACAGTATTATTTTACTAACCAAGCACACTCCCTATGCGTGTTATTACACTATTGAGGCTCTCTGTAGCCCGGAAATAGCCTCTTTTAATAGCGATTTGCCGCAAATAAATTCGGATCAAACCGATTTGGGGGGGGGGGGGGGGGGAATTTGGCGAATCGTCCGAATCACATTTTTCAAAAATGTGCTCATCTCAAATGACTACACTGCAAAAGAAGGTTGTAACCAATAGGTAAGATGGTTCATTTTTACACTAACTATGACAGGAAAACCTTGATGTCACATATGGGCAGGGAACAGTGAAGCCCTAACTCACCCACAGCCACTGTCCCTACCTATTGCCTATCCGCCCTAAGTGACGGATCGACAACCACAATGACAAACCCTCCCTGCTAAGTGTTAGGACAGCATTGTCAAAATAATAAAATACAAAAACAGTAGAAGTTGGAAAACCGCTGGAGGCACGCAAACTAACTGAGATACACTAAGACACACATACGGTCAAAACAATAAGTCTAGCCGAGGTTGTTACCAAGTAATAGCCGAGTACAGGAGAAGAGTCAAGGGAAAATCCAAAAATCAATAAATAAGCAGGAGGTGTCAGCTATGGTATAACCTTTCACAGACAATGAACTGATCACTGCTCCTAGCTTATATATGAAGGTGATCAGGGATATACCTCCCTGATAGGTAGCAGAGCTGATAACCACACCCAGATAACACAGGTGAGCTCCAAACAGTGCCAGCCCAACTAGAGTCATTTAACTCTTCATGTTCGACCAGAGCCATACATTGAACTTGATGTATCACATGTCATATTTATATTTTTATATAATACATGCATTTATATTATGATGGTATGTATGATATACTATATACTGAAGTTAGATATTTTTATTTTTATTTATAGATAGTGAAAATTGCCAGAGATGTCCTAAAGATAAATGGCCAAATGAGCGAAAGAACAATTGTATTATAAGGGATTATGAGTTTCTATCATATGACACTGATGTTTTTATTTTAGTCCTTTCCATCATCTCCATATTATTATCTCTTATAACTGTATTTATAATTGGAATTTTTATTTTATTCCAAAAATCTCCCATTGTCAGAGCCAATAACCAGAGCCTAAGCTTCGTTCTCCTGACCTCTCTCATGTTCAGCTTACTCTGTGTGTTTCTATTCATCGGTCGTCCAGTGGATATAACCTGCATGCTGAGACAAATCTTCTTTGGCGTCTTCTTCACAGTTGCCGTGTCTTCTGTCCTGGCCAAGACCATCATAGTCTGCATAGCATTCAAGGCCACCAGACCAGACAGCTCCTGGAGAAAATGTGTGGGGGTTAAGCTTCCTTATTCTGTAGTGTTGGTCTGTTCATCTCTTCAGATCCTGAATGCAGTTATCTGGTTGTCATTGTCTCCTCCATATCAAGAGCTTAACCTGGATTATCCTGGGAAGATCATCATTCAGTGTAATGAAGGGTCTGTCTTGGCCTTTTACCTCATGTTGGGTTATATGGGGCTTCTGGCGGCTGTGAGTTTTCTTCTAGCTTTCATGGTGAGGACATTACCTGATATGTATAATGAAGCCAAGTATATCACCTTCAGCATGCTGGTGTTCTGCAGTGTCTGGATCGGTGCCATCCCGGCCTATCTGAGCAGTACAGGGAAACACATGGTCACTGTAGAGATATTTGCAATATTAGCCTCAGTGGGAGGAACATTGAGCTGCATGTTTCTACCTAAATGTTACAATATCCTGATGGAGCCTGAAGTGAACAGTAAAGGACATTTGTTCCAGAGAAGCGTTATGTGAAGATGTTTTTGTCACTGTACAGTTTGTATATTTTGAAAAGTGTTTATCTGGAAAGATATAAAGTCCATATATTATTTTGCAAATATAACTGTTTCTTTGTTGTCTCTTGTTCTAATGTATGGTGATAATATACCTCCTTAGATAATGATATTTTTGACAATATTTGACAAAACACTACATATACACCCCCTTACACTCCCCCCCCCAATAAAAATTTGTAACGCATTTTCTCCTGAGTACGGAAATACCGCATATGTGGACGTAAAATGCTCTGTGGACGCACAACAAGGCTCAGGAGTGAAAGTGCAGTATGTACATTTGAGGCCTAAATTGGTGATTTGCACAGGGGTGGCTGATATTACGGCGCTTCTGACATAAATGCCAAAAAAAAATACCCACGTTTGATCTCCATTTTGGAAACTACACCCCTCATGGAACGTAACAACGGTATAGTGAGCCTTAACACCCCATAGATGTTTGTCAAATTTTCGTTAAAGTTGGATGAGAAAATGAAAAAAACTTTTTTTTTTTACTAAAATGCTGGTGTTACCCAAAATTTTTTATTTTCATAAGGGAAAATAGGGGAAAAAAAGCCCCCCAAAATTTGTAACCCAATTTCTTCTGAGTAAGAACATACCGTATATGTGGATGTAAAATGCTCTGCGGGTGAACTACAATGCTCAGAAGAGAAGAAGCACCATTGGGCTTTTGGAGAGAAAATTTGTCTGGAATTGAAGGCCACGTGTGTTTAAAAAGCCCCATAGTGCAAGAACAATGGACCCCCACCACATGTGATCACATTTTCAAAACTACACCCCACATATAATGTATCAAGGGGTGCAGTGAGCATTTACACCCCACATGTGTCTGACAGATTTTTGGAACAGTGGTCTGTGAAAATGAAAAATGTAATTTTTCATTTGCTCAGCCCACTGTTTAAAGATCTGTCAAACGCCAGTGGGGTGTAAATACTCACTGCACCCCTTATTAAATTCTGTGAGGGGTGTAGTTTCCAAAATGAGGTCACATGTTTTGGGGTCCACTGTTCTGGCACCACAGGGGGCTTTGTAAACGCACAAGGCACCCAATTTCTATTACAATCAAATTCTCTCTTCAAAAGCCCAATGGCGCTCCTCTTCTGAGCATTGTAGTGCCAGCAAAGCACTTGATGTCCACAAGTGGGACATTTCCATACTCAAGAGAAATAGGGTTACAAATGTTGGGGGTCATTTTCTCCTATTACTGTACCCCTTGTAAAAATGTTAAATAATAAAAAAAAAAAACTGCATTTTAGTGAAAAACATTTTTTTTTTCATTTACACATCCCAATTTACCAAAAAGTCGTCAAACACTTGTGGGGTATTAAGGCTCATTGTAACCCTTGTTAAGATCCGTGAGGGGTGTAGTTTCCAAAACAGTATGCCATGTGTTTTTTTTTTTTTTTTTTTGCTGTTCGGGCATAATAGGGGCTTCCTAAATGCAACATGCCCCCAAAAAAGCATTTCAGTAAAATGTGCTTTCCAAAAGCCAAATGTGACTCCTTCTCCTCTGAGCATTGTAGTGCGCCCGCAGTGCGCTTGATGTCCACACATGGGGTGTTTCCCTACTCAGAAGAGATGGAATTACGCATTTTGGGGGGCATTTTCTCCTATTACCACTTGTAAAAATGTAAACTTTTTGGGGAAACCAGCATTTTAGTGAAAAAAAAAATAATTTACACATCCAAATTTAACGAAAAGTCATCAAACACCTGTGGGGTGTTAAGGCTCACCGTATTCCTTGTTACATTTCATGAGGGGTGTAGTTTCCAAAATAGTATGCCATGTGGGAAGTTTTTTGCTGTTCTGACACCATTTCTGAAAAAACTCACTCTCCAAAATCCCATTGTCACTTTTTCCTTTCTGATCCTTGTAGTGCACCCACAGAGCACTTGACATACACATATGAGGTATTTCCTTACTCAAGAGAAATTGGTTTACAAATTTTAGGAAGATTTCTCTCCTTTTACCCCTTGTAAAAATTCAAAAACTGGGTCTACAAGAACATGCAAGTGTAAAAAATGAAGATTTTGAATTTTCTCCTTAATTTCGCTGCTATTACTGTGAAACACCTAAAGGGTTAACACACCTACTGAATGTCATTTTGAATACTTTGAGGGGTGCAGTTTTTATAATGGGGTCATTTATTGGGTATTTCTTATATAAAAGCCGCTCAAATCCACTCCAAAACTAAACTGGTCCCTGAAAAATTTAGATTTTCAACATTTTGTGAAAAATTTGAAAATTGCTGCTGAACTTTGAAGCCCTGTGATGTCTTCCAAAAGTAAAAACTTGTCAACTTTATGATACAGTCATAAAATAAACATATTGTATATGTTAATCAATATATCATTTATTTGGGATATCCATTTTCCTTATAAGCAGAGAGTTTCAAATTTTTCATCACATTTTGGAATTTTTCACCAATAAATCATGCAAGTATCAACAAAATTTTACCACTAACATAGAGTAGAATATGTCATGAAAAAACAATCTCAGAATCAGTGTGAAAGGTTAAACCATCCCAGAGTTATTAATGCTTAAAGTGACAGTAGTCAGATGTGCAAAAAATGCCCGGGTCCTTAAGGTGAAAATGGGCTGGGTCCTTAAGGTGTTAAAAAAGGGTCAAAAAGGGATCCTGGGAAAGTTTAACATCTGTTGTAGATTTTTGAGGGTGTTCTAACGGATTCTATCCTGAGTTTTTTAACAAAAATAACCTTCTAACACAGCGACAACATGGGCTTATGCAGGACTGGTACTAATCTGATCAGCTTCTATGAGGAGGCCAGTTATAGATTGGATCAGGGTAAAGCTGTGGATGTTGTACATATGGATTTTTTCTAAGCCATTTGATACTGTGCCAAACAAAGGGATGCTGTGACTAGGGGAGGATATATGTAAATGGATTAACAACTGGTTATGGGATAGGAAGTAGAGTGTGGTTGTCAATGAAACTTACTCTGGTTGAGTGACAGTTACAAGTTGGGTAACACAGGGGTCAGTACTGGGTCCACTTTTTAAAAATTCTATTAATGACCTTGTAGAGGGATTATAGAGTAGAATTTTTACATTTTCGGATGACACTTAACTGGATAAGGTGATCGCTACAGAGGAGTATGATATAATATTACAGAGGGATTTGGGAAAGCTGGAGGCTTGGGCACAGTCATGGCAAACTACATTTAATGTGGATAAATGTAAGGTGTTCAGGTTATCAAGCTTGGGGTTATTTAGTTTGGAGAAAAGACATCTTAGGGGGCGGTTCAATTACAATTTACAAATATATGAAGGGACAGTACAGAGATCTTTCTAGTGATCTTTTTATATGTAGGCCGGTAACCATGACAAGGGGGCATTCACTATGTTTAGAGGAAAGAAGGTTTCCCACCATCATCACAGACTATAGAACTCTCTGCCTCATGATATTGTGATGTCTAACTCAATTAACAGGTTCATGGGGGGCCTGGACGTTTTTCTGGAAAACTATAATTTTATAGGTTATGAATATTACACTTAAAGGGGTACTCCGGTAGAAAACAAATGTTTTCGAATCAACTGGTGCCAGAAAGTTAAACAGATTTGTAAATTACTTCTATTTAAAAATCTTAACCCTTACAGTGCTTATCAGTTGCTGTATACTACAGAGAAAGTTGTGTAGTTCTTTCGAATCTAACCACAGTGCTCTCTGCTGACACCTCTGTCCATGTCAGAAACTGTCCAGAGCATTATAGGTTTTCTATAAGTATTTGCTTCTACTGGTTCCTGACACAGACAGAGGTGTCAGCAGAGAGCACTGTAGTCAGACTGGAAAGAACTACACAATTTCCTCTGGAGCATACAGCAGTTGATAAGTACTGGAAGGACTACAATTTTTAAATAGAAGTAATTTACAAATCTGTATAACTTTCTAGCACCGTTTGATTTGAAAACATTTGTTTTCCATTAGAGTACCTCTTTAAATGGATAAAACGTTGATCCTGATATTTATTCTGATTGTTTTATTGTAGTTGAGAAAAAAAAATTCCTATCATCGAGCAATTGGCATCAGCCGCATTTTTTTTTTTTTTTGCCTTCCTCTGGATCAACACAGTAGGGTTTTAGGTTAAACTCGATGTTAAAAGCATTGAGAGAGAACGGAAAATTGCCATCTAAGGCTAAGCTAGGTGTATTTTCTGGGTTTTATTGAACATTTAGTATTTCTACTTGGGTTTAACATAATTACGCAGTTTAAGGCATTGAGTAAAAGTTCACTAGTAAGTGAGTGAAAAATGTACACCAAAAACATAAAAATAACTTCCAAATCTTTCTAAAAAAAAAGTTTGTCTGGTGAAGGAATTGTTGAACAGAAAAAAAGGACCGAGGACCCCTGCCCTGTCCTCTGCCCTGCACCAGTACAGGTAGCAACCACAGCCAGGTGCCTTGTGGTAGTAGTAGCAGCCACATCAGCAAGCAAAAGTTCTCACTGACTTTTAGAGGTTGTGTGGTTTCTGAGGTTAGTACAGTCCTTGTGGACTGGTTAACTTGTTCAAGGTCTTTTTAGGAGGAGGAAGAAGAGTCTGGCAATATGGTGTTGAGGCAGGTGTCAGTTGATTCCTCATCATCCACAGTTACATGGCACAGTAGAAATGTCCATGCTAGAAGGTCAGTTCCATCATCTCTGTCTTTGCTTTCCCCCTATTGCTAAGCAAAAGGATAGCATTAGCAATAAGGAGGAGTTGTGTCACAGTCAGCCTTTGGAGTTGCAGAGGTGGTGGAGGTGGAAGAAGTGGTTGAGCAAAATTCTAGTGGGACTGGTGGTGGTAGGCCTAGTGGTGATTGTGAGACATCATGGTGGATATACTGAGGGGGAGCAAGGAGCCTATGATTAGACATCAGAAGTTCATACTGAGAGGAGTGGTGGGGATGATGAGGAAGATTTTGATGATGAGGATGTCAGCAGATCTGTTGGTCTGATTAGCTCAGGAACAGGTGATGACGATGCTTCTACTGCATCTGAAGTCTTGAGAAAAAATTATTCCAGAGGAGAGGCACAGTTAGGTTGCGGTCTATCTTTTTTTTTTGTTTTAATATATTTTTATTGTTATTTTCCAAATACAATTATTGCTCATACATATCACACATATGCTTACTTAGACATTCTAAAAAATAAACAAAAATAAAAAAAAAAACAAAAAAAAACAAAAAACAACAAAAAAATACAAAAATAAAAATAAATAAAACTAAATAAAACAATTCCATCTCTTCCCTTTTATTCCCTCACCTCCCTTCCTAACCTTCACACTGCTTCTTTCTTCCACTCATGCCCAGAGTTCCATTTGATCTTTAATATTTGGGAGTTACCCCAAGTTATTCACCTGGTTTCCAAAATATTCCCAAATCTCCCGCCACTTATCCTTCGATTTATTCTTTGCAAATTTATCTAATCTTAATTTCTCCATAATACATATTTGTTTAAGTGATCTGATTATAAGGGATGTATCTGAGAGGTCTTGGCTTCTCCAATAACTTGCGATTGCATCTCTTGTTGTAGCTAGAGTATGGAAAAGTATTACTGACTGTTTTAATGGTAATTGATCCAAACCCATTGACAGGAGCGCTAGACCTGGCCCCCAAATGACGTTTATATCCTCTCCACACAATTGTTTCTGTAATTTATATATTTCCTCCCATAACCTTTTTATACACGGACAGTCCCACCATATATGTTTAAGTGTGCCAATCCCCAGGTTACACCACCAGCAGGTCGGGGAATTACTTGAGCTAAACCTAGATAACTTAACTGGGGTCAGGTACCATCTATATAACAATTTGCGTGATGATTCCAAATGGGAAACACAGTGTGAGAACTTTGTTGGGATAAGGAAAATACCCGTCCAGGTTTCATCAGAAATAGGGTGACCCAGATCAACCTCCCATTTAACCTGAAAACTCATCTTTATTTGGAGGTCCATTTGTTGCAGAGCCTTATAAGCTCTAGACATCCCACCCCTACCTCCTTTAGTGTTAAAAAAAATATTCATTATATATTGACTTCACCCCAACTCCCCAATTAAAGGAGTAGACACAATGCCTTAACTGGAGGTATTTAAAAAAATCTTTTGGTGGTATTTCAAATTTTTGGGAAATTTGTTCAAATGGCAGCAACCCTCCACTCTCCACAATGTCTTTTTTTATGATATCCTGCCATGTGGAAATTAATTTCTATCTTACCAGATGCAGAAAACCAGTGACAGCACTAACTTTGCAAAAATAAAGTAAGGCATAGACAGGGTTTGAGTTTAGGAGTTGTGGCTCTATGTAAGCACATGAAGCGGCATCACAAAGCCTTGCTAGAAGTATCACTACTCCACCACTGCCTGCTTTCCACTGGCTACTACAACTTCCACCAAGCCATTACTGCCTGCTATCCAGTTGCTACTACTACTTCCACCAGTACACCACTGCCTGCTGTCCAGCGGCTACTACAACTACCACCCGTCCACCACTGCATGCTTTTCAATGGCTTCCAGAACTCTTACCAATCCACCATTGCCTGCTGTCCTGTTCACTGGCTACTACAACTCCCATCAGTCCACCATTGCCTGCTGTGTTCTGGATACTACAAATCCCACCAATCCACCTTTGCCTGCTGTATGCTGGATACTACGACTAGAGATGAGTGAATCGAAGCTGACGAACCCGAATTCATTCCGAATTTCATGAAATATTGGATTCGCAACGAATGAGAATATTGCCGCGATTCGATCGTGCGAATTGCTTCATTAAACTATATTTTACAGAGTTCCAGGCTATTGGAGACCTAAAATGACGGATACACTTGTGAGTACATGGGGCAGGGGATTATGGGAGGGCGGGAAACAGCGGCGGGAATGAAGGTAGGTGGGATGACCCTGAATCACATGTGAGATGCAGCCTATCAGCATTCATTGACCCCTGTGATGTCACAGCCCTATATAATCGGCAGCCATCTTGCCTCTCTTCATTTCGTCTATGCACTCAGAGATAGAGAGAACGGGACTGCGTGTGTCTGACTAGCTTATACCACAGCATTACACTGCAACAGCTAGTCACATCAGCATTGGGGAAAGACAGGAGTGCAGAGTGTTTTGCTGTTCACACTGAGAAGGATCATTGATAGCTCAGTAGTCTCCGCTCAATCAGTCTCTGCTCTGGCCTGGTTTTCCTCCTATCTCTCTGGCCGCTTCTTTAGCGTCTCGTTTTCTGGCTCTACTTCTTCTCCTCTTCCCCTTGCTGTCGGGGTTCCCCAGGGATCGGTCCTGGGTCATCTACTCTTTTCACTCTACACATCCCCCAATGGAAAAACAATCAGTAGATTTGGTTTCCAGTACCACCTCTACGCTGATGACACCCAACTCTATACCTCCTCCGCCAACATCACCCCTGCACTCCTACAGAATACCAGTGACTGTCTCTCTGCCGTCTCAGACATCATGTCCTCTTTATATCTGAAACTAAATCTTTCTAAAACAGAACTTCTGGTCTTTTCTCCATCTACTGATACTGTACCTAACCCTGATATTTCCATCTCGGTATGTGGTACTACCATAACTCCCGGGCAGCAGGCTTGCTGTCTTGGAATTATACTTGACTCTGATCTGTCTTTCACTCCCCATATTCAGTCTCTTTCACGTTCTTGTCACCTGCATCTCAAAAACATTTCAAGAATCAGCCCGTTTCTCACTACTGAAACTGCTAAAACTCTCATTATTGCTTTGATTCACTCCCGCCTCGACTACTGTAACTCTTTACTAATAGGCCTTTCTTTCTCCAAACTCTCTCCTCTCCAGTCCATCCTTAATGCCGCAGCCAGACTCATCTTCCTCTCCAGCCGCTACACCGACGCCTCCTCCTTGTGCCAGTCACTACACTGGTTACCAATTCAGTCCAGAATACAGTACAAAATCCTCAGTCTCACACAAAGCTCTCCACAATGGTGCACCTCCCTACATCTCCTCTCTCATGTCCGTCTACCATCCTACACCTTCTCTCCGATCTGCTAATGATCTCACACTAACAACTTCTATAATCCGAACTTCTCACTCCCGTCTCCAAGACTTCATTCGTGCTGCACCGGTTCTATGGAATGCTATCCCTCAATCCCTCAGACTCAAGAACAACATCCATAGTTTCAAACGTGGCCTAAAAACACATCTCTACAGACAGGCCTACAACAGTCTCTAATTGGCCTCAACATATCCTCAACATATCCTCAACATATCCCCAACATATCCTCAACATATCCTCAACATATCCCCAACATATCTCCAACATATCCCCAACATATCCCCAACATATCCTCAATATATCCCCACACCTCTTGTTTGAATAGTTATTGTGTAATTTTATGTCTGATACTTGTCTTTGTTTGTACCCCATAATTATAAGCGCTGCGGAATCTGTAGGTGCTTTATAAATAAATAAATAGCTAAACCTCCTATTCACGTTATTGAGCATTGCAGCAGAGAGGGGCAGATAGCTGTCAGCTGCCTCATACAGATCTCCAAGCTGCCTGAACTTTATCAACCATCTTACCAGCTCATTTTTCAGCGCAATTCAGTATTTTTTTTTGCTCCACAAATAATCTGCTGCTCAGAATTGTAAAACAGAGTGCAATTTAGGGTTTAATCCCTGTATTTTTTTTTATTGTGGTGCTGCACTGTTGGGTCCTGCAGCTGTTCATAAATACATTATTTTTCAGAGGACTGTATTGCATTTGTCTGCCCTCATACGTGCATAACACATGCCTACATCAAAGCAGTCTACTATTCTGTATCTGTAACAAGTCTAGATATATTTCTATATATATATATATATATATATATATATATATATATATATATATATATAAATATATATATATATTTATATATAAATATATATATATTTATTTTTTCTGCGTATAGTTGTGCATATTACTGCCCTCATCAGTGCATACCGCATGGGTACATCCAAGTATTGTACCATTTTGTACCTGTTAATCTATCAAGGGGCTACATACTGTCAAAGTCCAAACAATAGTATTCACCGGCTGGTGTTTTTAAAAAATACAGAGTTTTTTCTGCGTATAGTTAGGCATATTACTGCCCTCATCAGTGCATTCCGCATAGGTACATCCAAGTATTGTACCATTTTGTACCTGTTAATCTGTTAAGCGGCTCCATACTGTCAAAGTCCAAACAACAGTATTCATCGGTTGGTGTTTTACAAAAATACAGAGTTTTTTCTGCGTATAGTTGCGAATATTACTGCCATCATCAGTGCATACCGCATACGTACATCCAAGTAGTGTACCATTTTGTACATGTTAATCTGTCAAGGGGCTACATACTGTCAAAGTCCAAACAATAGTATTCACCAGCTGGAGCTTTTAAAAATAGTTTTTTCTGCATGTAGGTGTGCATATTACTGCCCTCATCAGTGCATACCGCATAGGTACATCGAAGTATTGTACCATTTTGTACCTGTTAATCTGTCAAGGGGCTACAAACTGTCAAAGTCCAAACAACAGTATTCACCGGCTGGTGTTTTACAAAAATAAAGAGTTTTTTCTGCTTATAGTTGCGCATATTACTGCCCTCATCAGTGCATACCGCATAGGTACATCCAAGTATTGCACCATTTTGTACCTGTTAATCTGTCAAGAGGCTACATACTGTCAAAGTTCAAAAAATAGTATTCACCAGCTGGTGTTTTACAAAAATACAGAGTTTTTTCTGCGTATAGTTGTGCATATTTCTGCCCCCATCAGTGCATACCGCATACGTACATCCAAGTAGTGTAACATTTTGTACTTGTTAATCTGTCATGGTCCTACATACTGTGAAAGGACAGCCATAAGTAATCACCTGCTGCTGTTCTAGACAAATACTGTTTAAAGAGTAGTGTAGTGTATTTTAATACCCTAATATACGCACTAAGTATGTCAGGCAGAGAAGTGCCAGGACGTGCACAGAGGAGTGGCAGAGGCCTAAATACTTCAGTCAGAGTTGGCAGCAGACTAGGGGCGAGTGGCAGCAGGAGTTGCAATGAGAGGCCTGAGCTCCCGTTATTAGCCAGCAGTGGTGTTTCGACCAGCAACCCATCTGCCGTCGTCGATTGGTTAACACACTCATCCACATCATCACAAGTGACATCTGACACCCGCAGTCAACAGTCGGTAGGTTCCTCAGACACAACCCTCAGTTGGCATGGCCTGGGAGCAGTCCCTGTCTTCCCAATGCCTTTGTCCTATGCTGTTCCCTCTCCTACAGAAGTATCTTATGCTGTGGGTTGAGCTTCACTATTTGCTGAGGATGATCTAATAGAGGACAGTCAGCAGCTACTGCCCAGCCAAGAAGGGGAGGAGACATGCGCCACTTGCTCCGCTAGGCGGCCAAGTAGTGATGCGGAGAGTGACGTGGGAGGCGGTATTGCACGAGTTCAGGGTCCTGAAGCAGACACTGTCCGGGAACCTGAGAAGGACATCAGTGACATGCACATAACTGTTGATGATGATGAAGCCGATCGCAATTGGGAGCCGGTTACAGAAGGGGCTTCATCATCATCAGGAGAAGAGAGTTGCAGGTTGCCCTTGAAGCAGCAAGGCGGTAGCAGAGTTGGCAGTCAGCGTGGTGGAAGGAGTGAAAATTCAGGAGCCAAACGTGCCCGGGGAAGAGCAACTGCTGTGCAGCATCCTACCTTTCCGGGAGGTAGTTGAACAGGGGTTCCTGGAGACGGCGCCAGTAGCAGTCAATTAGGGCAAACTATAGGTGGGAAAATCAGCTACTCGGTGGTGTGGAAGTTTTTCCATCAGGCATCCGGTGGAGGTTTACGTAGCCACATGCTTCATCTGTTGGCAGAAGGTGAAGCGGGGACAGGGTCCCAATGTCGGCACCACTGCCTTGCGTCAACACATGCTTCGCCACCATAAAGTGGTCTGGGAGAACCGTGGCTCCAATGTAGTGGTCCAGCCTGCTGCATCACCCAGTGGCCATCTGCACTCCCTCCTTCATCCAGCCAAGGTTCCACCACCTCAGCCGAAGGGAGCTGTGTGTCAAACCCTCCTTCTGTTGCTCCAGATGCTCCTGCACCTTTCAGAGAATTGATGGCTTGTGCCGAGCCGAGGTGGAGAGTCCCAAGCTGTCATTTCTTTGCAAAGAAGGCAGTACCAGCCCTGCATAAGTTTGTACAAGAGAAGGTGGGCCAGTCCTTGAGCCTGTCGGTGTGTTCAAAAGTGTACGGCAGTGCCGACGTGTGGAGCTGTTACTACGGGCAGGGACAATACTTGTCTTTTACGGCCCACTGGGTAAATGTGGTTCCTGCAAAGCCACAACAGCAACTTGGACAGGTCACACCGCTTCCTCCTCCATGCTCTCGCTCCCAGGCAGTTGGTCCTGTTACAGTGTGCAACGCCGCCTCCTCATCCTCCCCGTGTCCTCGGATTCCACTGCACGTCCAAATCTCGGTGGCCATTCATCGTACCATGTGTGTATTACACGGTGGTGTCAAGCTGTTCTTCAAATGGTTTGCCTTGGCGAACGGAGTCAAACAGGGGAGGAACTGTTAAAATTCATTCGTAAAGAAATCCAAGTATGGCTTACTCCATGAAATCTGGAAATGGGAACCATGGTGACCGACAACGGGAAGAACATCGTGTCCACGCTGCGACAAGGAAGTGTAAAACCTGCGACCTGCATGGCACACGTGTTGAATCTGGTTGTTAAGCACTTCCTCATGTCTTCACCCCATTTGCAAAACATCCTGAAAATGGCAAGGAAACTGTTCATGCCCTTCAGCCACTCGTACACCGCCAAGCACACCTTCCTTGAGCTGCAGCGTCAGAACGGTATTCCACAACATAGTCTTATTTGTGACGTTGCCACACGTTGGAATTCCACCCTCCATATGTTGGACAGACTATACGAACAAAGAAAAGCCATCACCGATTTGTTGATGATCCAAGCAGATAGGAGTACTCCCCTGTGTAACTTCAATGTGAACCAGTGGCAGCTCATACGTGACACCTGCTGCTTGCGAAGGCCCTTTGAGGAAGCCACATTATTTGTAAGTCGCCTGGATTACACCATGAATGACGTAATTCTACTCCTACATTTCCTACAACAAATGATTGAAACCATGGCTGGTCACGGCAATGGAGACGTTGGCCTACATCTCAAGACTACATGAGCCCTGTGGGGGCTGAACTGGAGGAGGAGGATGAGGGGCAGAGCGGAGCAGAGTTTAGGTTGGAAGAGATGGCCGGTGTTTTTAGTCATCAGACAGGAGAGGAGAAGCAGGAGCAGCCAGAGGAGCTGGAGGGTTATAAGGAAGGCGAGACAGAGGACCCAGACACACCTTGGCAGTAAGTATTGGAGAAGGAGGCCAGTAGTCCCTCCGAGTCACTGGCGCAAATGGCATGATGCATGCTCAGTTGCTTGCGTAGTGACCCCCAAATTGTCAAAATTCGTCAGCGGGATGACTTCTGGATCTCCACCTTATTAGACCCTCACTACCGTACCAGAATGTGGGCCTTTTTTACACCCTGGACATCTGAGGGCATCACACACCTGTTATTTGCTCGATCTCGCGATTGATCGTGCTATGTAAGTGGTTATGAAAGCCTCTTGGATACTGCTAATGCCTCCTCCTGACTGCTCTTGTGTCTTTCAGGAACTACTTGCCTTCATGATGCTTCTGGGCTTGGGCCTTTAATTTTACGATTTGTGAAGTCGATACATAGATGCTTAATTAAAATGTCAACATTTATGGTGCAATGTATGGGGTTATTCGACCCTATTGGGTACTGTTTTTTTAAATCTTATGATTTTCTCAGTAATAAACTTGAATTTTCCAGAATAATAACCATTACACCATTGAACACTTGTTGTGTGATTTTTTTAATTAAAATTGCCAAAAATAATACGGAGATGGATGAACTCTGCTTCTTTATTTCAGAAAACATTACTTTAGAGAAGAATTTCTTTTTGTGGTCCACCGTCTTACATTATAGAGTCTTCTGGACTCTTGGATATGCGTTTGTTCTTAAACAAAGGTACCAAAACAAAAAAAGGGCCGTTCAGGGCAATGGAGACGTTACACCTACATCTCACGGCCACATGAGCCCTGTGGGGGCTTGTTGGATTTGGTCCTTCGTACCCACACTCTGGGGTCCGGGACACTCAAAGTTTGATTTAAATTTCAAATTAACAAATCAGACATTTCAATGGTCTCCTCATGCATCAGCCAACTCCAGGCTGTGTAATTCAGGCAATATATGGTTCAATGATGGCGCTGCTGGGCCTGGGTCTGGGAATTTCAAATTTTATCATAGGTAGCACCCGATATCCAAAAGTCTTCTTCATAAATTTCTACAATTGTTGTGTTTATTGGGGGGGATTGTGAAGCCCTGGTGTGTACTCATGCATCAGACAACTCCAGGCTGTGTCATTCAGGAAATATATGGTTTACTGATGCCGCTGTGGGGAATGGGTCTGGGAATTTCAAATTTTCTCATAGGTAGCACCCGCTATCCAAAATCTTCTTCATACATTTCTTACATTGTTGTTTTTTTTTTTTGGGGGGGGGGGGATTGTGAAGCCCTGCTGTGTACCCGTGCATCAGCCAACTCCAGGCTGTGTCATTCAGGCAATATATGGTTTACTCATGCCGCTGTGGCGACTGGGTCTGGGAATTTAAAATTTTCTCATAGGTAGCACCCGCTATCCAAAAGTCTTCTTCATAAAATTCAACAATTGTTGTGTTTTTTGGGGGGGATTGTGAAGCCCTGGAGTGTACTCATGCATCAGCCAACTTCAGGCTGTGTCATTCAGGCAATATATGGTTTATTGATGGCACTGCTGGGCATTTCACATTTTCTCATAGGTAGCACCCGTTATCCAAAATCTTCAAATAGTTCAAAAATGGTTGTATTTCTTAGGGATTGTGAAGCCCTGGTGTGTACTCATGCTGCTTCCTGCTACACTCTCTCAGCCCATTGGTCCTGTGACATTGTGCGACTCCGCCTCCACATCCTCTACTGTGTCCTAAGCCTCCACTGCCCTGACAAGTCTCAGTGGCCCTCCAGCATACAATGTGTGCAGGGCACGGCGTTGTCTTGCTGTTCTTTACATGGTTTGCCTTGGCGAAAAAGTCTTGGAAACAATGGCCGGTCAGGGCAATGGAGACGTTGCGCCTACATCTCACGGCCACATGAGCCCTGTGGGGGCTTGTTGGATTTGGTCTTTTGTACCAACACGCTGGGGTCCGGGACACTCAAAATTTGATTTAAATTTCAAATCAAAAAATGATGGTGCTGCTTGGCCTGGGTCTGGGAATTTCAAATTTTCTCATAGGCAGCACCCGCTATCCAAAAACTTTTTCAAAAATTTCTAAAATTGTTGTGTTTTTTGGGGGGATTGTGAAGCCCTGCTGTGTACTCGTGCATCAGCCAACTACAGGCTGTGTCATTCAGGCAATATATGGTTTACTGATGCAGCTGTGGGGCCTGGGTCTGGGAATTTCAAATTTTCTCATAGGTAGCACCCGCTATCCAAAATTTTCTTCATAAATTTCTTAAATTGTTGTGTTTTTTTGGGGGGGGGGATTGTGAAGCCCTGGTGTGTACTCGTGCATCAGCCAACTACAGGCTGTGTCATTCAGGCAATATATGGTTTACTGATGCCGCTGCTGGGCCTGGGTCTGGGAAATTCTAATTTTATCATAGGTAGCACCCGCTATCCAAAATCTTCGGTTTAAATTTCTTAATTCATCTTTTAATCTTAGGGATTGTGATCTCATGCTGCTGGCATCTCCGGGCTGTGCCATTCATCCACTATTTGGTCTGCTCATGCTGCCAACACCTCCACGCTGTGTCATTCAGTCACTATATGGTGTCCTCATGCTGCCAACACCTCCACGCTGTGCCATTCAGCCACTATATGGTCTTCTCATGCTGCCAACACCTCTATGCTGTGTCATTCAGCCACTATATGGTGTCCTCATGCTTCAGCCTCATCCAAGCTATGTCATTCAGCCACTATATGGTGTCCTCATGCTGCCAACACCTCCACGCTGTGTCATTCAGCCACTATATGATGTCCTCATGCTGAAAACACCTCCATGCTGTGCCATTCAGCCACTATATGGTCTCATCATGCTGCCAACACCTCCACACTGTGTCATTCAGCCACTATATGGTGCCCTCATGCTGAAAACACCTCCATGCTGTGCCATTCAGCCACTATATGGTCTCCTCATGCTGCCAACACCTCCACGCTGTGCCATTCAGCCACTATATGCTCTCCTCATGCTGCCAACACCTCCACGCTGTGTCATTCAGCCACTATATGGTGTCCTCATGCTTCAGCCTCCTCCAAGGTGTGTCATTCAGCCACTATATGGTGTCCTGATGCTTCCAACACCTCCACGCTGTGTCATTCAGCCACTATATGGTGTCCTTATGCTTCAGCCTCCTCCAAGGTGTGTCATTCAGCCACTATAAGGTCTCCTCATGCTGCCAACAACTCCACGCTGTGTCATTCAGTCACTATATGGTCTCCTGACACTGATGCCACCACCAGGCTCTGTCATTGCGCTGCTGTGCGGCAGTGATTCTAAGAGCGATGCCGGTAATCTGCATGTTATTCGGAATAACTTCACGGAGTAATTTCACTACCCCAGCACACTCCATATGCGTTTTAGAACACAGCAAAGTGTTCTTTACCCCTATCGAGACTGTATGTAGGCTAGAAATAGCCTATTTTAATATAGATTTGGCGCAAAAATTTTCGGATTGAAACAAACTTTTTCGGCAAATTCGGCAAATCGGCCGAATCAAATTTTTCTAAAGTTCGCTCATCTATAACTATGACTCCCAACAATAAACCAATACCTGCTGTCCTCTGGTTAATACAACTCCTAACAGTTCACTACTACCTGCTGTCCGCTGACTACAACTGCCACCACTGCACCATTACCCTTGCTACCGCTGCTACCTGCCAAGCCTACAAATACACAAAAAAGGATAATTTTTTTCAGTGTTTCTTACTTATTTCTTCTTCACTATTTTGTTAAAACATTCCTTTCAAAAAGTGAGAATTTTTTGGACGCTTGAAAAAAGCCATTGCATCTTCCGATACCTCTGTGTGCATTTTCACACTGGCAGACATCTGCAAACAAAAAGGGATACTTTATGCAGCTAGTGTTAAAAAGCATACAAACTCCCCTAGTGCAGTGTGTTTTAAACAAGCTATTAGTTACCATGAACCACACGTTTCCGAAAGTTCGAAAAGCCCGCCAAATTGAAGCTTTGAAAAGTTCACACAATACTAATTGTAATATTTTATTTCAAAGTATGATCATGTTATTTTATAGTTTCTTTTTCTTTCTTTAAATCATACAGGAATTGTTTTTTTTTTTTAAATTTTAATTCTAGCTGTTCTGGTTCAGTGCTGTGAGCTCCCCGGTGGTTTCGATTTTTTTGATGCAGTGATTTATATCAATGTTCTGTATTTTAGTTAGTTTAAGACTGAAATTACTTGAAACTGGTTATATAAACCTCTCCCTGCTACAACCTCTGCAGTAGAGCTGCATGAATCCTTGTGTGTCTGTGCTGTTGGTCCTGATACATCTGCTGGGACATCGGAGGGTGCACACTGTATACATCTTCTGTTGTCTTGTACTAAACATGTTGTTATTATTATCAGTTCTCTGTGTGACATTCTGCATCTCTGAGATCCAGGACCCTGCAACTCAATGCCATCTTGCAATGAAGAATTATACATTTGAGTACAAATATTCTCAGGAAGGAGATATCATTATCGGAGGGATCTTCACTGTACATTCCTGGGTGAAAAGGTGGAGACAGAAAGGGAGAACTTTATATAACCGGATGTGTATAGGGTAAGTAGAATTCAGCATTTATGAGATAAAGAGCAACCGTATAAAGTATAATAATAACATTTACTATTTCTAGTGGACAATCACTCTTCTACACATTTGATAATTATTATCTGTAATTTTAGTTCTATTGTCTTTTATGCTGATGCCAAGGCCTCTTTCACACTACAAAATTACTCCGTTTTAAAGATTTGTACGAAGTTCCGTCAGAAAATCAGCTGTAAAACGGAAGTTACAAAATCCCATACGGCCGTTAGAAAATCCCATTATAGTCTATGGGATTTTTCTAATAGCTGCTTTAACCCGTTATAGCCCGTTATTAATAACAGCCATTATTTTGTGACGGAAGATAGTAACGGGAGAAATAGTGCATGCAGGCCGTTGCTCAGGTAGTGCAGCTCATCCAGGATGGCGCATCAACGCGAGCTGTGGCAAGAAGGTTTGTTATGTCTGTCAGCGTAGTGTCCAGAGCATGGAGGCGCTACCAGGCCAGTACATCAGGAGACGTGGAGGAGGCTGTAGGAGGGCAACAACCCAGCAGCAGGACAGCTACCTCTGCCTTTGTGCAATAAGGAGCGGGAGGGACACTTCCAGAGCCCTGCAAATGAACCTCCAGCAGGCCACAAATGTGCATGTGTCCACTCAAACGGTCAGAAACAGACTCCATGAGGGTGGTATGAGGGCCCGACGTCCACAGGTGGGGGTTGTGCTTACAGCACATCACCGTGCAGGATGTTTGGCATTTGCCAGAGAACACCAAGATTGGTACAGATGAAAGCAGATTCACACTCAGCACATGTGACAGACGTGACAGAGTCAGGAGACGCCGTGGAGAATTCTGCTGCCTGCAACATCCTCCAGCATGACCAGTTTGGCGGTGGATCAGGAATGGTGTGGGGGGTATTTCTTTGGGGGGGTGCACAGCCCTCCCTGCTTGCCAGAGGTAGCCTGACTGCCATTAGGTACTGAGATGAGATCCTCAGACCCCTTGTGAGACCATATGCTGGTGAGGTTGGCCCTGGGTTCCTCCTAATGCAAGACAATGCTAGACCTCATGTGGCTGGAGTGTGTCAGCAGTTCCTGCAAGAGGAAGGCATTGATGCTATGGACTGGCCGCCCGTTCCCCAGACTTGAATCTGATGCACATCTGGGACATCATGTCTTGCTCCATCCACCAACGCCACGTTGCACCACAGACTGTCCAGGAGTTGGCGGATGCTTTAGTCCAGGTCTGGGAGGACATCCCTCAGGAGACCACCTCATCAGAAGCATGCCCAGGCGTTGTATGGAGGTCCTACGGGCACGTGGAGGCCACACACACTACTGAGCCTCATTTTGACTTGTTTTAAGGACATAACATAAAAGTTGGATCAGCCTGTAGTGTGGTTTTCCACTTTGAGTGTGACTCCATATCCAGACCTCCATGGGTTGATACATTTGATTTCCATTGATAATTTTTGTGTAATTTTGTTGTCAGCACATTCAACTATGTAAAGATGAAAGTATTTCATACGATTAGTTCATTCATTCAGATCAGGATGTGTTATCTTAGTGTTCCCTTTATTTTTTTGAGCAGTGTTGTTGTTTTTGAAGCCTGAATTCTTGTAGGTGGTAGAGCTGCCCATTCATTTTAGTAAAATGCAACAAGATCATGCAAAGTCTTTGGCTGTCTTTTTGAACCACAAGTTTGAGATCTCCCTAGAGGGATAACAAGGGGAAGGAGACTGTGATAGTCACTGCAAAACCATTACTTTTTTCTGTTATCAGCAATGAAGTGTCAACTTGGCCATGAGCTTAGGGTCATTGTCGTGCTGGAAAGTCCATGCGCAGCTTTCATGAAGGAGAATGCAAATTGTTTGTCAACATTTTACATGATAACATTTTACTTTCCTCTTGCTATGACTTTTAACAAGATTCCCCATGGTGCCTATAAAGCATTATCTTACACCTATCCGCATTCAATTTCAGTTGCCAGAGTTCTGAATATTTCTCTATTTTACCTAAAACCTTTCCATCTGGTGTATCCCCCCAAACACAGGGGAAGAGGAACAGTGGTGCAGTTGCCCATAGTGTTGAGCACGAATATTCATAATGTGAATTTTTTTTCGAAAATATTGGCACTTCACGATTTCATGAATATTTAGAATATAGTGCTATATATTGGTAATGATGAATATTTTGTTTTCTTTTTTTTTCTTTTCACTTGCAAATTTTTATGCAAATTTCCCATGCAAATTTTCACATGAAAAAAAAAGGGAACAAACATAGTGAAAATGCGAATTTCACGAACATAGGACAAATAACCGTCAATATATTCACAAAATATTGCAAATTCGAATATGGCCCCTCCCTGCCGCTCATCACTAATAAAAACCAATCAGATTGCTTCTTTTATTTTTCAGAGGCCTTTTCAAAAATTAAATAAGCAATTTGATAAGTTACTCTGGAAAACTGCATTAACCTTATATGAACTTTTGATCAGGGCCATTTGGGTGATTTCTGTTGTCATTGTGATTTAATAAGGAACTAAACAAATATCTGATAAGAAATGGTTTCATATGTTCACTCTCCTCACATAAAAAGCATGGTCAATGATATTTTCTAAATCAATGCCAAAATGTACCAATTTCGCCTGGGTGAGTAAACTTTTCAGCATAACTGTACCACAAACTGAAGCACAGAGAGAGCTTGAGAGGATGATATCGGTTGCTTGTATGGCATATACACAATTTTATAGTGAGGCAATAAATTGCCTTATTTTCTTTATTTTATAAGACCACTCGTTCAGGTTTGTTGCTTGGTGTCATAAAACGTTTTACAAGGGTGTGTTTGTGTAGGGGAGGGGGTTTAGGGCTTCTAGCTACCATAGTAGACCATACTAAGGTTTTGGCTGCAGTGTTTACTAGAGATGAGAGAATCGAAGCTGATGAACCTGAATTAGTTACGAATTTCAGGAAATATTCGATTTACAACGAATGATTCTATCACACAAATCACTTAATTTTACAGCAATCCAGGCTCCAGGCCATTTAAAATGGCAGATCCACATGTCAGTAGATGGGGCAAGAGACGCTGGGAAGGCGGAAAGGCAAGGCGGGAAGGGAAGTAGGCTGGATGACCCTGAATCACATGCAGGAGGCAGCCTATCAGCAACCAGTCACCCCTGTGATGTCAAAGCCCTATATATTCGGATGCCATAATTCCAGCTTCTCACTTCATTACAATACACTGCAGAAGGATCACAGGACACAGAGCCTGTGTGTGTATGTTACAGCAGAGAAAAGCGCAGTCCAGCAGCATTTAACATCCTCCTAGTCACATCAGCATTCTCGTGGACAGAGAGCATTGTTTTTTTCACTGAAAAGGATTTTTACTGCAGCTGCAGGCATTAACCTCCCAGTTACTTTCTTCAGCATAGTATTACAGGGAGGGGCAGAGAGCTGTGTGTTGCCTCATACATTTCAACAAGCTGCATCAACTTCATAAACCTTAGCAGAGGAGGAAGAAATCATTTTTTTTCAGTGCAATTCAGTGTCTTTGTTCCTCAAAAAATCATCTACTGGTTATACTAGTCTGTAGACGGTATAATACCCAGCAGTCCATTCCCAATAATCTTTGACAGAGTCCAATTTTGTGTTCAGTACACAACTTTTTTTTGCTGCAGCACTGTTGTGTACTGCCAGTGATTTATAATTATTTTTTTAAGGGTACTGTACCACAGTTTTCTGCCCTCATCAGTGCATACTGCATACGTACAGGTAGTGTACTATTTTGTACCTGTTAATCTGTCAAGGGCCTATATACTGTGAAAGGACAGACAAAAGTAATCACCGGCTGGTGTTTTACAAAAATACAGAGTTTTTAGGCAAATTGTAGAGCATTTTTTTCCCTCATCAGTACATACCGCATACATACATCTAATTAGTGTACTATTTTGTACCTCTTAATCTGTCAAGGGCCTACATACTGTGTAAGTCCAGGCAAAAGTATTCACCGGCTGGAGTAGTACTCAGATACTTTTTTAAGTGTACTGTAGAGCATTTTTTGCCCTCATCAGTGCATACCACATGCCTACATCTAAGTAGTGCATATTTTGTATCTCTCAATCTGTCAAGGGCCTAGATACTGTGAAGGCTAGCCAAAAGTGCACACCTGCTGCTGTTGTTCTAGACAAATACTGTTTTAAGCATAGTGAAGCATATTGTACTCTCCTCATATACGCACTAAGTATGTCAGGCAGAGAAGTGCCAGGACGTGTACAGAGGAGTGGCAGAGGAATAAATCCTTCAGGCAGAGGTTACAGCAGACTAGGGGTGAATGGCAGCACTGAGAGGCCTGAGCTCCCATTATCAGCTAGCGGTCGTGTCTCGACCAGCAACCCATCCTCCGTCGATTGGTTAACACGGTCATCCACTTCATTACAAGTGACATCTGACACCCCCAGTCGGTGGGTTCCACAGACACAACCCTCAGTTGGCATGGTCTGGGAGCAGTCCCTGTCCTCCCATTGCCTCTGTCCTATACTGTTCCCTCCCTTAAAGAAGTATCTTATGCTGTGGGTTCAGCTCCACTATTCACTGAGGACGATCTAATAGAGAACAGTAAGCAGCTACTGCCCAGCCAAGAAGGGGAGGAGACATCTGCAGTTTCCTCCGCTAGGTGGGCAAGTAGTGATGAGGAGAGTGACGTGGGAGGCGGTGTTGCCAGTGTTCAGGGTCCGGAAGCAGACACTGTTGAGGAACTTGAGGAGGACATCAGTGACGTGCAGACACTTGTTGAAGATGATAAAGCTGATTGCAATTGGGAGCCGGGTGCTTCATCATCATCATCAGGAGAAGAGAGTTGCAGGTTGCCCTTGAGACAGCAGCTGAGCCAGCAAGGTGGTAGCATGGTTGGCAGTCAGCATGGTGGGAGAAGTGGAAATTCTGGAGCCAAACGTGCCCAGGAGAGACCACCTGCTTCGAAGCAGCCTACCTTTCCGGGAGGTAGTGGGACAGGGGTTCCTGGAGACGGCAGCAATAGCAGTCAATTAGTGCGGACTGTTGGTGGGAAAATCAGCTACTCTGCGGTGTGGCATCTGGAGGAGGTTCACATCCGGAGGAGGTTCACATAGCCACATGCAAGATATGTCGGCAGAAGGTGAAGCATGGCCAGGGTCCTAATGTTGGCACCACGACCCTGCGTCAACACATGCTTCGCCACCATAAAGCGGCCTGGGAAAACCATGTCTCTGATGTAGTGGTCCAGCCTGCTGCATCACTCAGTGGCACGCTGCTCCCTCTTTCAGCCAGTCAAGGCCCCACCACCTCAGCTGAAGGGAGCTGTGTGTCATACCCTCCTTCTGTCACTCCAGATCCTCCTTCTCCTCCTACTTTTAGTCAGTCATTCCCCCAACAATCCATCGGCGAAGCCATGTCCAAGATACAACAGTATGCTCCCACTGATCCAACGGCGCAGAAGCTGAATGTGCTCCTGTCTAAGTTATTGGTGCTACAGTCCCTCCCTTTTAAAGTGGTGGACTCTGCACCTTTCAGAGAACTGATGGCTTGTGCAAAGCTGGGGTGGAGAGTGCGAAGCCGACATTTCTTTGTGAAGAAGGCAGTACCAGCCCTGCATAATTTTGTGGAAAAGAAGGTGGTCCAGTCCTTGAGCCTGTCAGTGTGTACCAAAGTGCACGGTAGCGCTGACGTCTGGAGCTGTAACTACAGTCAGGGCCAATACATGTCCTTTAAGGCTCACTTGGAAAGGTCACGCCGCTTCCTCCTCCCAGCTCTCTGCCCGTTGGTCCTGTGACAGTGTGCGACTCCGCCTCCTCATCCTCCACTGTGTCCTCAGCCTCCACTGCCCAGACAAGTCTCAGTGGCCCTTCAGCATACCATCTGTGCAGGGCAGGGCGGTGTAACGCTGTTCTTCATATGGTTTGCCTTGGCAAAAAGAGTCACACAGGGGAGGAACCGCTAAAAGTCATTTGTAAAGAAATCAGAGCATGGCTTACTCCACAAAAACTGGAAATGGGAACCATGGTGACCGACAACGGGAAGAACATCTTTGCATGCACTGTGACTGGGAAGGCTGAGCCATGCGCCCTGCATGGCCCACGTTTCCAATCTGGTTGTGAAGCAGTTTCTGAAGTGTTCCCCCCATTTGCAAGACATCCTAACAATTAAACAGCCACTCGTACACTGCAAAGCACACCCTCCTTGAGCTGCAGCGTCAGAACGGTTTCCCCACAACATAGTCGGATTTGTGATGTTGCCACACGCTGGAATTCCACCCTCCATATGTTGGACCGACTGTACAAACAGAGAAAAGCCATAACCAATTTCTTGATGATCCAAGCGGATAGGGGCACTCCCCTGTGTAACTTCAATGTGAACCAGTGGCAGCTCATACGTGACACCTGCCGTTTACTCAGGCCCTTTGAGGAAGCCACATTATAAGTAAGTCGCCAGGATTACGGGATGAACGATATCATTCCACTGCTTCATTTCTTACAAGATGTGTTGGAAACAATGGCTGGTCAGGGCACTGGAGACTTGGCATCTACACGGTCACATTAGCCCTGTGGGGGTGTAACTGGAGGGGGAATGGCACAGTGGAGCACAGTTTAGGTTTCGCCAAATGGGTGTTTTTTTTTCTAGTAATCTGACAGGAGAAGCAGGAGCAGCCAGAGGAGCTAGAGGGTTATGAGGAAGGTGAGACAGAGGACCCAGATACACAGTGGCAGTATGCAGTGGAGATGGAGGCAGGGAATCCCTCCGAGTAACTTGCACAAATGGCATGATGCATGCTCACCTGCTTGCATAGTGACAGCCGAATTGTCCCCATTTGGCAGCGGGATGACTTCTGGATCTCCACCTTATTGGACCCTCACTACAGCCACAAAATAGAGGCCTTTTTTACACCCACTGAGAGGGAGGACAAAATGACGTACTACAGAGGCATCCTATGTAGTCAGTTGGCCGATACCTATCGGCACCATCGTCCATGCCCTCGCAGGTCTGAATCGGGGGTCCCCCTGCGCTCACCTTCCCCTGCCATGGCTGCTGGGGAGGGGGGGGGTGGCAGGAACAGTACCAGCTCCATCAGCAGCAGCCTGAGTCTACAGTCGCTGATGAGTAGCTTTCTTCACTGCATAGTAAAGCAACTCCTCAGCAGCAGGTAGACCTGGAGCAGGACCTGAACCATCAGGTGGTTGCATACCTTGACATGTCCATGCCAAAACACCTTGAAGATCCGCTGGACTTCTGGGTAGCCAAACTTGATTTGTGGCCTCAAATAGCAGAGTTTGCCCTGGAAAAGCTGTCCTGCTCGGCCAGTAGTGTGCCATGAGAGTGGGTGTTTAGTGTGGTGGGGGCCATCGTCACCCCAAGGATAACTTGTCTGTCCATGAAAAATGTTGAGAGACTGACCTTTGTGAAGATGAATCAGGCATGGATCAGCCAGGATTTCCAACCACCAATGCCTGATGCATGAGAGTAGATTGACCATGGTGCCACACCAACACTTCACAAATATGGATAGTGCCAAACAGATTTAAGGCGCTGCTCCCCAGTTACAAACATTCCTCCGCATCAGACCTTTTTTCACCCACCTTTGTCACTGGGTACTGGTATTGCCACCCACCGTACTACTCCGTCACAAGTCACTTTCAGGACTCCTGATGCTACTGCAGCCACCTCCAGGCTGTCTTATTCAGCCACTATATGGTCTCTTCTCATGCTTCAGCCAACTCCAGGCTGTGTCATTCAGCCACTAAATGTTCTCCTCATTCTTCAGCCACCTCCAGGCTGTACCATTCATCCAATATATGGTTTACTGATGCCTCAGCCAGCTCCAGTGTCATTCAGAAACTACATGGTTTAGTGATGCTGCTGGGCTTAGGAGATTACCTATATCTGTTTATGGTAGCACTTGGTACCATACATCTTCAATGGAAACCTAATCTGCCAACAACTCTAGGCTGTGCCATTCAGACACTATATGATATCCCCATGCTGCCACAAATTCCAGGCAGTCATTCACCCACTATATGGTCTCCTCATACTGATGCCACCTTCAGGCTGTCTCATTCAGCCACTATATGGTCTCTTCTTATGCTTCAGCCAACTCCAGGCCGTGCCATTCAGCCACTAAATGGTCTCCTCCTACTGATGCCAAATCCAGGCTCTGTCATTGTGCTGCCATGTGACATGTGACTCCTTGTTAGATTTGGTCCTTTGTACCCACACGTCGGGGCCCGGGACACTAAAACTTGGGAGTTAAAAGTTCATTTTCAAATCCATCAATTTCAATTTAAAAATCTAAAATTTTTATTTAAAAATCTTAAATTTCAATGGTCTCCTCATGCTTCTTCATACTCCAGGCTGTGCCATTAAGTCACTATATGGTCTCCTCATGCTTCAGCCAACTCCAGGCTGTGTCATTCAGTCATTATATAGTTTACTGATGCTGCTGGGCCTGAGTCTGGGCCAAATTTTTTTTTTTATGGTAGCACTAGCTACCCTAAATCTTTAATTAAAATTTTAAAATTCATCTTTTTTTCTTAGGGATTGTGAAGCCCTGGTGTCTCCTCATGCTTCAGCCAACTCCAGGCTTTGTCATTCAGGCAATATATGGTTTACTGATGCTGCTGGGCCTGGGTCCGGGACTAAAAAATGTTCTTATGGTAGCACTAGCTACCCAAAATCTTCAGTTTAAATTTCAAACTACGTCTCTTTTTTTCTTAGGGATTGTGAAGCCCTGGTGTCTACTCCTGCGGCTGCCAACTCCAGGCTGTGCCACTCAGACACTATATGGTCTCCTCATGCTTCAGCCAACTCCACGCTTTATCATTTAGGCAATAAATGGTTTACTGACGCTGCTGGGATTGGGTCTGGGAATAAAAATGTTGTTATGGTAGCACTAACTACCAAAAATCTTCAGTTTAAATTTCAGTAATGATCTTTTAATCTTAGGGATTGTGAAGCCCTAGTGTCTACTAATGTTGCTGCCAGCTCCAGGCTGTGTCATTCAGCCACTCTATGGTCTCCTCATGCTTCAGCCAACTACAGGCTGTGTCATTCAGCCAATATGTGGTTTACTGATGCTGCTGGGCCTGGACCTAAAAAAAAAATTATGGTAGAACTAGCTACCATAAATCTTCAATTTAAATTTCAAAATTCATCTTTTAATCTTAGGGATTGTGAAGCCCTAGTGTCTCCTCATGATGCTGCAAGCTCCACGCTGTGTCATTCAGCCACTATATGGTCTCCCCATACTGATGCCACCTTTAGGCTCTGTTATTGTGCCGTTCTGCGGCAGTGATTCTAAAAGTGATGCCTGTAATCTGCATGTTATTCTGCATATTATTTCACTACCCCAGCACACTCCATATGTGTGTTAGAGCACAGCTAAGTGTTCTACACCCCTATTGAGGCTCTCTGTAGGCCGGAAATAGCAGTTTGTAATATAGATTTGCCGCAAATAAATTCGGATCGAACCAAATTTTTTCTAACAATTCGGCAAATCGTCCGAATCAAATTTTTCAAAAGTTCGCTCATCTCTAGTGTTTACCTTAATGTTTCTGGTTTTTTTTATTTAGTTTTTTAACTTATAAATTTACTCATTAGCTCAAATAACAAATTTCCCCCCTATAGTTTATTCTTCCTTCTTATAACACAATTGCTGCTGTATGTATCTAGTTACACAGTTGTCTCGTATTATTCCATAGTGCTCACCCCAGAGAATATACACATCTGAGGGCTTTTCTCTTTGCTATAGAAGAAATTAACAATAGATCAGATATCCTTCCCAATGTCACCCTGGGATATCACATATATGACTCTTGTGGACATGAGAATAAAGTTATAAAAGATGTTCTGCAGATACTGTCTGGACACACAGTGACAGCTCCAAACTATTCCTGTATGGAGAATGATGCAGTGGTCGGTTTTATTGGGGATTTACATTCTGGTACTACTCTCCCTATGGCCCAGCTGTTAAGCTTATATGGATATACACAGGTGAGTAAAGTAAGTATCTAAGTGTAAAAATCTACATACAGTATCTGTATCTGATTATTGATACACATGTTGGCCCACATTTATCATTGTAGTGTAAGTGAAAAAAAATGTTACACCTTTTTTGTGTGTGCTGATAATGTGTAGGATCACCAAATTTATTAAATGTTCACCGAGCATTTGATAAATTTTGTGCAGGTAAACATTTTCTAAAATTTCTCTCTTCACATACACTAAAAAGCTATGCCAGGTCTGGGATGGTGTAGTTTTAGACACTTTTCAGTAACTTTGCGCCTTTTTGCGCCTTTTTACAAAAGGCGCAGTTCATAAATCCCTTCTGTATCATGTGTATTGCCAAAATCCGTGGATCGCAACTCAAAATCGGCAGAAATGTGTAAACAAAAAGGCGGAAAAAAGCGCAAATAAACCCTGCTTGCGCCTTTTTGCGCCTCTTGTAGACACAAAAAACAGTCTAAAGACAATGATAAATGTCGGCCGTTATGTCTGTCTGAGTTATTGAATTAACCTGGGAATTGGTATATCCATCTTGTCCACATGACCCCTTAAAGGAGTTATCCAGGAATAGAAGTTTCTTTCAAAACCAGCTCCACGTCTGTCCCCAAGTTGTGTGTGGTATTACAACTTGACTCCATTCATTTCAATGGAACTGAGTTGAAGAACCACACCCAACCTGTAGACAGACAGAGAGTGGTTTTTGAAAGAAGTTAGCTCGGTTTTTCTATTTCTGGATAACCCCTTTAAGGACACAGCCTTTTTTGACCTTGAGGACACAGACAATTTTATTTTTCCCGTTTTAGTTTTTTTTTTCCTTCTTGGGGTTTAAAAGCCATAACTTTTCTTTTTATTTCTACAGACCTTTATAAAATCGATAAGAAAAAACATTTTTGAAACTTTTTTATTTATTTTTTACTTTTATGCAATACATTTTAAGGTAAAACTAATGTTCTCTTTTTTTCTGTGGATCAATATGATTAACCTTAAAGGGGTACTCCCGTGGAAAACTTTTTTTAAATCAACTGGTGCCAGAAAGTTAAACAGATTTGTAACTCACTTCTATTAAAAAATCTTAATCCTTCCAGTACTTTTTAGGGACTGTATACTAAAGAGAAATCCAAAAAGAAATGCATTTCCTGTGATGTCCTCACCACAGTGCTTTCTGCTGACCTCTGCTGTAAATTTTAGGAACTGTCCAGAGAAGCATATGTTTTCTATGGGGATTTTCTCCAGTTCCTAAATTGGACAGCAGAGGTCAGCAGAGAGCACTGTGGTCAGGACATCACAGGAAATGCCTTTCTTTTTTGGATTTCTCTTTAGTATACAGCCCCTAAAAAGTATTGGAAGGATTAAGATTTTTTAATAGAAGTGATTTAGAAATCTGTTTAACTTTTTGGCACCAGTAGATTTAAAAAAAAAAAAAAAAGAGTTTTCCATGGGAGTACCACTTTAAGGATAATGGACAAAAATTAAAGTCCTGCTGTACTGGTACTTAATTTACCAGGACATACAGTACATTTATGTCCTGTACATGAAACGAGCACAGGAACTGCACTCACTTCATGCATGGCAGGTCCCAGATGTTCACCATTTACCCATCATGATCAATATTGATTACAGCATCTGTAGCAATGCAGCGGTTCTGATGGTTGATCTGATCACCCACAGCAGGACTGTGGGGATCAGATCAGCCAAGATAATGGGCAGTGCTAACGGGGGGGTGTGCAGCCTTAGCCAATCATAGCTCATCTCACACACTGAACTGCTCTGGGTTGTTTATAGCAAAGTGAGGGATGAAGTTCTCCCCTGTATAGCTTCAAATGATGTCACGCCTGCTGGGGAATGCCCCTTCCCAATCGGTGAATCTGACTGAGCAGAAAATACAGAGCAAAAGCGATAGACAGAGAGCCGGCACTGTAGTGAGTTTGGGTTATCCAGTGTGTTGCTGAAGCTACGCTGTATGTGAATGGACAGGTGGTGAGGCAGTGATGTCAGGGGTGCGCTTACAGGGAACAAAAAGTGTAGTGTAATACAGCCAGTACATAAAACGCACTCACCCCGTTTCTGCCAAAGAAGAGGGAACTTTATTCCAGGAGTTACATGGAATACAGGAGTATGGGTCGGGAGGAGAAGGAAGGTGAGCTCAGCCGAGCTCGTGGAACAACGGTCCAGTTTCGCGGGTTCTCCACTTGGTCACGCCCACTGGTGATGCTCACGGTGCTTGGTTAAGTACCCTGCCACCGTGGCCAGGGATCATCTGACGCGTCATTGCCAGGCAACGTGACGCTACTGTCAGGCAGCTGCTATGCGGGGTACTCCAGCGCTGCCGAAAGCAGGTACTAACGTCAAGAAGGACGTAATTAACCTGCTTTCGGCAGCGCTGGTGTACCCCACATAGCAGCCGCCTGACAGTAGCGTCACGTTGCCTGACAACTATGTGTCAGCTGATCCCCGGCCACGGTGGCAGGGTACTTAACCAGGCACCGTGAGCATCACCAGTGGGCGTGACCAAGCGGAGGACCCGTGAAAAGGGACCATCGTTCCACGAGCTCGGCTGAGCTCACCTTCCATCTCCTCCCGACCCATACTCCTTTATTCCATGTAACTCCTGGAATAAAGTTCCCTCTTCTTTGGCAGAAACTGGGTGAGTGTGTTTTATGTACTGCCTCATTGGCTGCAGAAAATACAGAGCAATATCAAGGTAGAAAACTAAACAATAATACAAATAAAGGCAGGGGGTGGTTTATCATGATGGGGGCAGTGAACTGGGAGAATTATAAAATTGAACACGATCACGACAGGTATTCTTTAACACCATTTACCAAGATTACTAAGATTTGCCATTTGGAGGCATCCAACCGTTAGAATCTGTCTCTTATAGAAGCCCACAAGGTCTTTATGGTTGCTAATTTTCCTGGTTTCTACAAATCAATTTTAAGAACTGGCTGCCCACTTGCTGCCCCCTTATATAACTGGCCAGTAGTTGCCATTTAATGTTGATCAGTTTTGGTTGATAGCTTGGAGTTATGAATTACTGGTTACAATGAACTTTATATTTAAATGTTCAGTTCTATTTTTGTTCTTTTACAAATTATAGTGCTGTTTAATGTATTTTTCTTCTTTTTGATGGTGAATACTCTAGAATTTATGGTCACAGTATGGACTTGTGTTTTTTTTTCCCTTTAGATCAGTTATGGGGCCAGAGAACCTCTTCTTAGCAATAAAAGACTTTACCCAAACTTTTTTCGAACTGTACCTGATGACAAGATACAATATGCAGCCTATGTGAAGCTATTGGAGAGATTCCAGTGGAATTGGGTTGGGATCATCATATCAGATGATGACAGTGGACGGCGAGAGTTACAGGAGTTGGTCAAACTATTTACATCTCATCAGATTTGTATAGAATTTACTATTCTTGTATCTGAAAATTATTTTAATTATATCCCTCCAGCTTTGAAGGCTTCATCTACTGATGTTATTATTATCTGTGGCTCCTATAGTCTGACTTACATCAAGTTTTTATACAATGTAGCTTCTCTTCTAAAGAACAAGACTCTTATACTTCCAAGTTCATGGTCACTGGCGACGGAACTTATTATTTACAGAGAAAATGTAAGTCCTGGTAATTGTAGTTTAGTGTTTTCAATTCCTATGAACAATATAACTAAAAAAGAGTTTTTCAATATTGTTCAGTTATGCAACCAACCTTCTGATCAATTGCTGGAAGATATTTGGATGACTATATTCCATTGCTATACAGGAAATAAATTAAAGGATTTTCTTATGCCATTAGCAGATCTAAATCCATATCGTCATTGTTCTGAGGAGATGAAACTCAATCAACTGTTTAATTTTTCTGGAGACACAACTCCTTACCAAGTGTATATTGCTGTCTATATTATGGCTCAGGCTTTGCACAAAGTGAACATTTTTCTAAATTACAATAAGAAACCAAATACTTCAAACATTTATGACTATAAAAGAAGGGTGAGTATTGTTAATTCTGGATATTTAATACATTTTATTTTACTGGAAGGAGAAGAACACAAAAATATAAGGAAATAATTTAAAATACATGAATAAATGGGTGATTTTGCCTTGTAATAACACATACTATAGTGCTGGGGTCCTGGATAAAAAGAAAAAAAAAAAAAAAAAAAAAGAAACATATGCTTCTCTACCCCACTGGCCCCACAAACAGATGTAGCGCATATTTTTATGGTCTCCCCCCCCCCCTCACTTTTCTTTTCAACCTACCTCCAAAATAAGTGCTTGATGCAAGACCTTCCCACTCAGCCAATCACTGACCGAGATAGGACAACACTGCTGCCAGTGATTAGCTGAGGTGCAGGAAGATGCTGCCCTGAGTACTCGGTAGCCTGTTGAAGAGAAGAGCAGGGGCCATGTTGTGGGTGTCCGATTAGCTGACAGAGCTAGCCACGATGAAGGATTTAATTCTATAGATGCCTTGATCAACATGCTCACAGCATCTAAATGGTTAAGGACAGGATCATTACTGGCAGGATTATTAGCAGGGTGTCCGGCTACTTATACAGAAGTAGTTAACATTCACCACTATGAAACAAGTGCAGCTACTGTGCTCGCTTCAAAGTTACTTAACACTCCATTGTGCCCTGATGCGTTAAGTTCAGGGCAGCAAGGGTTTACTTGTACATACACATCCGCAACAGGTTATGGTCAAGTGGGGTTACTGATAATAGAGCTATTTTAGGATATCATCTGGTTTGTGATCTTTAGCCATAAAATAAGAGAGGGAATGTATAAATGCTAAACACCTTTAAATGCTTTTTTTTTTTCTTTGTGTATATTTGTTTTGGTATAAAAATAAATTTTCTTCTTTAAGTTTTTATTAAAATTAGTTTTGTAGTTTCTCTTCTACTGCCTTCTTTTTTTTTTTTTTAGTTATTCTTCGGCTGTCTCGAACATCTTCTAAGCTCATTTATGACCAGAGCAAAGTTGACCGCTCTTCTGGTCATAAATCAAATTAGAATAGTGTTCAGGAGAGGATAGATAAGTGCTGAAGACAGAGACAACAAGCTGTTTCTTTGACAAAATCAGACAGAACATCTAGTACTATATGTTAAAAGGAAAATGTTTTAGTAGAGAAACTAAATTAAAGTGGGGCAGTTGCTCATAGCAACCAATCAGGAGGCATTCTCATAGTGGCAAAATCCCATTAAAGTTCAGCCCATCTACTTGAAATGTATCTCATACAATTTGTTGTCTCCTCAACCACCTTGATTAATAAAGTCCAAGGGTTCCCCCCACTACAGCCGTGCGGCAGGTCTGTGAGGCGAGCTCAGGAGCTGTGGGCGCTTCATACCTGTTTGGTCTTGACTGCTGATAGCTAATGCCAGACATTGACAATCAGTTTTAGGTTCAGCATTAATTCTTAAAAAGCCACAACCGAAGTTGATATAAATGACAAAAATCCAGTGCCGGTAACTTAGTGGAGCTAATCAAGTCCATCGCAGCAAAAGCGAGGGATCCTGATCAGCTGAGAGGAAGGGCTCCAATGGTGCAGACAGCCTCAGAAGCCTAATAACACTGACCAATGCTGTGCTATGGCAATAGTCCCATAGGGGTACTAAAAAATTTAGAAAAAAAAAGAAAAAATGTAGTAATAAATGTGAATAAGCCCCTCACCTAATAAAAGTTTAAACAAACCCCCTTTTTATTTTAAAATAAAATAATGTAAAAAAATAAAAAAACATTTACACTGAGTGAGTAAATGTCTAAACTATTAAAATAAAATGTTAATCAAACTTCAGGGCCAATCAAAAAATGCCAAATTTCAGAATTGCATATTTTGGTCAATTCATATACCAAAAGAACATTTTTAAAAAGTGATCAAAAAGTCCCATCAAAACAAAAATGGTACAGACCAAAACTACAAAACTACAAAGTGGACAATCTTAACCCCTTGGGGACGTAGCCCATTATGACCTTAAGGAACAGAGTGTTTTTTGCTAATCTGAGCACTGTCACTTTAACCCCTTCCCGCAGAATGACTTATATAAACATCAGGTTATGCTGGTAGTTCGTGCATCCTGACGTTTATTAAGTCATTCAGTTAACCCGGCGATGTGCGGCATCGCACGGGTTAACAGGCAGAAGTCCTGCTGTTACCAGCAGGAGACAATTTCTGAAAGCCCCCCAAGGACCATCTGTGAATGGTCCTGCTCAGCAATCACTGTGATTGGTCCCTGTGGGGGGTTAAAGTTCAGATCCCTGTCCACCCATAGAAGTCTGGGAAGAGCAGGGGAAGATGACCCCAAGAGCTGCGGGTTGACATACCGCAGGACCGCGTAGGTGGCAGGCAAGTGGAGGAGGCAGCGTCGGCATCAGAGGCAGCAGTGGAGATTGCTGTAATGTGATCTTCACTGCTGCTTCTAGGAGTTTTAAAACTACAACTACCAGCATGCCCAGACAGCCTTTGGCTGTCTGGGTATGCTGAGAGTTATATTTTTGCAACATCTGGAGGGCCACCGTTCCAATCTGTGCATTTCCGGATTTTTCAAAACTACAACTCTCAGCATGCCCAGACAGTTCAAGCATGCTGGGAGTTGTAGTTCTGTGACATCTGGCCCTGTATATGTTGCCGAACAACAACTCCGAGCATGCCTGGGCAGTCTGGGCATGCTTGGAGTTGAAGTTTTGCAACATCTGGAGGGCTACAGTTTAGACACCACAACACAGTGGTCTCCAAATTGTTCTCCTCCAGTTGTTGCAAAACTTCAACTCCCAGCATGCCCTTCGGCTGTCTGGGCATGCTGGGAGTTGTAGTTTTGCAACAACTTCAGGCACACTGGTTGCATAACACTGAGTGTTTGTTACTTAATTCAGTGATTCCCAACCTGTTACATCGGTTATGACATAAACTCACAAACAAAAAACACTCACATGTGACCCCATTTTGGAAATGACACCCCTTAAGGAACGTAACTAAGGGTATAGTAATCCTAAACTACCCACAGGTGTTTGAAGATTTTTTGTTGAAAACGAAACATTTTTTTTTTTCACTAAAATGCTGGTGTTATCCCAAAATTTTCATTTTCACAAGGGGTAATAGGAAAAAATACCCCAAAATTTGTAACTACATTTATAAATACCATATATGCGGATTTAAAGTGCTCTGTTGGCACACTACAGGGCTCAGAAGAGAAGGAGCACCATTTGGCTTTTGGAGAGAGAATTTGGCTGGAATTGAAGGCCAAGTGTGTTTACAAAGCCCCCATGGTGCAAAAACGGTGGATCCCCCCCCCTCCCCAACATGTGACCCCATTTTGAAACCAAACACTCCTCAAAGAATGTAATAAGCGGTACAGTGAGCATTTACACCCCACAGGTTTCCAAAATAGTATGCCATGTGTATTTTTTTTTTTTTTTTTTGCTGTTATAGCACTATAGGGGCTTCCTTAATGTGACATGCCCACCAAAAACCATTTCAGCAAAATTTGCTTTCAAAAAGCCAAATGTGGCTCCTTCTCTTCAGAGCATTGTAGTGCACCAGAAGAGCACTTGATGTCCACACATGGGGTATTTCCATACTCAGAAGAAATGGGGTTACGAATTTTGCGGGGCAAAACCTCTTGTAAAAATGGTAAATTTGGGAAAAAACTGCATTTTTCGGAGAGTGAAAGAAAAAAAATTTCATTTACACATCCAATTTTAACAAAAAGTAATCAAACACCTGTGGGGTTTTAAGGCTCACTGTACCCCTTGTTACATGCCTTGAAGGGTGTAGTTTCCAAAATGATATACCATGTTTTTTTTTTTTTTTCTGTTATGCAACCAAAGGGGCTTCCTAAATGCAACATGCCCCCTAAAACCATTTCAGCAAAATTCACTCTCCAAAATCCCATTGTCGCTCCTTCCCTACTGAGCCCTCTAGTGCAACCGCAGAGCACTTTACATCCACATATGAGATATTTTCTTACTCAAGAGAAATTGGATTACATATTTTGGGGGGATTTTTCTCCTTTTACCCCTTGTTAACATTCAAAAACTGGGTCTACAAGAACATGTTAGTGTAAAAAATGAAGATTTTAAATGTTCTCCTTCACTTTGCTGCTATTCCTGTGAAACACCTAAAGCGTTAACAAACATTCTGAATATCATTTTGTTTACTTTGAGGGGTGAAGTTTATATATTGGGGTCATTTTTGGGGTATTTCTAATATGAAGACCCCTCAAATCCACTTCAAATCTCAACTGGTCCATGAAAAATTCCGATTTTGAAAATGTTGTGAAAAATTGGAAAATTGCTGCTGAACTTTGAAGCCCTCTGATGTCTTCCAAAAGTAAAAACATGTCAACTTTATGATGCAAACATAAAGTAGACATATTGTATTTGTGAATCAATATATAATGTATTTGGTATGTCTATTTTCCACACAAGCAGAGAGCTGCAAAGTTGGAAAAATGCTAAATTTTCTATTTTTTCATGAAATTTGGGAATTTTTCACCAGGAAATGATGCAAGTATCGACGAAGATTTACTACTATGATAAAGTAGAACATGTCACGAAAAAACTATCTCAGAAACAAATTCATAAGTAAAAGCATCCCAGAGTTATTAATGCTTAAAGTGACAGTGGTCAAATGTGCAAAAAATGCTCTGGTCCTTAAGGTCAAAATGGGTTAAGCATTAATAACTCTGGGATGCTTTTACTTATGAATTAGATTCCGAGATTATTTTTTTTTCGTGACAGATTCTACTTTAGGTTAGTGATACATTTTTGTCAATACTTGGTAAAAAATTCCCAAATTTCATGAAAAATTAGATTTTTATTATATATTGATGAATATATATATATTTATTATCTATTATACATTGATGAATAAATGATATATTGATTCACATATACAATATCTCCACTTTATGTTGGCATCATAAAGTTGACATGTTTTTACTTTTTGAAGACATTAGAGGGCTTCAAAGTATAGCAGCAATTTTCCAATTTTTCACATAAATTTCAAAATCAGAATTTTTCAGGAACCAGTTAAATTTTGAAGTGAATTTGAGGGTCATTATGTTAGACCCCTCAACGTATTCAAAATGACATTCAGAAAGTTTTTAACCCTTTAGGTGTTTCATAGGAATAGCAGCAAAGTGGAGGCAAAAATTCTAAATCTTTATTTTTTACACTAACATGTTCTTATAAGCATATATTAAATATATATATATATATATATATATATATATATATATATATATATATATATATATATATATAGTCCAAGTGGAGTGGCACTGTGAAAAGCAGCTTCTGATCTGAAAAATGCGGGTGCTCAGCCACTGCCAAAGTTCAGACCAAGAACTTAAATCCAAGGAACCAAAGAAAAAGCGAACAGGCGGCACTCCAGCGTAGTAATAAACTCAAAGTGATGTTTTATTCACCCATAGTGCAAGGTTTCAACCCACTCAATGGGAGCTTTTTCAAGCATGCTTGAAAAAGACCCCATTGAGTGCTCTGAAACCTTGCACTATGGGTGAATAAAACATCACTTTGAGTTTATTACTACGCTAGAGTGCCGCCTGTTCGCTTTTTCTTTGGTATATATATATATATATATATATATATATATATATATATATATATATTATTATTATTATTTTTTTTACAAGGGGTAAAAGTATGGTCTGTTTAGCATCAATAACGGGAGAAAAGTGGGATAGGAGACAATGGCCGTGTGAACCTAGCCTAAGAGCTCTAAAGCCCTGTTTTAGGCTAAGTTTCTACTTGTTTTTTTTTGTGGCCCAAACAAATGCAAAAAATAAATAAAACACCTGAAAAAAAAACCACAGCATTTTTTTCTTGCGTTTTTTCTGGCATTTTTTGCCTTTGGGTGGAAATTGCACTTTTGCCCCCTTTTGCGTTAAATTTTTTGGGTAAACCAAAGAAACCAATGCGTTTATATGGATCAAAAAGGTACTTTATTACAAAAATCATAAAGACAGACAGTTTACACAATACATAGTAAAATCATTTAAAATGACAAATAACCATAGGGACTCATCCAAAGGTGCTAGTCCAGTGGACCAGAATTAACAGGTGGGGGCCAGGACACAATTGGTGCTGATAAAATAACTGGATCAAAATATGATCTTCACATGGAGCACACCAGGATGCAAGATAATGCAGTCAACAAAGTGCACACCAATATAAAGTGTTAAATTCAAAGGTACAAGAAAAGATATATAATAGCAAATGAAGTGTAAAATAACACTAAACTGCAATATGGTGCATAAAAAGTTCCTAAAAAGGATTGTAGTGCAATACAATAGGGTGCATATATCCCAAAGTTACCAGCTGAGTTACCAAAGGTTTGATACAAAACATTGTCTACAAGTAAGGAATAAATACATATCAGCATGGGAACAATGCAACTTAATACAATGTACAACCTGGTGTATGTGACCTGGCAGACCACCGGACCCGACGTTTCGCTGGACGCTTAAAACAAAATTTGTTGGGTACAAAAAAAAAAAAAGGATGCAATAGTGATAGAAGAAAATGTATTTAATGAAAATTATATTTTTTATAACAAAATGTTTATTAATTTTTAATAAAGTGTGTGTTTCACAATTTTTTACATTTTTTAGGTAGTACTACTCCCAGCATGGAACAGATTGTTCCATGATGGGAGAAGAAGTACTTGTACTAATAGACATATTGCCCCGCGTGTCAGTCGTGACAACCGATGCGATCGTCCATAATATAGCAGAAATGCGGAGCTGCTCTATACAGAGCTCGCATCTCTGCACTATACTCCGGGCCAGCCAGTCATGTTAATAGAAATTCATAATTTAGAGTAGGGATTGGCCAGATGGTTGCAGCAAATGTCCGCTCCCAGAGGGAAATATGAATGAGTGATGTTCCTGCAAGCGCAGGAGAAAGCCGATCCATCTCTGCAATAGATAGGACGACTATATCGGGTGTCAGGAGTGACACCCGCTGTGATCTGTCCTTAATTGCAGGTACTACTACTCCCAACATGGAGCTCACTCTGCTCCATGCTGGGAGCTGTAGTTCCTGCATTAATAGACCGATTGCAGCGAGTGTAACTTCTATCACCCGCTGTGATCCTCCTGGCCAATCACAGCTCTCTGTGGGAAATATGAATCGGTGTATATATATACGGCAATGCAGGGGACCATAAGAAGAGCGGCCAATCGTATCTATACATTATACAGGAGGATCTCAACAGACCTGGGTCGATCTGTCAATTAGTACAGGTACTACTACTCCCATCATGGAACAGTGTGTTCCATGCTGGGAGTAGTAGTACTACCTAAAAAAAATATAAACAATAAAGAAAAAAGTGAAAAACACACACACACACACACACACACACTACATTTTGATTACTGTCGGCTACATTTTTAGTGCCCTGCCCACAAACATAAATTGATCCCTGTTATGAAAATTAATAAAAATGTTGTTATAAAAAAGATAAATTTAGTTAGATACAATTTTTTTCCATCACTACTGTATCTATTTTATTTTATTTTTTTAATGGTACCCTACAACATTTTATTAAAAAAAGGTATCTCCATCACTTTTTTGGACTGCTAGATTCCAAAAAAGAATAAAAACCGCCTGCAAAAACGCCAAAGTTAAAACCCACATGTCGTTTTTCTTAGTGTTGTTTTACTCCCATAGACTTCTATGGGAGAAAAACGCCACGATTTCAGGAAAAAATAACGCCATTGGCTCAACATGCTGAGACTTTGCAAAACCGATGCTGCGACTTTGCAAAACCGCCAAGGAGCTAAAAAAAAGAGTGCAAAAATGCCAAAAGTATTTTTTAAAGAATGGCAAACTGAAAAACGGCAAGTGGAAAAATAATTTTGCGATTTTCTCTGCAAGTTTTTCTCTGTGTTTTTCTCCCAAAAAAGAATACAAGTAGAAACTTAGCCTTGACTACTTTTAAAATACTTGAATACATTTCTAGGTGACTCTAGCAGGGTTAGGCTAAGTTAAAGGAGAACTGTAGTGCAATATAACTTATCCCCTATCTGAAGGAGATAAGTTATAGATCGCAGGGGTCGGACCGCTGGGACCCCCCCGCGATCTCCTGTACGGGGCCGCAGCAGTATGCTGGAAGGGGGTGTTCATCCCCGCATGATGTGGTGGCCGACACACCGCATAATGTGGTGGCCGACACACCCCCTTCATGTATCCCATAGAGATACATGGAGGGGACGACTCTGCTGCGGCTTTCGGCAGACTGCTGCGGCACCGTACAGGAGATCACAGGGGGGCCCAGAGATCGGACTCCCCACGATCTATAACTTATCCCCTATCCTTCGTGTAAGGGATAAGTTATATTGCACTACAGTTCCCCTTTAATATCAATAGTAACATGTGGTAACCAATGGTAACTAACAGCTAGATTAACCCCTTCAGAACACAGGGTGTACAAGTGCCGTCTGGGAAGTACCTGTATGCCCTTGAGTCTTACATGTCTATTAGTAGCTGGGACCTTACTGTTAATAACAGGCAGTGGCGATCCGGCCACTGCTGTCATTAACCCTTTAGATGTGATGGTCAATGCTGATCACTGTGTCTAAAATTAATGTGAAACTTTCCGGCTAGCTCTGTGAAATCCTTGGGACTCAATGTGATTGTAAGGGTCCCGTGAGCTGAAACAGCGGCAGAGGATCCCCTTACTTAGCTTCCTGTTGCATGAGGACTCTAATGAAAGCAAGGAACTTGTAAATTGACTGCTGCAAATCTGGTCTTGCCCGTCTACATCTTCCCCTTGTGTCTGTGTGCAAAAATAGAGGGGGGAGGGGCTTTTGTAGTTGTTTTTTCAATTCCAGAAAGGCAGAGCCATTTTGTTGGTGATTGAAGAGTGGTAAAGTACAGATTACCAAAAGTATCTTACCCACTTTTGCAACTGTGTTAAAAATTTGCGATATATATGTTACATATTTTTATTACCACTTTTTTCCCCAAAATGTTCTAACAAATTTGTATGCAGAGGACTTCTTCTGATTTGTTGGACCTGCGATTGACCACATTTTTTTTTGTTAACTATTAATAAAATGGTTAATGAAGGCTTGTGGGGGAGTGTTTTTTTTTGGGAATAAACGTTTTTAAAACTTTGTTGTGTTCTTTTTTTTATTTACTTAACAGGCTTAGTAGTGGAAGCTATCTTACAGACGGAGTCCATTACTAAGCCAGGGCTTAGCGTTAGCACCAAAAACAACTAGCGCCAATCCGTAATTATTACTCCAGTACCTACCCCCACAGGGGTGTCAGGAAGAGCCAGTACCAACAGGCCGAGAGCATCAAAAATGGTGCACCTAGGTGGTAACAGGCTGGCATTATTTAGGGTGAGAAGGGCCAGAAACAATGGTCCTCGTCCACCCTGGTAATGTAAGGCTGTTGCTGCTTGGTTGTTATCTAGCTGAGAATGAAATAAATAAAACTGGCTGAGAATAAAAACATATTTTTATTCTCAGATACCAACCAAGCAGCAACAGCCTGATGTTACTAGGGTGGGCGAAGACCAATGTTAAAGGCCCTCCGCAGCCTCAATAATGCCAGCCTGTTACCACCTAGGCCCAGGAGCGCCATTCTTGATGCTCCAGGCCTGTTGACACATGCTCTTCCCAGTACCCCTGTGGTGGTGGGTACCAGGGTAATAATTAGGGGTTAGTGCTAGCTGTTTTGTGACTAACACTATGCTCTGGCTTAGTAAAGAATTACGTCTGTAAGACAGCTTCCATTTCTAAGTCTGTAAAGTAAAAAATAAAAAACACAACACGTTTAAAAACTTTTATTCCAAAAAGCACTACCCCACAAGCTCTCATTAATCTTTTCATTAACCCCTTAAGGACTCAGCCCATTTTGGCCTTAAGGACTCAGACAATTTAATTTTTACGTTTTCATTTTTTCCTCCTCGCCTTCTAAAAATCATAACTCTTTTATATTTTCATCCACAGACTAGTATGAGGGCTTGTTTTTTGCGCGACCAGTTGTCCTTTGTAATGACATCACTCATTATATCATAAAATGTATGGCGCAACCAAAAAACACTATTTTTGTGGGGAAATTAAAACGAAAAACGCAATTTTGCTAATTTTGGAAGGTTTTGTTTTCACGCCGTACAATTTATGGTAAAAATGACATGTGTTCTTTATTCTGAGGGTCAATACAATTAAAATGATACCCATTATTATATACTTTTATATTATTGTTGCGCTTAAAAAAATCACAAACTTTTTAACCAAATTAGTACGTTTATAATCCCTTTATTTTGATGACCTATAACTTTTTTATTTTTCCGTATAAGTGGCGGTATGGGGGCTCATTTTTTGCGTCATGATCTGTACTTTTTTTTTATACCACATTTGCATATAAAAAAACTTTTAATATATTTTTTATAATTTTTTTTTTAATAAAATGTATTAAAAAAGTAGGAATTTTGGACTTTTTTTATTTTTTTTCGTTCACGCCGTTCACCGTACGGGATCATTAACATTTTATTTTAATAGTTCGGACATTTACGCACGCGGCGATACCAAATATGTCTATAAAAAATGTTTTTTACGCTTTTTGGGGGTAAAATAGGAAAAAACGGACGTTTTACTTTTTTATTGGGGATGGGGATTTTTCACTTTTTTTTTCTTTTACTTTTACATTTTTTTACATTTTTTTTACACTTGAATAGTCCCCATAGGGGACTATTCATAGCAATACCATGATTGCTAATACTGATCTGTTCTATGTATAGGACATAGAACAGATCAGTATTATCGGTCATCTCCTGCTCTGGTCTGCTCGATCACAGACCAGAGCAGGAGACGCCGGGAGCCGCACAGAGGAAGGAGAAGGGACCTCCGTGCGGCGTTATGAATGATCGGATCCCTGCAGCAGCGCTGCGGGCGATCCGATCGTTCATTTAAATCGCGAACTGCCGCAGATGCCGGGATCTGTATTGATCCCGGCACCTGAGGGGTTAATGGCGGACGCCCGCGAGATCGCGGGCGTCGGCCATTGCTGGCGGGTCCCTGGCTGCGATCAGCAGCCGGGATCAGCCGCGCATGACACGGGCATCGCTCCGATGCCCGCGGTTATGCTTAGGACGTAAATGTACGTCCTGGTGCGTTAAGTACCACCTCACCAGGACGTACATTTACGTCCTGCGTCCTTAAGGGGTTAATAGTAAACAAAAATTATGTTGATCATCGTAATCCACCGAAACCAAAGTAGTCCTCTGCATACACAGATTTGAAATTAGAAGAAAAAAAACACAAAAAACTGGTTCTTACATTTATGACACTCTCCTCTGGGGAGATCACCCATAAAGCAGGGTTTCCAAACAGGGAGCCTCCTGTTTTGCTGTTGCTAAACTATACCACCATCATTTCCCGACAGCCATTACAGGCTGTAGCAACCGAGCACTGATAAAACTGATCAATTGTCTCCTATGGAGCAGCATTGAACAGTGTATGTAATCTAAACATTGCATGTAATAGTTTCCTGATGGGAACTAAAAAATTGGCAATAAAGTGTTTAAAACAAATTTTAACCCCTTAAGGACCGGGGTTTTTTCCGTTTTTGCATTGCATTTAGCATTTTGCATTTTTCCGTTTTCTGCTCCTTTCCTTTAAAAAATGATAACTTTTCAATTTTGAACCTAAAAATCCATATGATGGCTTATTTTTTGCACCACCAATTCTACTTTGTAATGACGTCAGTCATTTTGCCCAAAAATCTACAGTGAAACGGGAAAAATAATCATTGTGCGACAAAATTGAAAAAAAAACCCGCTGTTTTGTAAGTTTTGGGGGCTTCCGTTTCTACGTAGTACATTTTTCGGTAAAAATGACACCTGATATTTATTCTGTAGGTCCATACGATTAAAATGATACCCTACTTATATAGGTTTGATTTTGTCGGACTTCTGGAAAAAATCATAACTACATGCAGGAAAATTAATACGTTTAAAATTGTCATTTTCTGACCCCTATAACTTTTTTATTTATCCGTGTATGGGGCAGTATGAGGGCTCATTTTTTGCGCTGTGATCTGAAGTTTTTAACGGTACCATTTTTGCATTGATAGGACTTATTGATCACTTTTTATTCATTTTTAAATTATATAAAAAGTGACCAAAAATGCACTATTTTGGACTTTGGAATCTTTTTGCGCGCACGCCATTGACCGAGCGGTTTAATTAATGATATATTTTTATAATTCGGACATTTCCGCACGCGGTGATACCATATATGTTTATTTTTATTTTTATTTACACTGTGTTTTTTTTTTTTTTATTGGAAAAGGGGGGTGATTCAAACTTTTAATAGGGGAGGAGTTAAATGATCTTTAATTTTTTTTTCACTTTTTTTTTGCAGTGTTATAGGTCCCATAGGGACCTATAACACTGCACACACTGATCTCCTATGCTGATCACTGGTTTCTCATAAGAAACCAGTGATCAACGATTCTGCCGCCTGGATCTCAGGCACTGAGCAGTCATTCGGCGATCGGACAGCGAGGAGGCAGGAAGGGGCCCTCCCGCTGTCCTGTCAGCTGTTCGGGATGCCACGATTAGCCGCGGCTATCCCGAACTGCCCGACTAAGCTAGCCGGGAACTTTCACTTACGGCTCAGCTCTGAGCGCGCGGCTAAAGGGTTAATAGCACGCGGCGCCGCGATCGGCGCTGCGCGCTATTAGAGGCGGGTCCCGGCTTCACTATGACTGTGTAACCCCGCGTTATATCAGAAGAGCAGGACCAAGGACGTACCGGTACGTCCTTGGTCCTTAAGGGGTTAAACCTTTCCCTAATACAAGTTTGAATCACCCACCTTTTCACATTTTTAAAATAAAATTATGTAAGCAAAAAAATTATAAACAAATGTGGTATCGCCGTGGCCAGAAATTTCCGAATTATTAAAATATATTGTTCACTTAACACATGGTCAATGTCGTAAACTTAAAAATATACCAAAATTAGGAATTGTGTATTTTTGGTTGATTCAGAAATTTGGTTGAGCAGAAATAAAAGCAATCCAAAAGTCCCATCAAAACAAAAATGGTATCAATAAAAACTGAAGACCACGGCGTAAAAAATTTGCTTCATACGTCCCTGTTTATGCAAAAATAAAAAAGGTATAGGGGTCAGAAGATCACAATTTTAAATATGTTAATTCCAAAATAGCACATTTTTGGTCACTTTTTATATCATGAAAAGATGAATAAAAAGCGATCAAAAAGTCCGATCAATGCAAAAATGGTACAGAAAGTGACAATTTTAAATGTATAAATTTTCCTGCATGTATTTATGATTTTTTTTCAGTAGTTATACAAAAAAAAAAACCTATACAAGTAGGGTATCATTTTAACCATATGGACCTAGAGAATAAAGAAAAGGTGTCATTTTTAACGAAAAATTTACTATGTAGAAACGGAAGCTCCCAAAATTTACAAAATGGCATTTTTTTTTTAATTTTGTCGCACAATGATTTTTTTTGCCGTTTCGCCGTAGATTTTTGGGTACAATGACTGATGTCATTACAAAGTAGAATTGGTGGCACAAAAAAATACGCCATAATACAGATTTTTAGGTGCAAAATTAAAAGAATTATGATTTTTTAAAGGTAAGGAGGAAAAAACGAAAAACGCCTGGTCCTTAAGGGGTTAAGGCATTAAGGTTCGGTTCATACATAGTATTTCGATCAGTATTATTAGACAAAACCAGGAATGGGTTCAACACACAGAAAAAGCTACAAATCCTTTATTATAGTTTTTTCTATGTGCCACTTTCACTCCTGGCTTTGGCTAAAAATCTAAATACTGTTTGTGAACCCGGCCTAAAGGTGAGTATTAATATTCTTATCTTGTGTGCCCAGTATGACCAATAGATTGAAATATTTATTGTAACTGATATCACAACCCTGGTTTATCTTTTAAAGCTAACACAATATGTAGAAGAAGAAAATATTATTTTAAATCAAAACAGAGATTGGATAACACCGCTAGATATTATGAATTGGGTAACAAGAAAATACCAAGAAACTGTAAAAAGGTCTATAACGGTTGTCGGAAGATTTGATGCATCTTTTCGGGAAAATAAACAGCTGGATATTAATCCCCAGATAATAACATGGAGACATAACTCAGTAGGTTACCATGAAGTCCTTTACCAGTATTTAACATGTTTTCTAGAAGATCAAACCCAGGAATATGTTAGAGAAATGTATTTATTAACTAAAGGGGCTTTATAGAGGTTTTTATGTACTTTGAATGCCACCAGCTCAGGGTTTGTTGTTTAGTTGAGCAGCCTTTACAGTAGAAATATGATTATTTATCTATCTGGTTAGGGCTGGTGAACAAAAAAAGTGATCACCTATTCCAGTTCCTCACATTTGCCATTCACACAGATCCTGGTCCCCATCCATAGCTGCTTCTTCCTGGATCCATTGAACCACTGTACCCTCAAGAACTACCTGCTCAGCCAATCACTGCCTGAGACCGGACATCAGTGATTGGTTCCTGCGAGGATGATATGTCAACCAGAAAGAATCTGATCAGTTGTCTCAGGCGAAAAATCCTTAGGGGTGCAAAGACTGATGATCAAATGAATATCAATTAATTGTGCCCCTATGGATGTGAAAATAGTGGCAATGCATAAAGAGTAAACATCACCACTCAAAATTTTAAGGGAGCAGAGAGTGTGATGATCCCTGCTCCCATACATACATTTCCCTTTGTCCATAGCTTAGCGCACTATGGAATGTACATACAAGAGCAGGGACCCCTGACCAGTCTGGATTCCCTGCTCCAGTACTTTACTATAATGGTGGGTGCAAGACAGAGGGGTAGGCCGCATGTGATGATGTCATTTCATTGCACGCACCCTGCAAGAGAAGTCCTGTGCCTCTGCAGATGACTGGGCAAGGAGGACGAAGAATAGAGTAGGTGTGTGAATTATTTTATTTATTTATTTTTATATTGATGAGAGGTGGGAACATATTGGTGCCCCTGTATGAAGAAAATTGCCTTCCTAAAGGGGACATTCTGAGGTTAAATGACCTACCTACTCTGGACATCTACCTAAAGTAGGCCTGAAATTATCTACTTGTTGGTGATATCTACCTGTTTGGGGTATCTACATACTTGGGGCATCTACCTCATGGGGGGGGGAACTATCTACTGGGGGAATTATCTAACTATTGGGATATCTACCTAATGGAAAAAAAATACCTAACTGCTGGGGTATGCATGTCGTTTTTTTATGATAGATTTAGGTCAATTAAATTATATATCTTTCCCATATATATATATATATATATATATATATATATATATATATATATGCACAGAAAACTAAGAATGAAGCGGCACTCCAAAGGATTCAATCCAAAAAGTGGTGCTTTATTCACCCATCAGTACAAGATGCAATGTTTCGATGCACATTCAGGATCTTTTTCAAGCATAGTGGAAATTGAACTTTTATATTTACTTATACTTAGGTTCCTAAAGGTCGGTGTAATGACCACTGTCTGCCAGGAACCCGAAAAGTTCTCAGAGGAGGATATCACATCTGCTGTTATGACTGCGTCCCATGTCCAGAAGGAGAATTTACAAATCATCCAGGTGTATAATATACATTAATATATTATATTTCCTTTTTTAACCCAGAACATTTACACATTTATTTATATGTAAATGTTATATAAAAGAAGGACTTTAGGCACAGAGCACTCAGCTCAGCAAGTATAGGGTGTCAAGTGATGAACAGGTGTGTTTGTCTCTTGTTCTGCCAGCAGTGTGTTCAGCTGCCTGTCACATTGACAACTAACAGGCCAATCAGAGGACAAGGACGAAAAGCCAATGGCATTGGGCCTCGGTGTCCTCGTTCTCCTGAGATTGGATATTTAAATGGGTACTCCGGTGAAAAACATTTTTTTTAAATCAACTGGTGCCAGAACGTTAAACAGATTTGTAAATAACTTCTATTTACTAATCTTAATCCTTTCAGTACTTATCAGCTGCTGTATGCTCCACAGGAAGTTATTTTCTTTTAAAATGTCCTTTCTGTCTGACCACAGTGCTCCCTGCTGACACCACTGTCTGTCTCAGGAGCAAATCCCTAGAGCAACCCTAACCTGCTCTTCACAGTTCCTGAGACAGACAGAGGTGTCAGCAGAGCACTTTGGTCAAACATAAAAAAAACGTAAAAGAAAAGAACTTCCTCTGCAGTATACATCATCTGATAAGTACTGGAAGGATTAAGATTTTTTAAATAGAAATGATTTACAAATCTGTTTGATGTTCTGGCACCGGTTGATTTAAAAAAAAAAAAAATCACTGGAGTCCCCTTTAAACCTCAGTCTGTCCTCTACACATCACCTGTAATAGAGATTCTTCCTTGCACTGGTTCTATATTTACTTTGTTTAGTTTTGACTTGCTTATCGTCTCTTTATCTGTCTGTTCGTTCATTCCCTGTGTTTTGGTATTGCTCCCTAAATTGTGTCTGTTTAACCCATTTTGTCCTGACTTTTTTTTTTTGTATGTGTGTCATTATTTTTTGTTGATGTTGTTACATTGTGCACTTTATTCAGAGTAGGGAATGTTGGCAAGTTGGGGGTCTGACTTTTTGGCTGATCGTAGGGTAGTGAGTAGCCTAGGACTGTGTTTATACCGCACCAATGAGCAGTTTTTAAGCAGGAAGTAACTTGATCCCACATGCCCATAATTTGTAAACTTCATGCTCACTATGCTCACAAGAGAATACTATGTATGGTGTAGACTCCATCTGATGAGATCACCTTTTCAAGGTGGGATGGTGTACACTATGTGATCAGACAATATGCTAAGAACCTTAATCTTTCCGTAACAATATTGCAATTGAATATAGTCATCTGTGCCAGTTGAAACTGTCGAGTCCCATATTCCAACTGTGCATGAACTGTCAAGGGCATCCCAAATGCCATCAGCCAAGATATCAATATCAGGGGCTTGACCCAGATGACTAAATAATAACACATGCAGTGGCACTCTTTGATGGTCTAAACACCACTCTAGTCCCTGTAAACAAGGTCTCCTACCAATGTTGGGATTACAACTACCAGCTGGTTCTGGCTAGACCATCGGTACCAACCCTCATATGCAAACATTCTCCCTTCTTAAGAGCACACTTTCACTTAACTTGACGAAGGAAAGAGAAAGTCGGCACTACCTTGTGGCTCCTTGAAGACGGTGTTGAACAGTCCTGCAACAGCTGCAGGTCCACTGGTAAAGTAAAAAAGTTAATCCAATAATGAATAGCAGAAGAAAAGGAAATGTGGCAGCTCATCGGTAAGGTGCAGTCAGACTTCTTTATTCTTTAAAACATGTTGCAGGTACAAAACATGTTCAATCGGGAGAGAAAAGATGCTGTAAACTTCTGAGTAGCAAACAACAGGTAATGCCATTTCACACAACACATGTGCTTCTACAGAGGTCTGTAAAAGCACACGAGTTGTGTGAAACGGTGTTACCTGTTGTTCGTTGCTAAGAAGTTTTACAGTTTCTTTTCTCTCCCGATTGAACATGTTTTGTACCTGCAATGTGTTTTATAGGGGTACCCCGCCCCTAGAAATCTTATCCCCTATCCAAAGGATAGGGGATAAGATGTCAGATAGCGGGGATCCCGCTGCTGGGGACCCCCGGGATCTCGGCTGCAGCACCCACTTGTAAGGCTTCCACCTCACACTGGCAACGCTGGAGGCTTCGGATCCCGACCACAATGGCAGAAGAGTCGACTCCGCCCCTTGTGATATCACGCCCCACCCCTCAATGCAAGTCTATGGGCGGTCCATCACGCCCCCTCCCATAGACTTGCATTGAGTGGGCGGGGCATGATGTCACACTGGGCGGAGTCATGATGTCACGCTCTTCCGCCATTGTGGTCGGGATCCAAAGCCTCCAGCGTTGCCGGTGTGAGGTCCCCTATCAGCGGGACCCCTGCAATCTGACATCTTATCCCTTATCCTTTAAATAGGGGATAAGATGTCTAGGGGTGTGGAGTAACCATTTAAGGCTTAGCAGTGCCCACTGTTCATCAGACATCATGGGCACCAACGGTTTAGCTGGTAATTTGCCTATTAATAAAACTGTATACAATGGTGGACATGTCTGCTACTTGGGCAATGTTAAGGCATCTTTAAGACCTGTATAAATCATGGTGGTGCAGTTGCACACTCTACCAGCTGACTAAGAAACATATTGCACAGACTCCAATTATCAGCAAAGGGATTATCACTTCTTTTACTTCAACACCCTCACTAAGTATGGGCTTTCCCAGAAGCATTGTAGATCCCTCAAAATTTACAAAAGCAACAGCTGGGTAGAGGCAAAGGAATCATCAAGAATAATTATAGTTAGACAAGCCAGAGGTCCAGACAAACAGGCTTCAGGTATAATAATCCACACAATGGAGCAGTTCATTGACAGACATGTCATGGGTCTCCTGTGCACCGTTTTATTTAAAACTGGAAACACATGATATTAGAGTAAAAGGTTCCAGCAAGAAGTAACATCAGTGAATTCTGATCAAACTAATAGACTGATCCAGCAAATAAGGATAGAATGATTGACTACTAGAGATGAGCGAATCGAACAAATCGTAATTTGTTACAAAATTTTTGAGAAATTTGATTCATAACGATTCTGAATATAGCCGCAACTCGATAAAATGAATTGTTTCATTAAACTCCATTTAGTGCGGTCCAGGGGATCTAAAATGGCAGATACACGTGTGTAGACATGGGGCAATGAACTCTGGGAAGGCGGGTAGGCGGGATCACCCTGAATCACATGAGGCATGCAGCCTATCAGCAGCCAGCCATCCCTGTGATGTCACAGCCCTATATATTCAGCAGCCTTCGCTGCAGACAGGCATTGCTGGGATATTGTCCTGAGAGCAGACAGTGTCTGTCTGTGTGTTACTGAGAAAAAAGATCTTTACAGCGCTTAATCAATTCACCCACATCACTGCAGGCAGGCAGATAGACAGAGACAGTAGAGAGAGAGAGTACACTTTATGTTGCAACTGTACTGGGGTGTATTACTCTAAAGCTAATGGGGGCCAGTTAGTGTGAGCACTAAAAGACCTAGTCACCTGCTTTTAATGCCTAATTCGGGTGTAACTTACTGGGGATTATTTTCCTAATATAAGTGTAATATATACGCACTCAGCGCTTTTACGTTTTTTCCTTTTAAACTCATAGGGGCCAGTTATTGTTAAAGGCCATAAATACATAAACACCTGCTTTTAATGCCTTATTAAGGTGTAACCGTACTGGGGCATATTTTCCTATAATAAGTGTAATATATACACACTCAGCTGTTGTACATGTATGTCTGGCAGAGAAGTGCCAGGACATGCACAGAGGAGTTGCAGAGGCCTAAAGTTATCAGGCGCAGGCAGAGGTCGCAGAAGAGTAGGGGTGCCTGGCAGCTGGATTTGCAGCAAGAGTTCTGAGCTCCCGGTGTCGGCTAGTGGTCGTGTCTCGACCAGCAACCCAGCAGCCGTCATTGATTGGTTAACTCGGTCATCCACTTCATCTCAAGTGACATCTGACACCCCCAGTCAACAGTCGGTGGATTCTTCAGACACAATCCTCAGTTGACATGGAGAATACGTCCCAGTACAGTTACACCTGAGTTAGGTGTTATAAGCAGGTGCGTAGGTGTTTATGGCCTTTAACAATAACTGGTCCCTATGAGTTTCACAAGTAAAAAACATTAAAGCACTGAGTGCATATATATAACACCTATGATAGGAAAATACATCTCAGTACGGTTTGTATTGTAGGTATTGTATACTGTGGGCTCAACTCCACTATACAGCTAGGACGATCAACTAGATGACAGTCAGCAGCTACTGCCCAGCCAAGAAATGGAGGAGACATCCGCTGCTACCTCTGCTAGGCGGGCAAGTAATGATGAGGAGAGTGGTGTGGGAGGTAGGGTTGTGAGTTTTCAGGTTCCTGAAACATACACTGTTCAGGAACTTGAGGATAAGATCAGTGACGTGCAGACACAACTCGATGATGATAAAGCCAATCGCACTTTGAAGCTGAGTGCAGAAGGGGCTTCATCATAAGGAGAAGAGGGTGGCAGGTTTCCCGTGAGGCAGCAGCTGAGCCAGCAAGGTGGTAGCATGGTTTGGAGTCAGCATGGTGGAAGAAGTGGAAAGTCTAGAGCTAAACATACCCAGTGTAGACCTACTTCTTCATGGTAGCCTTATAGCCCGGGAGGTAATCAAGCAGGGGTTTCAGGAGTTGGCTGCAGTAGCAGTCAGTCAGTGCGGACTGTTGTAGGAAAATCAGCTACTCGGCAGTGTGGCAGTTTTTATCAAGTATCCGGAGGATGTTAACATGTCCACATGCAAGATGTGTCGGCAGAAGATGAAGCGTGGCCAGGGTCCCAATGTTGGCACCACGGCCCTTCGTCAACACATGCAGCATCACCATCAAGTGGCCTTGGAGAACCATGGCTCTGATGTGGTGGTCCAGCTTGCTGCATCACCCAGTGGCACACTGCTCCCTGTTTCAACCAGCCAAGGCTCCACTACCTCAGCCGAAGGGAGCTGTCTGTCATTCCATTCTCTTTTGGTCCAGATGCTCCTGCTCCTCTTACTTCTTGTCAGTCATTCCGTCAGCAATCCATCACAGAAGCGATGTCCAAGAAACAGCAATTTGCGCCCACTCATCCAATTATGCAGAAGCTGAATGTGCTCCTGTCCAAGTTGCTGGTGCTGCAGTCCCTCCCTTTTCAAGTGGTGGACTCTGCACCTTTCAAAGAACTGATGGCTTGAAGCCATCATTTATTTTCAAGAAAGGCAGTACCAGTCCTGCATAAACATGTAGAACAGAAGGTGGGCCAGTCCTTGAGCCTGTCGGTGTGTACCAATGTGCACAGCAGCTCCGACGTGTGGAGCTGTAACTATGGTAAGGGACAATACATGTCCTTTATGGTCCACTGGGTGATTGTGGTTCCTACACAGCCTCCCCAGCAACATGGCCCTCCACGATATTATGCCGTTGTTCCTGCGACAATGTCCGACTCTGCCTCCTCATCCTCTGACATTCCCTCAGCCTTCACTGCACGGACAAGTCACAGTGTCCCTCCAGCATACTATGTGTGCAGGGCACGGTGGTGACGCGCTGTTCTTCACCTGGTTTGCCTTGGCGAATGGAGTCGAAAAGGGGAGGAACTGCAGAAAGTGATTCGCCATGAAATCGAATCATGGCTTTCTCCGAGACAACTGGAAATGGGAACCATGGTGACCGACAATGGGAACAACATCTTGTCTGCGCTGCGTCAAGGAAGGCTAAGCCATGTGCCTTGCATAGCCCACTTGTTCAATCTCATTGTCAAGCATTTACTAAAGTCTTCCACCCAATTGCAACACATCCTAACAATGGCTGGGAAACTTTGTATGCACTTCAGATACTCGGACACCCCAAAGAACACCCTCCTTGAGCTGCAGCGTCAGAACAGCATCCCCCAACATAGTCTGATATGCTACGTTTTCACTTGTTGGAATTCCACCCTCCATTTGTTGGACCGACTATATGAGCAGAGAAAGGCCATCACCGATTTATTGATGATCCAAGCGGATAGTGGGACTCCCCTATATAACTTCGATGTCAACCAGTGGCAGCTCATATGTGACACCTGCCTTTTGCTCTGGCCCTTTGAGGAAGCCACATTATTAGTCAGTCGCCAGGATTACAGGATGAATGACTTAATTCCACTGCTTCATTTCCTACAACAGATGGTAGAAACGATGGCTGGTCAAGGCACTGGAGACGTGGTGCCTTCCTCTCACTGACACATGAGCCCTGTGGGACTGAAGTGGAAGAGAAGGAGTAGGAGGAGGAGGGGGAGGGAGACAGTAGAGCACAGGCAATATGTAGCAAAATGGGTGGTTTTTACAGTCATCTGATCGGAGAGGAGGAGCAGGAGCAGCCAGAGGAGCTACAGGGTGATGAGAAAGACGATACAGAGGACCCAGACACCCCGTGGTAGTATACAGTAGAGATGCAGGAAGGGAGTCCCTCGGAGTCACTTGCACAAATGTCATGATGCTTGCTACTTATTGACTGCCAAAATTGTCACCATTCAGCAGCAGGATGACTTCAGGGTTTCCACCTTGTTTGACCCTCGCTACCGGCACAAAATGGGGGCCTTTTTTACACCCACTGACAAGGAGGACAAACTGTTCTACTACAGAGACATCTGCGCCATCGTGCAGCCTCTCGCAGGTCTGACTTGGGGGAGGCCCTCTGTGCTCACATTCCACTGCCATGGCTGCTGGGGAGGGGTGGCAGGAGCAGTACCAGCTCCATCAGCAGCAGCCTGAGTCTACAGTCACTGATGAGTAGATTTCTTCACCCACATAGTGAAGCAACTCATCAGCAGCAGGTAGACCTTGAGCAGGAACTGAACCAGCAGGTGGTGGCATACCTTGACATGGCCATGCCAACAAACCTTGAAGATCTGCTGGACTTCTGGGGAGCCAAACTGGATTTGTGGCCGCAACTAGCAGAGTTTGCCCTGGAAAAGCTGCCCTGCCTAGCCAGTAGTGTGCCATCAGAGGCAGGGGCCATAGTAACTCCAAGGAGGACTCACCTGTCCACCAAAAATGTGGAGAGACTGACCTTTGTCAAGATGAATCAGGCTTGCATCTGCCAAGATTTCCACCCACTAATGCCTGATGCTTCAGAGTAGATTAGCCATGGTGCCACACCAACACTTTACAAATATGGATGCAGCAAAAAATGTTTAAGGTGCTGCTCCCCAGTTACAGAAATTCCTTGGCATCAGACCACGAGTAATTATTCAGGATATACATTAGCTAAAACTTAACTTTTCTTAGGATAAAATATATGAACCAAAAACTTTGTTGAAATCAAACAAAAAGAAAGGTGTGCAAAAAACATCATGTGCCACCTAAACCACCAAGTATTGATGTGATGCAAAAACCTCTATAAGGTGGAAGGGAATAACGTATGGTCCATTGTAACAGGTATTTGTAAAATCTTCCCTGTAAAGCCCTACACTCGCCCTATTAATTCCCTTTTTGGCAAGTGTGACTCTCCCTAAAAAGGGCAGCCCCACACAGGAACCTCTCCCTATTTCCAAATAAAAACCCTGTTATTTCCCAGGGTTTTTTGGTGGAAATAGGGAGATGTTCGTGTTTGGGGATGCCTTTTTTAGGGCAAGTAACACTTGCCAAGAAGGGAATAGATATGACGAGAGTAGGGCCTTTAAGAGTCAGTTTTAACCCCCACCTTTTACAATGGACCATACGTTGTTCCCTTCCACATTTTTAGAGGTTTTTGCATCACATCACTACTTGGTGGTGTAGGTAGCACATGGTGTTTTTTGCACACCATTCCTTTTGTTTGATTTTTTTTTTAAAATTGGTTCCATATATTTTATCCTAAGAATATTATTAAAACTTAACATTTAGCTAATGCATATCCTCAATACTTACTTGTGCACACCAACACTTTGACAAAAGAGATCAGTTTCTTCTGCCTACCTGCCTCAGCTACTTCAGCTACTATTCTGATCCAGCCACCTGCCTGATGCCACATATCTGTTGCCAAGTGCTCCTTCTTTCACCCACCCTCATCATTGGGTACTGGTAATGCCACCCACGCATGCTGCTGCTGCCATCTCCAGGCTGTGTCATTGTACAGCCATACAGTCTCCTCATGCTGCTGCCACTTCCAGGCTGTCATTCTGCCACTATATGGTCTCCTCATGCTGCCACCACCTCCAGGCTGTGTCATTCTGCCAGAATATGGTCTCCTCATGCTAAAGCCACCTCCAGGCTGTGTCATTCAGCCACAATATGTTCTCCTCATGCTTCAGCCACATCCAGGCTGTGTCATTCTGCTGCCATTTGGTCCCCTCATGCTTCTGCCACCTCCAGGCTGTGTCATTCTGCTGCCATATGGTCTCCTCATGCTGCCACCAACTCCAGGCTGTGTCATTCTGCCGCTCTGTGGCCTATATAGGCTGCCGCCACCTCCAGGCTGTGTCATTTTGCCACCATATGGTCTCCTAATGCTGATGCCACCTCCAGGCTCTGTCATTGTGCTGCTCTGCGGCCTATATAGACTGCCGGCACCTCCGGATTGTCATTCTGCCGCCATTTGGTCTCGTCTTGCTGCCGGCACATTAAATTAAACTTGTAATGTTCATCTATTTAAAATCTTCAACTTAAATTTAAAAAAAAAGTTTCTTTAATCTTTTCAACTGTGGGGCCCTATGGTCGTCGTCATATATTAGCTCTGGAATTACTACAAGAATCCAAGGAAACAGGTTTGAGCAATAAAAATAAATCATATCTGATTAAATGAAACATTTACAGTTTCATACGCAGTTTCACAGTACCAGCCGTATTTACTTACACGTGCATGGCTTAATATTTTAGACAAGCATATGATACTGGCAGGATCTATCCAGTAGCTTTCCAGGGTCAGGTCTGCACCACTGGGATGGTGGACAAATCGATATACTATTCTGTTGTTGTGCCGCCATTGTGTTTCCCTATGTGTCAATGTGCCGCCATGTGATCTCCTTGTTATTTTTCTTTGGTTGTCACACTGTATTTTTTCAAAGTAAATGCTTCGGGTACCTGGGACACTCAATCATGAGCATCGGGGGGTAGTGCTAAGAGGAAGGGTCTGGAACAGGTGGCAGCTCGCCTTGCGGCAGACTGCTAGATAAATGCTCACCAGACTTGCCCTCCAATGGGTTCTCAAAAAATAATTTTTAAAATAAAAAAATTGGGTCATCAAAAAATTTTTTTTTACATTAAATAAAAATTGTATTAAATAATAATTAAAACAAAATATCTCTTTAATCTCCTTAATAGTGATGTCATATGGTCTCCCTGCTGCCACATCCAGACACTCTGTGGCAGTGATTCTAATAGAGACGCCTGTTATCTGCATGTCATACTGAATAAGAGTATTATTTCACGAACCCAGCACACTCCCTATGCGTGTTATGGCAAAGCAAAGTGTTCTACACTCCTATAGAGGCTCTCTGTAGCCCGTAAATAGCCATTTTTAATAGAGATTTGCAGCAAATAAATTAGGATCAAACCATTTTTTTTGGCAAATTGTCCGAATCAAATTTTTCTAAAATTTGCTCATCTCTAATGACTACACTGCAGAAGAAGGTTGTAACCACGATGTAACATGGTTTATTGTTACACCAACTATTACAGAAAAACCTTGATGTCACGTATGGGCAGGGAACAGTGAAGCCCTAACTCACCCACAGCCACTAACCCTACCTATTGCCTATCCGCCCTAAGTGACGGATCGACAACCATGATGACCAACCCTCCCTGCTAAGTGCTAGGGCAGCGTTGTCAACATAATAAAATACAAAAACAGTAGGAGTCGGAAAACAGCTTGAGGCACACAAACTAAATGAGATACACTAAGACACACACACGGTCAAAACAATGTCAGTTTCAGTCTAGCCTAGTTAATTACTAGGAAATAGCCGAGTACAGGGAAAGAGTCAAGGGAAATGCCAAAAATCAATAAATAAGCAGGAGGTGTCAGCTATGGTATAACCTTTCACAAACAATGAACTGTTCACTGCCCTTAGCTTATATAGGAAGTTGATCGAGGATATACCTCCCTGATAGGTAGCAGAGCTGAGAACAACACCCAGATGACACAGGTGAGCTCCAAGCAGTTCCAGCCCAACTAGAGTCATTTAACTCTTCATGTTCGACCAGAGCCATGTTTTACACTTGATGTATCCCATGTCAGATTAATATTTTTATATAATACATGCATTTATATTATGATGGTTTATATTATATACTATACACTGAAATTATATATTTTTATTTCTATTCATAGATAGTGAAAATTGCCAGATATGTCCTGAAGATGAATGGCCAAATGAGAAAAAGAACAAATGTATTATAAAGGATTATGAGTTTCTGTCATATGACACTGATGTTTTTTCTTTAGTCCTTTCCATCATCTCCATATTATTATCTCTTATAACTTTATTTATAATTGGAATTTTTACTTTATTCCAAAAATCTCCTATTGTCAGAGCCAATAACCAGAACCTAAGCTTAATTCTCCTGACCTCTCTCATGTTCAGCTTACTCTGTGTGTTTCTATTCATCGGTCGTCCAGTGGATATAACCTGCATGCTGAGACAAATCTTCTTTGGGATCTTCTTCACAGTAGCCGTGTCTTCTGTCCTGGCCAAGACCATCATAGTCTGCATAGCATTCAAGGCCACCAGACCAGACAGCTCCTGGAGAAAGTGTGTGGGAGTTAAGCTTCCTTATTCTGTAGTGTTGGTCTGTTCATCTCTTCAGATCCTGAATGCAGTTATCTGGTTGTCATTGTCTCCTCCATATCAAGAGCTTAATCTGGATTATCCTGGGAAGATCATCATTCAGTGTAATGAAGGGTCTGTCTTGGCCTTTTACCTCATGTTGGGTTATATGGGGTTTCTGGCAGCTGTGAGTTTTGTTCTAGCTTTCATGGTGAGGACATTGCCTGATATCTATAATGAAGCCAAGTACATCACCTTCAGCATGCTGGTGTTCTGCAGTGTATGGATCGGTGCCATCCCAGCCTATCTGAGCAGTACAGGGAAACACTTGGTCACCATAGAGATATTTGCCATATTGGCCTCAGGGGGAGGAATATTGATCTGCATGTTTCTACCTAAATGTTACAATATCCTTATGGAGCCTGAAGTAAAGAGTAAAGGACCCTTGTTCCAGAGAAGCATTATGTGAAACAAAGTGTTTATCTGGAAAGATATAAAGCCCATATATTATTTAGCAAATATAACTGTTTCTTTGTTGTCTCTTGTTCTAATTATATGTAGCCAAGCTGTGGTGGTATTATTGTTTCATGTATGCTTGTATTGATAGCCTAAGTATACAGGATTTGGTCAGTAACACCATGATGGGTACATGAATGGTGATAATTAGAGATGAGCGAACTTTTCAAAAATTTGATTCGGCCGATTCGCCAAATTTTCCGAAAAAGTTTGTTTCGATACAATTTTTTTTGCGGCAAATCTATATTAAAAAAGGTTATTTCTAGCCTACATACACCCTCTATAGGGGTGTAGAACACTTTTCTGTGTTCTAAAACGCATATGGAGTGTGCTGGGGTAGTAAAATAATACTGTTATTTAAAATAACATGTAGATTACCGGCATCGCTTTTAGAATCACTGCCGCACAGCAGCACAATGACAGAGCCTGCTGGTGGCATCAGTGTCAGTGTCAGGATCCGGACTGGTATGCAGAGAGGACACTGGAGGTGGATCCTCCTTGTCAGTGAGGTGATGGCGTGGGCCGTACCAGGGGAACGGAATCTAAGGGGTTACTGGTTTTCACCAGAGCCCGCCGCAAAGCGGGATGGACTTGCAGCGGCAGGTAACCCCCAGGTCGTTCCACCTGATAGCGACTCAACCCCACTGACAGCTGAGACAGGCACGAACACTGGGACAAGGCAAGAGCAAGGTCGGACGTAGCAGAAGGTCAGGGCAGGCAGCAATGGATCGTAGTCAGGGGCAACGGCAAGGGTCTGGATACACAGGCTTGGGATACACAAACGCTTTCACAGGGCACTAAGGCAACAAGATCCGGCGAGGACAGGAAGGGGAAGTGGGTTTTTATAGGAATGGGAAGTGATTAACAACTAATTGGACCAGGCACCAATTAGTGGTGCACTGGCCCTTTAAATTTCAGAGAGCTGGCGCGCGCGCCCTAGAGTAGGAACGGGACAGGTGAGTGGATTTGGATGCGACCCGTGGGCGGGCGCGTCCCGCTTCGCGGATCACATCCCCGCCGGCAGTGACAGTGCAGCGCTCCCGGTTAGCGGGTCTGACCGGGGCGCTGCAGGCAGGAGAACGCCGCGAGCACTCCGGGGAGAAGCAGGGACCCGGAGCACTCGGGGTAACAGTCAGGAGACCATATAGTGACTGAATGACATAGTGTGGAGGTGTTGGCAGCATGAGGAGGCCATTTAGTGGCTTAATGGCAAAGCATGGAGGTGTTGGCAGCATGAGGACACCATATAGTGGCTGAATGACACAGCTTGGATGAGGCTGAAGCATGAGGACACTATATTGTGGCTGAATTACACAGCGTGGAGGTGTTGGCAGTATGAGGACACCATATAGTGGCTGAATGACACAGTGTGGACATGTTGGCAGCATGAGGAGACCATATAGTGGCTGAATGACACAGCATGGGCATGTTGGCAGCATTAGGAGACCATATAGTGGCTGAATGACACAGCATGGAGGTGTTAGCAGCATGAGGACACCATATAGTGGCTGAATGACACAGCTTGGAGGAGGCTGAAGCATGAGGACACCATATAGTGGCTGAATGGCACAGTGTGGAGGTGTTGGCAGCATGAGGACACCATATAGTGGCTGAATGACACAGCATGGACATGTTGGCAGCATGAGGACACCATATAGTGGATGAATGGCACAGCCCGGAGTTGCCAGCAGCATGAGTAGGCACTAGGCCTTCACAAACCCTAAATTTTAAAAAAGATTTTGGATAGCGGGTGCTACCTATGAGAACATTTGAAATTCCCAGACCCAGGCCCCACAGCGGCATCAGTAAACCATATATTTCCTGAATGACACAGCCTGGAGTTGGCTGATGCACGAGTACACAGCAGGGCTTCACAATCCCTCCCAAAAAACAACACAGCAGCGTCATAATTATTTTTTATTTGAAAATTTATAAAAACTTTGCGTGTTCCGGACCCCATCGTGTGAGTACGAAGGACCAAATTCAACAAGCCCCCACAGCAACATCAGTAAAGCATAGATTGCCTGAATGACACAGCCTGGGGTTGGCTGATTCATGAGTACACAGCAGGGCTTCACAATCACCCCCAAAAAACACAACAATTTTAGACATTTTTGAAAAAGATTTTGTATAGCGTGTGCTACCTATGAGAAAATTTGAAATTCCCAGACCCATGCCCCACAGCGGCATCAGTAACCCATATATTGCCTGAATGACACAGCCTGGAGTTGGCTGATGCACGAGTACACAGCAGGGCTTCATAATCCCCCTCAAAAAACAACACAATTTTTGAAATTTTTGAAAAAGATCTTAGATAGCGTGTGCTACCTATGAGAAAATTTGTAATACCCAGACCCAGGCCCAGCAGCGCCATCATTTTTTGATTTGAAATTTTAAACAAACTTTCAGTGTCCCGGACCCCAGCGTGTGGGTACGAAGGACCAAATCCAACAAGCCCTCACAGCAACATTAGTAAAGCATATATTGCCTGAATGACACAGCCTATGGTTGGCTGATTCACGAGTACACAGCAGGGCTTCACAATCCCCCCCCCAAGAAACAACACAATTTTAGAAATTTTTGAAAAAGACTTTGGATAGCGGGTGCTACCTATGAGAAAATTTGAAATTCCCAGACCCAGGTCCCACAGCGGCATCAGTAAGCCATATATTGCCTGAATGACACAGCCTGGAGTTGGCTCGACTTCTGTCTCTAACCTCCTCCTTTGCCCTTTCACAGCTTACTGACTCTCCCACACACAAGGATGGGAATACACTGGACTTGATCTTCTCTAGACTTTGCTCTGTCTCTAAATTCACTAATTCTCCTTTTGAGCTCTCTGACCACAACCTTCTCTCTTTCTCTATCAGTGACTCCTATCCTCTTCCAGACACTCCAATCTTGTACACTTACAGAAGCCTGCGTGCCATAAACACTAGTCAATTTATAGACATTCTACAATCTTCACTATCACCAATCTCTTCTCTCTCTTGCCCTAATCTAGCAGCCAAACATTACCATGACACCCTAAAGTCTACCCTGGATCAAATGGCACCCTCTAAAACCCGAACCTCCTGACACAGACGAAAGCAACCCTGGCACACGCTAACAACCTGCTTTCTCAGGCAATGCTCTAGGTGTGCTGAACATCTGTGGAGGAAAACTAAGACTTCTTAAGACTATCTGCACTATAAATTCATGCTTAAATCCTATTACTCCGCTCATCATCTCGCCAAACAAACATATTTTACCTCCCTCATCTCCTCTCTGTCTAACAACTCAAAACGCCTTTTTGACACGTTCAACTCTCTCAGTCTGCCTAAAGTACAGACCCCAATCACTGATCTCTGTGCTGAAGACCTGGCCAAATACTTCAAAACCAAAATCGATGACATTCGAGATGAAATCCTCTCCCAGTAACCTAAAAGTTCTGATCCAATTCCCAGCCACATCTCCTCTTCATCACTCAGTTTTTGAACCTGTAACGGAGGATGAGGTTTCCAGGCTTCTCTCCTCCGCCCACCCCACTACCTGCTCTAGTCACCCCATGCCTTCACACCTCATCCAGTCTCTCTCTCCTGCTATCAGCTGTCACCTAACTAAAATATTTAACCTCTCCCTCTCTTCTGGGGTCTTCCCCTCCTCTTTCAGACACTCTATCATAACCCCACTATTGAAAAAAACATCTCAGGACCCGTCCTGTGCAGCCAACTATCGACCCGTTTCAAATTTCCCCTTTATCTCCAAACTCCTGGAACGCTTGGTCTACTCCCGCCTTATCCGCTATCTCTCCGAGAACTCTCTCCTTGACCCCTTACTGTCTGGTTTCCGCTCCCATCACTCCACAGAAACGGCCCTAACCAAAGTCACTAACGATCTTCTGACGGCCAAATCAAATGGCAATTTCTCTTTACTGATTCTCTTGGACCTGTCTGCGGCTTTTGACACTGTGGATCACCAACTCCTCCTCAGTAGTCTCCGCTCCATCGGTCTCAAGGACTCTGCTCTCGCCTGGTTTTCCTCCTATCTCTCTGGCCGCTTCTTTAGCGTCTCGTTTTCTGGCTCTACTTCTTCTCCTCTTCCCCTTGCTGTCGGGGTTCCCCAGGGATCGGTCCTGGGTCCTCTACTCTTTTCACTCTACACATCCCCCATTGGAAAAACAATCAGTAGATTTGGTTTCCAGTACCACCTCTCTGCCGTCTCAGACATCATGTCCTCTTTATTTCTGAAAATAAATCTTTTGAAAACAGAACTTCTTGTCTTTTCTCCATCAACTGATACTGTACCTAACCCTGACATTTCCATCTCGGTATGTGGTACTACGATAACTCTCGGGCAGCAGGTTCGCTGTCTTGGAGTTATACTTGACTCTGATCTGTCTTTCACTCCCCATATTCATTCTCTTTCACGTTCTTGTCACCTGCATCTCAAAAACATTTAAAAAATCCGCCCATTTCTTACTATTGAAACTGCTAAAACTCTCATTATTGCTTTGATTCACTCCCGCCTCGACTACTGTAACTCTTTACTAATAGGCCTTCCTTTCTCCAAACTCTCTCCTCTCCAGTCCATCCTTAATGCCGCAGCCAGACTCATCTTCCTCTCCAGCCGCTACACCGATGCCTCCTCCCAGTGCCAGTCACTACACTGGTTACCAATTCAGTCCAGAATACAGTACAAAATCCTCAGTCTCAGACACAAAGCTCTCCACAATGCTGCACCTCCCTACATCTCCTCTCTCATCTCTGTCTACCATCCTACACGTTCTCTCCGATCTGCTAATGACCTCACACTAACATCTTCTATAATCCGAACTTCTCACTTCCGTCTCCAAGACTTCACTCGTGCTGCACCGGTTCTCTGGAATGCTATCCCTCAATTCCTCAGACTCAACAACAACATCCATAGTTTCAAACGTGGCCTAAAAACACATCTCTTCAGACAGGCCTATAACAGTCTCTAATTGGCCTCAACATATCCTCAACATATCCCGAACATATCCCGAACATATCCCCAACATATTCCAAACATATCCCCAACATATCCTCAATATATCCCCACACCTCTTGTTTGAATAGTTATTGTGTAATATTATGTCTGATACTTGTCTTTGTTTGTACCCCATAATTGTAAGCGCTGCGGAATCTGTAGGCGCTATATAAATAAATAAATAAATAAATAAATAAATTCAGTGTTATACCCCACGTTATACACCTGCCGGTGTATTAAAGAAAATACATTTTTTCCTGAGTAAAAATACGCTTAACAGTGGCCTTATCATTGCAAAGGGCCTAAACACAAGCAAATAGCGTACCATATACTACCTTTTTTTCCGTCTCTGTGCTAAATTAAGTGTTATACCACACGTTATATACCTGCCGGTGAATTAAAGAAAAAAAGGTTTTACTGCGGAAAAATACGCTTAACAGTGGCCTTATCATTGCAAAGGGCCTAAATTCAAGCAAATAGTGTACCATATACCACCTTTTTTTCTGTCTCTGTGCTAAATTAAGTGTTATATCACACGTTATACACATGCCGGTGTATTAAAGAAAAAAAAAAAGGTTTTCCTGCGTACAAATACCCTTAACAGTGCGCTCATCATTGCAAAGGGCATACATACAACCAAGTAGTGTACTATTTAGTACCTGTATTTCTGTCTCGGTGCTAAATTCAGTGCTATTCCACACATTAGTATACACTAGCTGGTGTATACAAAAAAAAATAAAGAGTTTTTTTCTGCGTATAAATACGCTTAACAGTGCGCTAATCATTGCAAAGGGCATACATACAACAAAGGAGTGTACTATTTAGTAACTGTTATTCTGTCTAGGGCCTATATACTTTGAAAGGACAGCCATAAGTAATCGCCTGCTGCTGTTCTATACCCTCATAAATGCATTAAGTATGTCAGGCAGGGAAGTGCCAGGACGTGCACAGAGAAGGGGCAGAGGCCTACATATGTCAGGCAGAGTTGGCAGCAGACTTGGGTCGAGTGGCAGCAGGAGTCGCAGCAATAGGCCTGAGCTCCTGTTAACACCCAGCGGTCGTGTCGTTGACCCATCTCTCCTCGTCAATTGGTTTGCACACTCCTCCCCATCATCACAAGCGACATCTGACAACCCCAGTCAAGAGTCGGTGGGTTCCTCAGACACAACCCTCAGTTGGCATGGCCCGGGAGAAGTCCCCATAATCAAATTGGCTTTGTCCTATGCTGTTCCCTCTCCCAAAGAAGTATCTCATGCTTTGGGTTCAGCTCCACTATTTAGCAAGGACGATGTAATAGAGAACAGTCAGCATCTAATGGACAGCTAAGAATGTGAGGAGACATGCGTCCCTTGCTCCGCAAGGCGGGCAAGTAGTGATGCGGAGAGTGACGTGGGAGGCGGTGTTTCAATTGCTCAGGGTCCTGAGGCAGACACTGTTGTGGAACACAAAAAGGACATCAGTGACGTGCACACATCTTTTGATGATGATGAAGCCGATCGCAATTGGGAGCCGGGTGCAGAAGCCGGGGCTTCATCATCATAAGGAGAAGATATTTGCTCTTTGTCTATGAGGCAGCAAGGCGGTAGCACGGTTGGCAATCAGGGTTGTGGTGGCAGTAGTGGAAATTCAGGAGCCAAACGTGCCAGGGGGAGACCACCTGCTTCGCGGCAAGCTACCATTCAGGGAGGTAGTGGAACAGGGGTTCCTGGAGACGGCGCCAATAGCAGTGAAATAGTTCGAACTGCGGGTGGGAAAATCAGCTACTCTGCAGTGTGGTTGTTCTTCATAAAGAATCCGGAGGACCTTAGCGTAGTCACATGCAAAATCTGTGTGCAGAAAGTGAAGCGTGGCCAGGGTCCCAATCTCGGCACCACGGCCCTGCTTCAAAACATGATTCTCCACCATAAAGTGGCCTGGGATAACCGTGGCTCCGAGGTAGTGGTCCAGCCTGCCGCATCACCCAGTGGCCATCCGCTCCCTCCGTCATCCAGCCAAGGCTCCACCACCTCAGCCGAAGGGAGCATTGTGTCAAACCCTCCTTCTTGCGCTCCTGCTTCCTCCGCTCGTAGTCAGCCATTCCGCCAACAATCGAAGGGCGAAGCCATGTCCAAGAGACAACAGTATGCGCCCACTCATCCAACGGCGCAGAAGTTGAATGTGCTCCTGTCCAAGTTGCTGGTGTTGCAGTCCCTCCCTTTCCAACTGGTGGACACTTTTAGGGAATTGATGGCTTGTGCTGAGCCGAGGTGGAGAGTCCCAAGCCGTCATTTCTTTGCGAAGAAGGTAGTACCAGCCCTGCATAAGTTTGTACAAGAGAAGGTGGGCCAGTCCTTGAGCCGGTCGGTGTGTTAAAAAGTGCACGGCAGCGCCGACGTGTGTAGCTGTAACTACGGACAGGGACAATACATGTCTTTTATGGCCAACTGGGTAAATGTTGTTCCTGCACAGCCACAACAGCAACTTGGACAGGTCACACCGCTTCCTCCTCCACGCTCTTGCTCCCAGGCAGTTGATCCTTTTACAATGTGCGACTTCTCCTCCTCCCCCGTGTCCTCGGCCTCCACTGCACATCCAAATCTCGGTGGCCCTTCATCGTATCACGTGTGTAGGGCACAGCGGTGTCAAGCCATCCTTCACATGGTTTGCCTTGGCGAACTGCTGAAGTTCATTAGGGAAGAAATCCGAGTATGGCTTACTCCACGAAATCTGGAAATGGGAACCATGGTGACCGACAATGGGAAGAACATTGTGACCGCGCTGCGACAAGGAAGTGTGAACCATTCGCCCTGCATGGCACACGTGTTGAATCTGGTTGTCAAGAAGTTCATCAAGTTCTTCACCCCATTTGCAAGACGTCCTGACAATGGCAAGGAAACTGTGCATGCACTTCAGCCACTCATACACCGCCAAGCACACTTTGCTTGAGCTGCAGCGTCAGAACGGTATCCCACAACATAGTCTCATTTGTGACGTTGCCACACATTGGAATTCCACCCCCCATATGTTGGACAGACTATACGAACAAAGAAAAGCCATCATGGATTTTTTGATGATACAAGCAGATAGGAGTACTCCCCTGTGTAACTTCAAGGTGAACGAGTGGCAGCTCATACGTGACACCTGCCTTTGCTGAGGCCCTTTGAGGAAGCCACATTTTTTGTTAGTCACTCGAATTACACTATGAACGACGTAATTCCACTCCTACATTTACTCCAAAAATTTTTTGAAAACATGGCTGTTCACGGCAATTGAGAAGTTGCGCCTACATCAGAAGGCTACATGAGTCCTGTGGGGATGAACTGGAGGAGAATGATGAGGAGCAGAGCGGAGCACAGTTTACGGTGGATGAGATTGCCCGTGTTTCTGGTCATTGGACAGGAGAGGAGAAGCAGGAGCAGCCAGAGGAGCTGGAGGGTTATTACGAGGGAGGCGAGACAGAGGACCCAGACACACCGTGGCAGTATGCAGTGGAGATGGAGGCAGGTAGTCCTAGCGAGTCACTGTCACAAATGGCACGATGCATGCTGAGTTGCTTGCGTAGTGACCCCAGAATTGTCAAAATTCGTCAGTGCGATGACTTCTTGATCCCCACTGAGAGGGAGGACAAACTGACCTACTTCAGGGAGCTTCTATGTAGTCGGTTGGCCGATGCCTATCAACCAGATGGTCCATCCACTCGCAGTTCTGACTCGGGGGGCCCTCTGCACTCACCTTCCACTGCCACGGCTGCTGGGGAGGGGAGGGGTGGCAGGAGCAGTACCGGCTCAATCAGCAGCAGCCTGAGTCTACAGTCGCTGATGAGTAGCTTCCTTCAGCCGCATAGTGAAGCTACTCATCAGCAGCAGGTGGACATGGAGCAGGACCTGAACCAGCAGGTGGTGGCTTACCTCGATATGACCCTGCCAACAACCATTGAAGATCCGCTGGACTTCTGGGTAGCCAACCTCGATTTATGGCCGCAACTAGCGGAGTTTGCCCTGGAAAAGCTGTCCTGCCCGGCCAGTAGTGTGCCATCAGAGCGGGTGTTTAGTGCGGCCGGGGCCATAGTCACCCCAAGGCGAACTCGTCTGTCCACTAAAAATGTGGAGAAACTGACGTTTGTCAATATGAATCAGGGATGGATCAGCCAGGATTTCCAGCCACCAATGACAGATGGGTCTGAGTAGATTGACCATGCTCCTACAACAAATTTTTCTCTATTGTGGTTGGTTTTGAAACTCTCTGGGGCAGACCTGGGGATTGTATGGCCCGCTTGACACATACGGCCCTTTGAATGGCTCTGACCGGCCTGTGCTGATTGGGGGACAACTATGCTGCTTAGTCTGGGGGACAAGTATGCTCCTAATCTGGGGGACATCTATGCTGCCTACTCTGGGGGACAAGTATGCTCCTAATCTGTGTGACATCTATGCTGTTTAATCTGGGGGACAACTATGCTCCTAATCTGGTTGACATCTATGCTGCCTAATCTGGGGGATAACCATGCTCCTAATCTGGGTGACATCTATGCTGCCTAATCTGGGGGACAACTATGCTCCTAATCTGGGGGACATGTATGCTGCCTAATCTGGGTGACATCTATGCTACCTACTCTGGGGGACAAGTATGCTCCTAATCTGGTTGACATCTATGCTGCCTAATCTGGGTGACATCTATGCTGCCTACTCTGGGGGACAAGTATGCTCCTAATCTGGGTGACATCTATGCTGCCTAATCTGGGGGCAACTATGCTCCTAATCTGAGTGACATCTATGCTGCCTAATCTGGGGGACAACTATGCCCCTAATCTGGGGGACATCTATGCTGCCTAATCTGGGGGACAACTATGCTCCTAATATGGGGAAAACTGAAGCTTCTGGCCTTGGGCCTATAATTTTTAGAAGTTTAGCAGTAGCTAAATACATGCTTAAAGGGTACCTCTCATCCAAAAAACTTTTGATATATTATAGATTAATGTATGGAGAATAACTTTACAATTGCATGTTATTAAAAAATATGCTTCTTTCTATTAAATTTTCCACTTTGAAGAAATGACCACTAGGGGTCTCCCTACCAGTCCTGGCAGCAAGCATTTCAGACTCATGCTGGAGTCCTAAACACTATGAGCTGCCAGTCTGCTTTTTTTCACAAAGGAGAACACTCAGAGCTGCCAGCCTGCTTTGTTCACAGCCTGTTTGGCTGTGAACAAAGCAGGCTGGCAGCTCTGAGTGTTTAGGACTCCAGCATGAGTCAGAAATGCTTGCTGACAGGACTGATCGGGAAAAATACAATAGAAAGAAGCATATTTTTCATTAACTTGCTATTGGAAAGTTATTCAACATTCATTAATCTAAAATATATCAAAAGTTTATTTGATGAGAGGTACCATTTAATGCAAATGTCAACATTGATCTTTAAATGTAAGGGGTTATGAAACCCTCTTGGTTACTGCCAATGACTGCTCCAGACTCATTCTGTGTCTTTCACAAACGACTTGCCTCTCTGGTGCCTCAGGCCTTGGGCCTATAATTTTTTGAAGTTTAGAAGTAGCTAAATACATGCTTAATGCAAATGTAAACATTGATCTGTAAATGTAATGCGTTATGAAAACCTCTTGGGTACTGCAAATGCATGCCCCAGACTCATTCTGTGTCTTTCAGGAACTACTTGCCTCACTGGTGCCTCTGGCCTTGGGCCTTAAATTTTTGGATGTTTAGCAGTAGCTAAATACATGCTTAATGCAAATTTCAACAATGATCGTTAAATTCTCGGCTCTCTGCCAGGGCCTTCTCCTACCCCACCTGGGCTGATCTGAGGACCTCACTAACCAACTCACTAACTAATCCAATCGCTTATAGCGACGGGTGGTGTGTACAAAGGGCAGGGACTTAATAAACGCCAGCTTATGACCCTCACTCACTGGTAATTCCTCGTTTTAAGATAATAATTGCAATCACAGATCCCTATCACGAACTGGTTTCAGCGTGCAACACGCACCTTTCCTTGAAAGATAGAGAGACGCTAATCCGTTCAGTGGAGCGCTAGTGCGGCCCCGGAAATTTGAGGGCATAACACACCTGTTATTGCTTGATCTCGCAATTGATCGGGCAAGGTAAGGGGTTATTAAAGCCTCTTGGGTACTGCTGAGGCCTACTCCTGACTGCTCCTGGTGCAATGTATGGGGTAATTAAACACTCTTGGGTAGTGTTATTGTTAAATTTACTGGTAATTTTATCAGTAATAAAATAGAATTTTGCAGAATGCTAACCGTTACACAACGGAACGCTTTTTGTGTGTGATTTTTTAATGAAAAAAAATAAATACATGGAGAGGGATTAACTCTGCTTAATCCTTTTTGGCGATTAGAATCCTTTTGCCATCTGATTTTTTGGAGACAGATGCACTTACACTCATGTAATAATTTTTTTAAACAAATTTCAAACATTGTGTGGTTTATTACTTTTGAGAAGAATGTCTTTGGGTGGTCAGCCATCCTGCATTATAGAGTCTTCTGAACTGCTGTATATGTGCTTGTTTTAACAAAAAGGTATTTTGTCCGACAATTTCGAAAAAATGTTGCAGTTTTTTGGGGTGGATTGTGAAGCCCAGGTGATGGGTGTGTAGTGTGTACTCGTGCATCAGTGAACTCCAGTCTGTATCCGTTAGGCAATATATGGGTTACTGATGCAGCAGAGGTGGGGCCTTGGTCTTGGAATTTCAATTATTTAAAAAAATTTGAACATATTGTGTGGTTTATTATATTATAGAAGAATGTCTTTGGGTGGTCCACCGTCCTGCATTATAGAGTCTTCTGAACTGCTGTATATGCGCTTGTTTTAACAAAAAGGTATTTTGTCAGACAATTTCAAAAAAAAAATGCAGTTTTTCGGGGTGGATTGTGAAGCCCGGGTGTGTACTCGTGCATCAGCAAACTCCAGGCTGTGTCTTTCAGGCAATCTATGGGTTATTGATGCAGCTGAGGTGGGGCCTGGGTCTAGGAATTTAAATTTTTTAACAAAAAATTCAACAACTGTGTGGTTCATTATTTTTGAGAAGAAAGTCTTTGGGTGGTCCACCGTCCTGCCTTATAGAGTCTTCTGAAATGTTGGATATGCGCTTGTGTTTACACAAAGTTGTAAATTAAAAAAAAAATTATACAATTTTGTTGATTTTGGGGCGGATTGTGAAGCCCTGTAGGTGCATCAGCCAACTCCAGGCTGTGTCCTTCAGGCAATAAATGGGTTCCTGATGCCGCAGAGGTGGGGCCTGGGTCTGGGAATTGAAAATTTTTGGATTGCGGGTGCTACAAAAAAGATGAACACACCCTAATCCGTTCAGTGGAGCGCGCCTGCGGCCCCGGACATCTGAGGGCATAACACACCTGTTATTGCTCGATCTCAGGAGAAGGGGGGTTCATCATCGGGAGAAGAGAGTTGCAGGTTGCCCTTGAGTCAGCAAGGGAGTAGCACGGTTGGCAGTCAGCGTGGTGTGGCAGTAGTGGAAATTCTGGAGCCAAACGTGCCTGGGGGAGACAACCTGCTTCGCGGCAGCTTACCTTTCTGGGAGTTAGCGGGTTTCCAGCACCGGTCGATGAAAGATAGAGACACGCTAATCCATTCAGTGGAGCGCGCCTGCGGCCCCGGAAATCAGAGGGCATAACACACCTGGTATTCCTCGATCTCGCAATTGATCGTGCAAAGGTAGGGCTTACACACATATTGAATTTGTTTCTGTAAAAAAATTGTGTGGTGGATTGTGAAGCCCGGGTGTGTACTCTTCCATCAGCCAACTCCAGGCTGTGTCATGCAGGCAATATATGGGTTACTGATGTCGCAGGGGTGGGGTCTGGTTCTGGAAACTTCACATTTTTGGATAGCAGGTGCTACAAATGAGAAATCTTTGACAAAAATTTCATATATTGTGTTGGTTTTTTGGGGGGGATTGTGAAGCCCTGGTGTGTACTCTTGCATCAACCAACTCCAGGATGTGTCATGCAGGCAATATATGGGTTACTGATGCCACAGGGGTGGGGCCTGGTTCTGGAAATTTCACATTTTTGGACAGCGGGTGCTACCAATGAGAAATCTTTCACAAACATTTCATATATTGTGTTGTTTTTTGGGGGGGGATTGTGAAGCCCTGGTGTGTAGTGCACTAGTGCATCAGCCAACTCCACGCTGTGCCATTCAGCCACTAAATGGTCTCCTCTTGCTGCCAACATGTCCACGCTATTTCATTCAGCCACTATATGGTCTCCTGACACTGATGCCACCACCAGGCTCTGTCATTGTGCTGCTGTGCGGCAGTGATTCTAAGAGTGATGCCGTAATCTGCATGCTATTCTGAATAACAGTGTTATTTCACTACCCCAGCACACTCCATATGCATCTTAGGACACAGCAAAGTGTTCTATACCCCTATAGAGGCTGTATGTAGGCTATAAATAGCCTTTTTTTAACATCGATTCACCGCGAATAAATTCGGATCGAAACAAACTTTTCGGGAAAATTTGGCGAATCGGCCGAATCGAATTTTTGAAAAGTTCGCTCATCTCTAGTTGCAAAACTTCAACTCCCGGCATTCCCGACAGCCGTTAGCTGCAGCAAATGGCTGTCTGGGCATGTCCAGGCATGCTGGGAGTTGAGGTTTTAGCAACATCTGGAGGGCCACCAGTTTGAGACCCCTGCTCTAAAATGTCTAACAGCCAGACCTCTTCCACAGGCAGTACATTTTAGAGATTTGCCTCATCTGTGTAGTGCACTTTTACTCCCCGATTCCGTTAGTTATCCATTGGGGAATTTATGTCCTCCAGACAACAATATTCTCCCAGTCACCCTGTTGTAGTGGGCCTCAATTTGTACCTTGCCAATTTGTTGGTGGCACATGCCCTCCCACACCATCTCATGGACTCCATGGCCTTCAGGCAACTAATAGAGTGTGCCCAGCCTAGGTGGTGCGTACCTAGACACCATTTTTTTAGCAAAGAAAGCTATCCTCGCTTTGTGGCGGAGAGGGTGGGCCACTACATGAACTTGTCTGTGTGCCAAACAGTGCATGTAACGGTTAATACATGGATTAGTAGCTTTGGCAAGGGCAATACATGTCTTTTACGGCCCATTGGGTCAACATCCTGAAGAACGAGGCTCCACCACAACAAGGCTTGGAAATTTTTGTGATACCGCCATGGTTGCGCCGATCCATAGACAACTTGCACCCCACGGGGAAGAACATAGCCTTCTCCACACTCCTTTCATCCCTGCAAAATCAAGTGTTGCCATGCAGTGTTATACCTGCTGAAACTGGGTGAGAAAAGCCACATGGTGGAGGAGCTTCTGCCCTCTCTGCAGCTAGAGGTTTCACACTGGTTCCCAAGTCGTGAGCTGACATTGGGAATGTCGTTGCCGATAATGGCACATTGTCAAAGCGATGCGTGTAGGTGACATGACACACTCTCCTTGTTTGGCACACGTGCTTAAAGGGGTACTCCAGGCTTCCAGTTCCGGCGCGCTGATGGAGTAGTCGCAGCAGAGGGAGCTCCGTCCCACCGCCCTGCATCTGCCGCTACACTGCCACGTTAACCGGCTTACCTGGGGGTGATCTACTGCATGGATCCCCTCACATCGTTCTCCGATGGAGAAATTTGTCACCCGCGGCTCCACAGCTTCTCCCCAGCCCTCCTCGACCTCACAGGCGCCAAGCAGTGCTGCGCCCTAGATGGCGCCGGGCAGCGATACTCCGGAGCAGGAGACACAGCAGTCGCAGGCACCCCAGGACTCTCAAGTAAGCGGGGTGATGGATGTTGTGATACCGTCCCTGGGGATGACTGGCAAGCAGTATGCCATGGAAATGGCTAAGCTGCTCTCTCCTCAGATAACCGCCACCATAGCGACATCCATCTCTGCAGCTGTGGAGCAACTGAAGCTAGAGGTGGCTGCTCACACCTCACAGATCACAGACCTGGAGCGAAAGTATGTGCACCTGGATAATGAGATTATGAGACACTTTTGCCAGAGATATGCGTTTACTATCTAAAGCTCAGCAGGCTCTCCAAGATAAGGTGGAGGATTTGGAAAATAGATCCAGGAGGAATAATTTGAGAGTGGTGGGGCTCCCAGAGACAGTTCCACATAATCAGCTTGCTGCTTTATTTTCCATGGACCTTCCTAAAGCACTGGGCCTGAATGGAGGGTACCTGATTGAAAGTGCGCATAGAGTGGGCCCCCCCCCCCACCTCAGGCTGAAGCGAACAGGCCGAATCGCACCCCAAAGGCGCGTCAAGTAATCGCCCGCTTTCTTAACTACACCGACAAGGAGCTGGTCTTGCGTACAGTTAAGAAACGTACAACACCACTGCTTTTTCAGGGACATAAGCTACCCATATTTGGCGATTACTCAGCAGAAGTAGCTCAGAGGCGCAAGGCTTTTGCCCCCATCTGCACCAGCCTGGTCAAGAAGCAAATACGGTTTACTTTACAATACCCGGCCATTCTGCGAGTCTTTCTTAAAGACGGCACTTCCTCCACCTATCAGTCGCCTGAGGCGGCGGCCATCTTGTTAGATTCCTCTGAAGAAATGGAGGTCTCTGCACGATCTGCCCAAAAGCGCAGGCGATGACAAGCCGGATTCTAATCCGGACCCGATGGGATGAACACCACCTAGTGCAGCCTGCACATTTCCCTATCTTTGAGCTATGTACTGCTCCCATAGAAGATGTCGTGTCATGGATGGACGGTCTAGGGACGGTTCCTTTTTGTTCTCTTATTAGAGACCACAGGCACACTTTTTGTTCCACAGCGGGGACACTGGGTCTCTGATATATGTGCCTGCCCTGGAGAAGAGGCCTATTGTGTTACCTATGTCTGTTGTACTATGTTACCATTTTGGTATTACGGGATGTTAACTGCTGATTTATGCTGGGAGGGGGGGTTGGGATAGTTTTCTATTTTTACAAGGGGTGGGTGGGGACGGGGAATGCTTATTGGGATTAGTAACTATTGGTAGTATATGTTGGTGGTTCAGTGCCCCACCGGATGCTGTCAGCGAAAAAAGTGAAGCCCGATATGTACATGGCACTAGGGAAGTGTACCTCGCACTTCTGATTGTCCTGTTTTTTTTTGTTTTGTTCCTATGTGTTCACCAGGTTTTTGCTTCTCTCCCTTCAGACGGCTTAAGCAGAGTTCTTGTGATGAGCGATGTGTGGCTTGGATGTGTCCTGTTCCCGAGTTAACGCGGCTGATACCCCTGAGATGTAAGGTCCCATGACAGTCATTTCATGGAAAGTGAAGGGACTCCGCTCCCCAGCTAAACGTAGGATGATTCTTAGACACTTGCAAAAACTTAAGGTCTCTATTGCACTGTTACAGGAGACACACTTGGGAGAAGGGGATTTTGTTAGGATGAGACAGATGTGGGTTGGTAAGGTGTATGGTTCCCCGGCAGTGGAGGGAAAGGCGGGAGTTCTCATTTTAGTTAGGAGAAACTTTGCACATACTCTCATATCGCATACTACTGACAAGGAGGGGAGGATGTGTCACATTGTTATCGATTCTGCACTGGGTCGCTTGAGTTTATATAGCATCTACGCACCTAATGACAACAGGGCTCCTTTCTTTCGAAACTTACAAGACACTAAACAGGTTGATTCTGAACGGGATGTTCTACTGGGGGGCGACTTTAATACGGTACACTCAGGTGAAGAAGACAGACGACGCACTTTGACGGACACGGACGGTGGGAGGAGGGAGGGGACTTGGTTGGCTGACCTTCTGGAATGCACTACTCTCACAGACACTTGGCGTTACCTACACCCAGATGGGAAGGAATTTAGTTTTTTCTCGCCAGTATGGAATGCATGGTCCCGAATAGATTATTTTCTATCGTCTCCCTCCCTGCTCCATAGAGTAGAGGATGTGGAGATCTCAGATATAGCCATTTCGGATCATGCGCCTGTGCTGCTGCACTTAAAACCAGTGATACTCAAGGGTCAGGACATATTGTGGCGCTTCCCCTCAGCTCTGACCAACGACTCTGAATTTAAGGCGCAGCTAAAAGGCTGGTGGTTGGAATACTGTTCCACGAATGCTGCCTATGACGTTACCCCGAGATTGTTCTGGGACGCTGCTAAGGCAGTACTGAGGTGAAGGATAATGGCATATGTTACGCATAAAAAACGGGTGGCGGTGACGGCGTTCCAGACAGCTACACAAACTCTTAGGGCTTCCTATACGGAGTTCCTTGACTCTCCAACCTCTCACAACAAAGACAAGTGGGTGGAGGCGAGGGAGAACTTCTTGGAGACACAGGGAAGGATTGATGCTCTGTTTAGTGATCAATGGGTGGCCACTTACTATAGATTTGGAAACAAGGCAGGGAAAATGATGGCTAACTTAGTGAAGGGCTGGAGACAGGTGATGGACATTCGCGGGACAACACAGGCAACATTAAAACCCACCCCAAACAGATTAATATGATCTTGGGAGATTATTATTGGACCCTTTACCAAGGGGATGTTCAAAACAGGGACAGGGGTCTGGATTTCTTGCGCTCCCTAGATTTTAGCATGTCTGACAGTGATCTGGAATCCCTCAATGCTCCCATAACATTGGAAAATGTTACTTCATCCATTCGGATGTTACATCAAGGTAAGGCTCCAGGACCTGATGGGTTCGGGCCGGACTTTTATAAAATGATGGGGGAGGAGGTGGCTCCTAAGCTAGTACAGGTTTTTAATTCTGTACTGTCTGAGAAGGAGATGCTGCCATCGGGGGATATGGCCTACATTAAAGTGTTGCCCAAGCCGGGTAAGCCGGCGGACTCTGCATCCTCCTATAGGCCAATATCCCTTATTAACCAGGATTGCAAATTGCTCTCTAAAATATTGGCGGATGGGTTGGCAGAGATCCTACCGAAACTAATAGGTACACACCAAGTGGGCTTCATTAAGGGAAGGTCAGCTGTTACAAATATCAGGGCGGTAATTGCAGCGCAGGATATAGCGGGCAGGCTGCATCCCTCCGAGACTCCCCCGGCCCTGTTAGCCATCGATGCCGAGAAAGCCTTCGATAACATCAGCTGGACATGGTTGGGGGATGTCTTGGACAGATTTGGGGTCAGGGGGGCCTTTCGGGATTATATCCAAACCATGTACACTGCCCCTGTAGCAAGGGTTTATACCCCAGGATTTTTTTCACAGCCTATTCCTATGTTAAAGGGGATGCGCCAGGGGTGTCCATTGTCACCGCTTCTGTTTGATCTGGCTCTGGAACCACTGGCGCGTCGTCTCATATCAACTCAAGAGTTTAGGGATATTAGAATAGGGTCAAGAGAGTTGAGGCTCACATGTTTTGCAGATGACATGTTGATTTTCCTTGAGTCCCCGGGTTCTCACGTCCCAACCGTCCTCTCTTTATTACAAGACTTTGGAACCTTCTCAGGTTTCAGAATCAACCCCGCTAAATGCCAGCTCCTATTCTTGGGGACGGGGCAAAGACCAAGGGTACCCATCTCAACAGTTGAGGTCCCGACGTCGCAACTGACATATTTAGGTATTAAAATTGGCCGTACTGCGTCCGACTTATATAATTTAAATTATAAACCCATATTTTCTAAGATAAAAGGGGACTTAACTAGGTGGGCTTCCCTTCCCTTGTCGGTGGTCGGTAGGGCTCATTTGCTCAAAATGATGTGCTTCGGCAAACTTCTCTACCCGCTACAAACAATACCCCTGTTGCTCCGACATAGTGATGTCCGCTTTCTCCAATCTCTGATGATAAAGTTTTTATGGAAAGGAAAGAGATCACGTATAGCCTACGCTAAGTTACAGTTGGGCAAACACCTGGGAGGGCTAAATATGCTGTGTATACGCACTTATAACCTAGCAGCCTTATACAGACATGCCAGGGACTGGATATTAAGTAGCTCATACTTTTCTGACCTGTCGGTGGACGGGCAGCTGGCGGCTCCTTGGGATCTAAATGCATTATTGCACTCCAAATATTCAGAGCTTCCACCGGAGGTCAGGAGAAGTTCCCTATAAAGAGACACGATAGTGGCTTGGAGGGCGATTAGGAGACTCTATAAACTGCCCTTTGGGATATCACCGGTTATGTCCCTCTGGGGTTTCCCTGCCTTTGTTGCTGGACATACTAATAAACTCTTTGATAAATTGAGGGAAGGGGGGGTCACACATTTAGGGAGTCTCCTGTTGCCTCCTAGGGGTACTTTTATGTCTTGGCCTGAAATAAGAAATAGATACCATCTGCCCTCTTCCCACATACTACAATATTATCAAATCAAGACTTTTTGTAGGTCTAGAGCCAGACATTTTGATGAACTGCCTGGGGAAGTCCAATTCTCAGATTTAATAGGCCAACCCACGAATCACTACTCCATGTCCTATATATATATAAAACCATGAGGGAACACGCAAGTCGCAGTCTTTCCGGAAGGGTTTGCGTGGGCCCCTGTTCTGAACACGGATGATATCACCACTAAATTGATGCAAGGCCTGAGTCATGTACGGAGCGCAATAGTGGGGAGGACTGGAGGGAAATGCACTTCAAGATTCTCCACAGGGCGATTTATGCTTTTAATTTTTCACATTGGGAAGTTCCTGCTCATTATTTAACAGCATGTCCGAAATGCCATTTGGACAGGGCAGACCTGTGGCACTGCCTTTGGGAATGCGAACAGGTGAGGGAGTACTGGAAGACTATTCAGGCCTTCATTTCCCATACTTGGAACATAAACATTCCCTTGGAACCACTACACTTTATCTTTCACTATATTCCTAAACCGACAAATGTTAATGCTTTGGCCACGCTAGCAGGGATACACTAATTCACCTACTGGGATTGGAGGCAAGGGAGACTCTGAAGGATCCAGACAAGCACACAAGGGCCTTCTTCTCCAAGTGGAGAAAAGTTATAGAGAGAATCATGCCTGATGGGGACAGGAGACATGTGATGAATAAATTCAGTATGACTGAGTGGTATGCTATGGAGTCTTTACGGGGAAACTTTAGGAGTGCTTGCAGTAGAGGGGGAGTGAATGAATGCTTGAAGAGAGCCGGTTATAATGTTTCTATGTTTTGTTCTCGAATACTGTTTATTCGTTATTTCTGATATTTCCAATGTGGTCATCGCAATTATATACTTCTTATCAGTGGAGCATCTGTGATGGCCGTTGCATACAACCATGATGGAGACAGGTGATCGAGGAGCGATGCGAAGAATATAGCGGATTTGATACATTACTATACTTCTTGCAAATGTTTTGTCAATACTCTGATTGTCACGATTACCCTTTGACGATGTATCACGCTTTTTTTCTTATTATTGCATCTAAGACATTGGAAAATTAATAAAATTGTTATTATAAAAAAAAAAAAAAGGGGGTACTCCAGTGGAAAACTTTTTTTTTTTAAATCCTCTGGTGCCAGAAAGTTAAACAGATTTGTCAATTAATGAATTTGGGTTTATAATTATAAAAAATAAAACATAGTGGGACGTGCTTCAATAATAATATGTTGAATTTATGAAAATGACAATGTAAAAAGTTACTCCTCACAGGGCCCTGTGTGGAAAACACATAAGATACAGGTAATAGATATTAATGCATAAAAAATATATATAAATATATGTACCACTGGCATATATAGTAGTTTCTTGTGTGCAACAAGGAAATGCCTATTCTGGATAAGCAAATACTCAATGCACAAAACAAGCCACGTGCAAGGCTAGAATAATGCGCTAATAAAGTGGCTAATTACCACATTCAAATACATATAAGCAAAATATGTCCTTATTTTATGCTAGACAGTTTGTAGCAATTCAAAATATGTTACCGGTCTTATGTAAAGTTCTGGCAGTCCGCACTGTGAACAGATAATATTGTAGCAGTGCCTGGATGGTAAGGCGCACTGAATACTCTGTGCGGCGGTCCCGGATGGTAGCAAGAAGATAGCCTGGCAGAGTCCTTAGTAAGGGGCGGTGGTGGTCATCACGGGCTGTTGGCGCTGGCAGGCGCCGAGATGGAAAAGCTGCCGGAGGACCGTTGGCGCTGGCAGGCGCTGTAGCTGGAGAAATTCTCACCGCTGGACTGCAATGCTGGCTGTGTGGGACCGGAGACCGCACACTGGATACGAGGATCTCACCTCGTGTTGGCGGCGTGTGACGTCAGCAGGTGTTGGAGCTGGAAACACTGCACCTCAGTTTGCTTTGCAAAGGCTGGACCGGACAGATGCTGGACTGGACTCACTGAAGTTCACAGAGATCGTGGACACAGTTCATACATAGCGTTTCATAGATAGCGTTTATGCCAGTGGTTAGTGCATGCAAGACTAGACGCGTTTCAGGGTGATATAATGCAACCCTTTCCTCAGTAGTCATAAAATTTGCCATGAACACTTGTCTTTTTATAGGAGCACGAATCCCACAAATTAACAAATTACTGAGTGATAATAAAAACACTTAATGGAATTATCGGATCAGTTACCTAGAGAGCAATATTTGTATAAAAGGCTATGGATATATGTCATAATGTGTATGAATTGTTCATAGATATGGAAAAACATGGATAATTCTATAAATAAGGTTATTTTTACCAATGAGATTATCTATAGATAAAAATAATGTAAACACGTATTAGGAGTGAATGTGAATAGAATCTGATAGATTGAATTTAACAACAAGACAATTATAATGAAGAATAGAATGTGTGAAGGGATGTGTAGACAACTTACAGATGGGATACAATAAAGTGCAATGAAAATGAAAATATAAAATAAAATAGAAAATGGATAAATAATAAGCGAAAAAAATTATAATAGAAAAAAATATGAAAAAATATAAATAAATGAAATAAAATAGAAGATAAAATAAAATAAAGACCAAGAGATATAAAATTAAATAAATATAGAAATAAAAATAAAAAGTGAAAAAATAAATAAAATAAAAACACAAGTAAAAATAAAATGAAATACTAATAAATATGAAAATAAAAATATAAATGCAAATAAAAATAAAATAATAAAAATAAAAATGAGAATAGGTGAGATAGTAAGGGATGAAGTCAGTTTGTGGGGCACCCCCATTTTCGAACATATGGGAATGTCCTCACAAACCGAGTACATCCTCTACAGAAATGCAAAAAGTTCAAAATTGGAGTTGAGTCCCCCAGGTTCTAATGTTGCAAATTCAAATATTTTTTTGCTTTCAGCTGAAGATGTCCAAAGCTGAAAGCAAGAAAATATTTGAATTTGCATCATTAGAACCTGGTGGACTTAACTCCAATTTTGAACTTTTTGCATTTCTGTAGAGGATGTATTCGGTTTGTGAGGACACTCCCGTATGTTCGAAAATGGGGGTGCCCCACAAACTGACTTCATCCCTTACTATCTCACTTATTCTCATTTTTATTTCATTTTTATTTCTATTATTTTATTTTTATTTGCATTTATGTTTTTATTTTCATATTCATATTTATTAGTATTTCATTTTATTTTTACTTGTATTTTTATTTTTATTTTATTTATTTTTTCACTTTTTATTTTTATTTCTATATTTATTTAATTGTATATCTATTTATCTTTATTTTATCTTCTATATTATTTCATTTATTTATATTTTTTCATATTTTTTTCTATTATAATTTTTTTCACTTATTATTTATCCATTTTCTATTTTATTTTATTTTTTATTTTCATTTTCATTTCACTTTATTGTATCCCATCTGTAAATTGTCTACACATCCCTTCACACATTCTATTCCTTCATTATAATTGTCTTGTTGTTAAATTCAATCTATCAAATTCTATTCACATTCACTCCTGTTACGCCTAGCGCTCGGGGTCCCCGCTCCTCCCCGGAGCGCTCACGGCGTCTTTCTTCCTGCAGCTCCCCGGTCGGTCCCGCTGACCGGGAGCGCTGCACTGTCATGGCCGTCGGGGATGCGATTCGCACAGCGGGACGCGCCCGCTCGCGAATCGCATCCCAGGTCACTTACCCGTCCCGGTCCCCTGCTGTCATGTGCTGGCGCGCGCTGCTCCGCTCTCTAGGGCGCGCGCGCGCCAGCTCTCTGAGACTTAAAGGGCCAGTGCACCAATGATTGGTGCCTGGCCCAATTAGCTTAATTGGCTTCCATCTGCTCCCTGGCTATATCTGATCTCCTCCCTTGCACTCCCTTGCCGGATCTTGTTGCCTTGTGCCAGTGAAAGCGTTTAGTGTGTCCAAAGCCTGTGTTACCTGAACTTCTGCTATCCATCCTGACTACGAACCTTGCCGCCTGCCCCCGACCTTCTGCTACGTCTGACCTTGCCTCTGCCTAGTCCTTCTGTCCCACGCCTTCTCAGCAGTCAGCGAGGTTGAGCCGTTGCTAGTGGATACGACCTGGTTGCTACTGCCGCAGCAAGACCATCCCGCTTTGCGGCGGGCTCTGGTGAAAACCAGTAGCCTCTTAGAACCGGTCCACTAGCACGGTCCACGCCAATCCCTCGCTGACACAGCGGATCCACAACCCGTAAGCCGAATCGTGACAGTAGATCCGGCCATGGATCCCGCTGAGGTGCCGCTGCCAAGTCTCGCTGATCTTCCCACGGTGGTCGCTCAGCAATCGCAGCAGATTGCCCAACAAGGACAGCAGCTGTCGCAGTTGACCGCCATGTTACAGCAACTTCTGCCTCTGCTACAGCAGCAACCATCTCCTCCGCCAGCTCCTGCACCTCCTCCGCAGCGAGTGGCCGCTCCTAACCTCCGCTTGTCCCTGCCGGACAAATTTGATGGGGACTCTAAACTCTGCCGTGGATTTTTGTCTCAGTGTTCCCTGCATATGGAGATGTTGTCGGACTTGTTTCCTTCAGAACGGTCTAAGGTGGCGTTCGTAGTAAGCCTTCTTTCAGGAAAGGCCTTGTCTTGGGCCACACCGCTCTGGGACCGCAATGATCCTGCCACAGCCACAGTCCAGGCCTTCTTCGCTGAACTCCGGAGTGTCTTCGAGGAGCCAGCCCGAGCTTCTTCTGCCGAGACTGCCCTGTTGAACCTGGTCCAGGGTAATTCTTCAGTGGGCGAGTACGCCATCCAATTTCGTACTCTTGCTTCCGAGTTATCATGGAATAACGAGGCTCTCTGCGCGACCTTTAAAAAAGGCCTATCCAGTCGCATCAAGGATGTGCTGGCCGCACGAGAGATTCCTGCCAACCTCCAAGAACTCATCCATTTGGCTACCCGCATTGACATGCGTTTTTCTGAGCGACACCAAGAGCTCCGCCAGGAAAAAGACTTAGATCTCTGGGCACCTCTCCCACAACATCCTTTGCAGTCTACGCCTGGGCCTCCCGCCGAGGAGGCCATGCAAGTGGATCGGTCTCGCCTGACCCAGGAAGAAAGGAATCGCCGTAGAGAAGAAAATCTCTGTCTGTACTGTGCCAGTACCGAGCATTTCTTGGTGGATTGCCCTATCCGTCCTCCACGCCTGGGAAACGCACGCACGCACCCAGCTCACGTGGGTGTGGCGTCTCTTGGCTCTAAGTCTGCTTCTCCACGTCTCACGGTGCCCGTGCGGATCTCTTCTTCAGCCAACTCCTCCCTCTCAGCCGTGGCCTGCTTGGACTCTGGTGCCTCTGGAAATTTTATATTGGAGTCCTTTGTGAATAAATTCAGCATCCCGGTGACCCGTCTCGTCAAGCCGCTCTACATTTCCGCGGTCAACGGAGCCAGATTGGACTGCACCGTGCGTTACCGCACAGAACCCCTCCTCATGTCTATTGGACCCCACCTCGAGAGGATTGAGCTCTTCGTTCTCCCCGGCTGTACCTCTGAGGTCCTCCTCGGTCTGCCATGGCTCCGGCTTCATTCGCCCACCCTTGATTGGACCACCGGGGAGATCAAGTACTGGGACTCTGCCTGCCACAGGAAGTGCCTCTCCCCCCCTCCCAGTCCCGTCAGGCAAGCCTCTGTGCCTCCTCATGGCTCCCGTCCTTGTGTCTCCCTGCCCCGTGCCAAGCTTCACCCTCTGCCCTCCCTCCCCATTCCTACTCCTGCTGTACTGCCTGCCATTGAGGAAACCATCCATTCTTTCCCGGTGTCCTCATCCCAGGGGAGGCAGTCACCGGACAAAAAAAAGGGGAGACCTAAGGGGGGGGGTACTGTTACGCCTAGCGCTCCGGGTCCCCGCTCCTCCCCGGAGCGCTCACGGCGTCTTTCTTCCTGCAGCTCCCCGGTCGGTCCCGCTGACCGGGAGCGCTGCACTGTAATGGCCGTCGGGGATGCGATTCGCACAGCGGGACGCGCCCGCTCGCGAATCGCATCCCAGGTCACTTACCCGTCCCGGTCCCCTGCTGTCATGTGCTGGCGCGCGCGGCTCCGCTCTCTAGGGCGCGCGCGCGCCAGCTCTCTGAGACTTAAAGGGCCAGTGCACCAATGATTGGTGCCTGGCCCAATTAGCTTAATTGGCTTCCATCTGCTCCCTGGCTATATCTGATCTCCTCCCTTGCACTCCCTTGCCGGATCTTGTTGCCTTGTGCCAGTGAAAGCGTTTAGTGTGTCCAAAGCCTGTGTTACCTGAACTTCTGCTATCCATCCTGACTACGAACCTTGCCGCCTGCCCCCGACCTTCTGCTACGTCTGACCTTGCCTCTGCCTAGTCCTTCTGTCCCACGCCTTCTCAGCAGTCAGCGAAGTTGAGCCGTTGCTAGTGGATACGACCTGGTTGCTACTGCCGCAGCAAGACCATCCCGCTTTGCGGCGGGCTCTGGTGAAAACCAGTAGCCTCTTAGAACCGGTCCACTAGCACGGTCCACGCCAATCCCTCGCTGACACAGCGGATCCACAACCCGTAAGCCGAATCGTGACAACTCCTAATACATTTTTACGTTATTTTTATCTATAGATAATCTCATTGGTAAAAATAACCTTATTTATAGAATTATCCATGTTTTTCCATATCTATGAACAATTCATACACATTATGACATATATCCATAGCCTTTTATACAAATATTGCTCTCTAGGTAACTGATCCGATAATTCCATTAAGTGTTTTTATTATCACTCAGTAATTTGTTAATTTGTGGGATTCTTGCTCCTATAAAAAGACAAGTGTTCATGGCAAATTTTATGACTACTGAGGAAAGGGTTGCATTATATCACCCTGAAACGCGTCTAGTCTTGCATGCACTAACCACTGGGATAAACGCTATCTATGAAACGCTATGTATGAACTGTGTCCACGATCTCTGTGAACTTCAGTGAGTCCAGTCCAGCATCTGTCCGGTCCAGCCTTTGCAAAGCAAACTGAGGTGCAGTGTTTCCAGCTCCAACACCTGCTGACGTCACACGCCGCCAACACGAGGTGAGATCCTCGTATCCAGTGTGCGGTCTCTGGTCCCACACAGCCAGCATTGCAGTCCAGCGGTGAGAATTTCTCCAGCTACAGCGCCTGCCAGCGCCAACGGTCCTCCGGCAGCTTTTCCATCTCGGCGCCTGCCAGCGCCAACAGCCCGTGATGACCACCACCGCCGCTTACTAAGGACTCTGCCAGGCTATCTTCTTGCTACCATCCGGGACCGCCGCACAGAGTATTCAGTGTGCCTTACCATCCAGGCACTGCTACAATATTATCTGTTCACAGTGCGGACTGCCAGAACTTTACATAAGACCGGTAACATATTTTGAATTGCTACAAACTGTCTAGCATAAAATAAGGACACATTTTGCTTATATGTATTTGAATGTGGTAATTAGCCACTTTATTAGCGCAATATTCTAGCCTTGCATGTGGCTTGTTTTGTGCATTGAGTATTTGCTTATCCAGAATAGGCATTTCCTTGTTGCACACAAGAAACTACTATATATGCCAGTGGTACATATATTTATATATTTTTTTTATGCATTAATATCTATTGCCTGTATCTTATGTGTTCTCCACACAGGGCCCTGTGAGGAGTAACTTTTTACATTGTCATTTTAATAAATTCAACATATTATTATTGAAGCACGTCCCACTATTTTTTATTTTTTATAATTATAAACCCAAATTCATTATATTCATACTCACCTAGAAGGTCCGGGCACAAGTATTTGTTTCTGGTTTTCTTTCCTTTTTTGCAACTAAGGTATAGCTGCATGCCCTAGTTTGACCTCGGTGTGTATTAGTAATTGTGAGCTGCACATACCTATTTCTCAGATTTGTAAATTACCTCTATTAAAAATATCTTAATCCTTCCAGTACTTATTAGCTGTTGAATACTACATAAGAAATTATTTTCTTTTGGAACACAGTGCTCTCTGCTGACATCTCTTTGTCCATTTTAGGAACTTTTTAGAGCCGCATATGTTTTATATGGGGATTTTCTCCTTTTCTGGATAGTTCTTAAAATGGATAGAGATGTCAGCAGAGAGCTCTGTGTTCCAAAAAGAAAATCATTTCCTCTGTAGTATTCAGCAGCTAATAAGTACCGGAAGGATTAAGATGTTTTAATAGAAGTAATCTACAAATCTGTTTAACTTTCTGGCACCAGTTGATTTAAAAAAAAAAAAGTTTTCCACTGGAGTACCCCTTTAACCTTGTGGTCAAATGTTTATTAACAACTTGTCCAGGTGTGAAACCAGTGGTGTCATGTACATGTAGGAAAATTTGCGTTCGGTTTAGCCATTAGTATGCTTTTAACCCCTTAACACCTTATGGACCAGGCACGTATGAGTACGTCCCTGCGCCCTGGGTCTTAAGGACCAGGAACATACTCATACGTCCTGGCGAATTTCGCATCCTGCCGCGCGCCGGGTGGGTTACGAACCGGACGCCTGCTGAGATCGTTCAGCAGGCGTCCGAGGCAAACGCCGAGGGCGATCCCGGGACCCCCACATGTCGGCGATCGCCGCAGATCGTCCGCGAAATCGCGCGGGCCATCTGCGGTGATTCCGGTCATTCGAGTCAGTGGTGACCTGATGACCCGGAACTAGATGGTGATCGGCGGTGTACGATACACCGCCAATCACCTGGCATTGCTGGGGAGAGGTGACATTACTGTCACCTCCCCAGCAACGCTACTATTGGCTGGCGATCGTCCAGCCAATAGCAATGCGGCAGAGGAGGGGTTAACGGTCCCTTCCCACTGCTGCACCCGCTCTCTGTGTTCAGTCAGCGGGTGCAGCAGTGAGTAGAAGACCGTGAATCCCCCCTCGGAGCTCCGGAGTCCCCTCACCAGCCTTAGAATAGGGACAGCGGATTGCAGAGACAGGTAGGAGTTAATAAAGTAAAAAAAAGTAAAAAAAAGTAAAAAAATAGTTTAAAAAGAAACCCCCCCCCCCGAACCCCTAATAGGTCCCCAAGGGTCTTATTAGGGTCTGATCACTGACCCCGGGTCCTATTAGAGGTTCAGGGAGCTGCGTGGACCACTTTTTTTTTCTTTTACCGTTGTACACTTTTTACAAGCACCAAGACCCCCTAGACAAGTGCACCGGAGCCCCCTTCCGATGACCCTGTCTGGAGCCACCCAGAGGGTTATCAGCCACGGATTCCTGAGTTTGCTGGCGACTCAGGAATCTGGATTGACCATGCTGGCTTCACTGATCTGGACTTTTTAAAGTTTTTTTTCAGTGACAAGCCTGGTCAATCACATGGTGGAAAAAACAAACTTGTATGCCCAGCAGTTCATTGCCCACCACCCTGATTCGCTTTTGGCCAGGCCCAATGAATGGCACGCCATTGATGCAGCGGAAATTAGGACATTTTGGGGCCTCACGCTGCATATGGGCCTGGACAAAAAAACAAGTGCTCGTCATTACTGGAGCGGGGACGTCCTCTATCAGACCCCACTTTACAGTATGGCGATGACATGGAGGCGGTTCGAAGGCAATTCGGAAATGCCTGCATTATGCAGATAATGCGGCATGTCCGCCCCGAGGTGATCCCACCCATGACCGGCTTTACAAAGTGAGGCCGGTCATAGATCACTTTGGGGCCAAATTTTTGGAGGCCTACGTACCGCTCAGGGACCTCTCCGTAGATGAGTCTCTCATCAGTTTTAAGGGGAGACTCATCTTCCGCCAGTATATTCCCTCGAAGCGGGCGCAGTATGGCCCTTTGTGAGAGTATATAAACTTTGTGAGAGTACCTCCGGGTACACTTACAAGTTTATATTGTATGAGGGACGACATTCCCGTATTGAACCCCCAGAATGTCCCCCCACTCTGGGTGTTAGCGGGAAACTCGTTTGGGACCTTGTGCACCCATTGCTGGATAAGGGTTTCCACGTATACGTGGAAAACTTTTTTACCAGCATCCCTCTGTTCAAATCCCTTTCCGCCAGATCCACGTCCGCTTGTGGGACCGTGCAGAAGAACCAGAGAGGCCTCCCTCTAAATTTGGTGAAGACGCCTATCCCCAAGGGTGAGTCCCATGCCCTCACCCATGGTAACCTGTTGTTGGTGAAGTATAAGGATAAGAAGGATGTCCTTATGCTCACCACTATTCATGGGAACGGCAGCACCCCTGTCCTTGTGCGAGGTACCGTGGGACCGGTCCTCAAGCCCGATTGTATTCTGGACTACAATCGGTATATGGGGGGAATTGATCTCTCAGATCAGGTCCTTAAGCCATATAACGCCATGCGGAAAACACGGGCATGGTACAAAAAAGTTGCGGTCTACTTGGTACAGGTTGCCATGTACAACGTTTTTGTACTATCCCAGTACGCTACATTCCTTCAGTACCAAGAAGAAGTCCTAAGGTTCCTGATTCTTTGGCAACCGGGAAAGATCAGGCTGGACTTCCAAAGGGTCTGGAGTTATAGGCGCCAGGATCGTCCCAGGCCAACACTTTCCAGGTGTGATCCCCCACAGTGGAAAGAAGGGACGAACCCAGAAAAGATGCAGAGTGTGTAGTAGGAAGGGGATACGGAAGGACACCACGTATCAGTGCGACACTTGCCCAGATAATCCGGGCCTCTGCATAGGCTGCTTCAGGGAGTATAGCACTTCCATGGAGCCCTAAATTTTCCCTTTTCAGTTTAATTTTCCATAATTTGACCAATGTCCAGAGTACATTCCAAATTGTTAACCTCCTAAAACCACTAAATTGCCCCCAAAAAACTGAAAAAAATAAAATAAAAAATACCTGTGGGGGTAGGGGGTATTTTTTAAAAAATGGGTCATAGGTCACTGAGTCACTATCATCGGGGACTTTTTTATGTTGCCTCAAATGCGCAGCGTTTTCACTCCACCTGAGCGGGTGCGCATTTGAGGCAACAGGTTAGGGACGGCCACACACATCACATTCCCAGAATGATGACTCAGAGCATTGGGTTTGGGGTGGGCATATTTTTTTTTTTAGTTTTGGCTATGCTCTGGGTCATCATTCTGGGAATATATCCTTTTTTATTATAATTTATAATTTTCTGGCCCACTGTACCCCATATTACGGGCCTCTGTACCCCACCTGTATACCCCAGTTGCGGCCCATTGTCCCCCATAGTGTTCCCCTATTTTAGGGCTCAGTGCTCCCCCATTAATGCTCCTTGAGGGGGGGTCCCAGATCCTCTGCTATGAAAAGCTCAAGGCCCCTGACTGACCTCATGCCTATACCAAGACCTGGTGTGCACCTGCAGAGCCAAAATCATCCAAAAAACAGGTATGTCCTTACTCCAAAGAAATGTATTTACAAATTGCGGGTGTCTTTTCTGCTATTAACCCTTGTAAAAATGTAAAATTATGGGGAAAACCCAAATTTTTTTTTTACATATGCAAAAGTCATGAAACCCCTGTGGGGTATTAAGGCTTACTTTACCCCTTGTTACGTTCCTCAAGGGGTCTAGTTTCCAAAATGGTATGCCTTGTGTTTTTTTTTTTTTTGCTGTCCTGGCACCATAGGGGCTTCCTAAATGCGACATGTCCCCCCCCCCCCCCCCCTTTCAGCAAAATTTGCAAATGGGACTCCTTCTCTTCTGAGCATTGTAGCGCTCCCGTAGTGCATTTGATGTCCACTTATGGGGTACTTCCATACTCAGAAGAGATGGGGTTACAAATTTTAGAGGGTATTTTCTGTTATTAACCCTTGCAAAAATGTGAAACACACATTTTTGTGAGAATTATTTTTTTTTTTTATATATGCAAAAGTCGTGCAACCCCTGTGGGGTATTAAGGCTCACTTTATTCCTTGTTATGTTCCTCAAGGGGTTTAGTTTCCAAAATGATAAAATGATATGCCATGTGTTTTTTTTTTTTTTTTGCTGTCCTGGCACTATAGGGGCTTCCTAAATGCGACATGCCCCCCGAGCAAAATTTGCTCTCAAAAAGGCAAATATGACTCCTTCTCTTCTGAGCATTTTAGTTCGCCCGTAGTGCACTTCAGGTCAACTTATGGGGTACCTCCATACTAAGAAGAAATGGGGTTACAAATTTTGGGGGGTATTTTCTGCTATTAACCCTTGCAAAAATGTGAAATTTTGGGGGAAACACATTTTTTTTTTTTTCTTATGCAAAAGTCGTGAAACACCTGTGGGGTATTAAGGCTCATTTAATTCCTTGTTACGTTCCTCAAGGGGTCTAGTTTCCAAAATGGTATGCCATGTGTTTTTTCTTTTTTGCTGTTCTGGCACCATAGGGGCTTCCTAAATGCAACATGCCCCCCAAAAAACATTTCAGAAAAACGTACTCTCCAAAATCCCCTTGTCACTCCTTCACTTCTGAGCCCTCTACTGCGCCTGCCGAACACTTTACATAGACATATGAGGTATGTGCTTACTCGAGAGAAATTGGGCTACAAATACAAGTAAACATTTTCTCCTTTTACCCCTTGTAAAAATAAAAAAATTGGGTCAACATGTAAGTGTATAAATCAAAGATTGTGAATTTTCTCCTTCACTTTGCTGCTATTCCTGTGAAACACCTAAAGGGTTAAAACACTGATTGAATGTCATTTTGAATACTTTGGGGGGTGCAGTTTTTATAATAGGGTCTTTTATGGAGTATTTCTAATATGAAGACCCTTTAAATCCACTTCAAACCTGAACTGGTCCCTGAAAAATAGTGAGTTTGAAAATTTTGAGAAAAATTGGAAAAATGCTGCTAAACCTTGAAGCCCTCTGATATCTTCCAAAAGTAAAAACTTGTCAATTTTATGATGCACACATAAAGTAGACATATTGTATATGTGAATAAAAAAATGTATTTGGAATATCCATTTTCCTTACAAGCAGAGAGTTTCAAAGTTAGAAAAATGCTAAATTTTCCATTTTTTCATCAAATTTTGGGATTTTTCACCAAGAAAGGATGCAAGTTACCACAAAAAATTACCACCACGTTAAAGAAGAATATGTCACGAAAAAACTTTCTCAGAATCAGAATGATAACTAAAAGCATTCCAGAGTTATTAATGTTTAAAGTGATGTTCAAAAAACGCTCTGGTCCTAAGGTGTAAAATGGCCTGGTCCTTAAGGGGTTAAGGACCAAGCCCATATTCACCTTAAGGACCAGAGCATTTTTTTTGCAAATCTGACCACTGTCAATTTAAGCATAAATAACTCTGGAATGCTTATACTTTTCATTCTGATTCCGAGATTTTTCGTGACATATTCTACTTTATGATAGTGGTAAAATTTTGTCGATACTTGCATCAACATTTTGTCGATACTTGCATCAATTTCTTGGTGAAAAATTCCAAAATGTTATGAAAAATTTTAAAACTTTGCATTTTTTAACTTTGAAAATCTCTGCTTATATCCCCCCAAAAATTATATATTGATCAACATGTAAAATATGTCTATTTTATATTTGCATCATAAAGTTGACATGTTTTTCTTTTGGAAGACATCAGAGGGTTTCAAAGTTAAGCAGCAGTTTTCCAATTTTTCACAAAATATTCAAAATTGGAATTTTTCATGGGCCAGTTCAGTTTAGAAGTGGATTTGAGGGGCCTTCATATAAGAAATTTCTCATAAATGACCCCATTATAAAAACTGCAACCTCCAAAGTATTCAAAATTATATTCAGAAAGTGTACTAACCCTTTAGGTGTTTCACATGAATAGCAGCAAAGTGAAGTAGAAAATTCAAAATCTTCATTTTTAATACTTGCATGTTCTTGTAGACCCAGTTTTTGAGTAAAAGGAGAGAAATCCCATTAAAATTTGTAACCTAATTTCTCTCAAGTAAGGAAGTATCTCATATGTGGATGTAAAGTGTTCTGCGGGCGCAGAAGAGGGCTTAGAAGTAGAGATGAGCAAATTTTTTAAGAAATCGTTGCTGCCAATTCCCCGATTTTTGCTAAATATTTGGTTTGGGTCAAATTTATTTACGGCTAATCGCTGTTAAAAACGGCTATTTCTGGGTCTACAGAGAGCCTCAATAGGGGTGTAGAACACTTTGCTTTGTCCCAACATGCATAGGGAGTAGAGATGAGCGAATCGAAGCTGACGAACCCGAATCTGTAACAAGTCTAGATACAGGGAAAGTCCTGACTCCTGGCAAAAGTAATCAGTAACTGGTGTTTTTAAAAAATACTTAGTTTTTCTGATTATTGTTGCGCATATTATTGCCCTCATCAGTGCATACCGCATAGATACATCCAAGTATTGGACCACATTTTACCGCTTAATCTGTCAAGTGGCTACATACTGTCAAAGTCCAAACAATAATATTCCCCGGCTGGTGTTTTGCAAAAATACAGAGTTTTTCCTGCGTATAGTTGCGTATATTACTGCCCTCCTCAGTGCCTACCGCATAGGTACATCCAAGTATTGTACCATTTAGTACCTGTTAATCTGTCAAGGTGCTCCAAATCCAAACAATAGCATTCCCCGGCTGGTGTTTTTTTTTTTTTTTAACTGAGTTTTTGTTATGAAACCCTCTTTGGTACTGCAATTGCCTGCTCCTGGCTCATCCTGTGTCTTTAGGGAAATATTCGCCTCACTAATGCTTCTGGCCTTGGGCCTTTAATTTTTGGATGTTTAGCAGTAGCTAAATACATGCTTGATGCAAATTTCAACATTGATCTTTAAAGGTAAGGGGTTATGAAACCCTCTTGGGTACTGCGAATGACTGCTCCTGACTCATTCTGTGTCTTTCAGGAACTACTTGCCTCTCTGATGCCTCGGGCCTTGGGCCTTTAATTTTTGGATGTTTAGCAGTAGCTAAATACATGCTTAATGCAAATTTCAACATTGATCTTTAAATGTAAGGAGTTATGAAACCCTCTTGGGTACTGCTCCTGACTGCTCCTGACTCATTCTGTGTCTTTCAGGAACTACTTTCCTTCCTGATGCCTCGGGCCTTGGGCCTTTAATTTTTTGATGTTAAGCAGTAGCTAAATATATGCTTAATGCAAATTTCAACATTGATCTTTAAATGTAAGGGGTTATGAAACCCTCTTGGGTACTGCAAATGACTGCTCCTGACTCATCCTATGTCTTTCAGGAACTACTTGCCTCCCTGATGCCTCGGGCCTTGGGCCTTTAATTTATGGATGTTTAGCAGTAGCTAAATACATGCTTGATGCAAATTTCAACATTGATCTTTAAATGTAAGGGGTTATGAAACCCTCTTGGGTACTGCGAATGACTGCTCCTGACTCATTCTGTGTCTTTCAGGAAGTACTTGCCTCCCTGATGCCTCGGGCCTCTGGCCTTTAATTTTTGGATGTTTAGCAGTTGCTAAATATATGGTGAGACCTCAATTGGAGTATTGTTCACAGTACTGGAGGCCATATCTCCAGAAGGATATAGATATTCTAGAGAGAGTTCAAAGAAGAGCTACTAAACTAGTACATGGATTGCAGGATAAAACTTACCAAGAAAGGTTAAAGGACCTTAACATGTATAGCTTGGAAGAAAGAAGAGACAGAGGGGATATGATAGACTTTTAAATGCATAAAGGGAATCAACATGGTAAAGGAGGAGAGCATATTTGAAAGAAGAAAAACTACCACAAGAGGACATAGTTTTAATTAGAGGGGCAAAGGTTTAAAAGTAATATTAGGAAGTATTACTTTACTGAGAGAGTAGTGGATGCATGGAATAGCCTTCCTGCAGAAGTGGTCACTGCAAATACAGTCAAGGAGTTAAACATGCATGGGATAAGCATAAGGCTATCCGTCATATAAGCTAGGGCCAGGGACTATTCATAGTATTCAGATTATTGGGCAGACTAGATGGGCCAAATGGTTCTTATCTGCCGACACATTCTATGTTTCTATATGCTTAATGCAAATGTCAACATTGATCTTTAAATGTAAGACACTCATTCTGTGTCTTTCAAGAACTACTAGCCTCCCTGATGCCTTGGGCCTTTAATTTTTGGATGTTTAGCAGTTGATAAATACATGTTTAATGCAAATTTCAACATCGATCTTTAAATGTAAGGGGTTATAAAACCCTCTTGGGTACTGCGAATTACTGCTCCTGACTCATCCTGTGTCTTTCAGGAACCACTTGCCTCCCTGATGCCTCGGGCCTTGGGCCTTTAATTTTTGGATGTTTAGCAGTAGCTAAATACATGCTTAATGCAAATTTCAACATTGATCTTTAAATGTAAGGGGTTATGAAACCCTCTTGGGTACAGCGAATGCCTGCTCCTGACTCATCCTGTGTGTTTCAGGAACTTCCTGCATCACTGATGCTTCTGGCCTTGGGCCTTTAAATTTTGGAAGTTTAGCAGTAGCTAATACATTCTTAATGCAAATTTTAACAATGATCTTTAAATTCTCGGCACTCTGCCAGGGCCTTCTCCTACCCCGCCGGGGCCGATCCGAGGACCTCACTAAACCATCCAATCGATAGTAGAGACATGCGGTGTGTACAAAGGGCAGGGACTTAATGAACCTGAGCTTATGGCCCGCACTTATTTGGGATTCTTCTTTCCTGGCAAATAATTGCAATCCCTGATCCCTATCACGAACGGGTCTCAGCGAGTTACCCACACCTGTCGGTGAAGGATACACACACGCTGGTCCGTTCAGTGTAGCGCGCGTGCAGCCCCGGACATCTGATGGCATAACACACCTGTTATTGTTCGATCTCATGAATGATCATGCAATGTAAGGGGTTATGAAAGCCTCTAGGGAACTGTTGATGCCTACTCCTGACTGCTCCTGTGTCTTTCAAGAACTACTTGACTTCATGATGCTTCTGGGCTTGGGCCTTTATTTTTAAGATTGTTGAAATACATACATACATGCTTAATTAAAATTTCAACATTTATGGTGCAATGTATGGGGTTATTAAACACTCTTTGGCAGTGTTTTTTTCAAATTTTCTGATAATTTTCACAGTAATTAACTTGAATTTTCCAGAATAATAACCATTACTCCATTGAACGCTTCATTTTTTAAGTAAAATTTTCAAAAAAAAATACGGAGAGGGATGAACTCTGCTTTTTTATTTCATAAAAAAAATATTTTAGAGAAAAATGTCTTTTGGTGGTCCACTGTCCTGCATTATAGAGTCTTCTGGACTCTTGGATATGCGCTTGTTCTTAAACAAAGGTACAAAAACCAAAAATGGCCGGTCAGGGCTATGGAGATGTTGCGCCTACTTGAGGCCACATGGCCACATGAGTCCTGTTGGTGCTTGTGAGATTAGGTCCTTTGTACCCACACGGCGGGGGCCAGGACACAAATTTTGATTTAAATTTCAAATAAAAAAATCTGACATTTCAATGGTCTCCTCATGCTGCAGCCAACTCCAGGCTGCGTCATTCAGGTAATATATAGAGAGCACCCTCTGTCCTAAATTTTCGTGAAAATTTTTCGTCAAAAATGTTTGTCTTTTTTATTAGGGATTGTGAAGCTTTGGTGCGTACTCATGCATCAGCCAACTCCAGGCTGTGTCTTTCAGGCAATATATGGTTTACTGATGCCGCTGCTGGGCCTGGGTCTGGGAATTTCAAATTTTCTCATAGGTAGCACCCGCTATCCAAAATTCTTCTTCATAAATTTCTACAATTGTTGTGTTTTTTGGGGGGATTGCGAAACCCTGCTGTGTACTCATGCATCAGCCAACTCCAAGCTGTGTCATTCAGGCAATATATGGTTTACTGCTGTTGCTGTGGGGGCTTGTTGGATTTGGTCCTTCGTACCCACACGATGGGGTCCAGGCCCCTCAAAGTTTGATTTAAATTTCAAATAAAAAAATCTGACATTTCAATGGTCTCCTCATGCATCAGCCAACTCCAGGCTGTGTCATTCAGGCAATATATGGTATATTGATGCAGCTGTGGGGCCTGGTCTGGGAATTTAAAATGTTCTAATAGGTAGCACCCGCTATCCAAAATCTTTTTAAAAAATGTCTACAATTGTGTTTTTTGGGGGGGATTGTGAAGCCCTGCTGTGTCATTCAGGCAATATATGGTTTACTGATGCCGCTGCTGGGCTTGGGTCTGGGAGTTTCAAATTTTCTCACAGGTAGCACCCGCTATCCAAAATCTTTTTCAAAAATTTCTAAAATTGTGGTGTTTTTTGGGGGGTATTGTGAAGCCCTGCTGTGTAATCGTGCATCAGCCAACTCCAGGCTGTGTCATTCAGGCAATATATGGTTTACTGATGCCGCTGTGGGGCCTGGGTCTGGGAATTTCAAATTTTCTCATAGGTAGCACCCGCTATCCAAAATCTTTTTCAAAAATTTCTAAAATTGTGGTGTTTTTTTGGGGGTATTGTGAAGCCCTGCTGTGTAATCGTGCATCAGCCAACTCCAGGCTGTGTCATTCAGGCAATATATGGTTTACTGATGCCGCTGTGGGGCCTGGGTCTGGGAATTTCAAATTTTCTCATAGGTAGCACCCGCTATCCAAAATCTTTTTCAAAAATTTCTAAAATTGTAGTGTTTTTGGGGGAGATTGTGAAACCCTGCTGTGTACTTGTGCATCAGCCAACTCCAGCCTGTGTCATTCAGGCAATATATGGTTTACTGATGCCGCTGCTGGGCCTGGGTCTGGGAAATTCAAATTTTCTCATAGGTAGCACCCACTATCAAAAATCTTCGGTTTAAATATCTTAATTCATCTTTTAATCTTAGGGATCGTGAAGGCCTAGTGCCTACTCATGCTGCTTGCAACTCCGGACTGTGCCATTCATCCACTGGTCTCCTAATGCTGCCAACACCTCCACACAGTGTCATTCAGCCACTATATGGTGTCCTCATGCTGCCAACACCTCCACGCTCTGCCATTCAGCCACTATATTGTCACGATTCGGCTAGCTGGATGTGGATCCTCTGTGTCAGCGAGTTATTGGCGTGGACCGTGTCGGTGGACCGGTTCTAAGATGCTACTGGTATTCACCAGAGCCCGCCGCAAATCGGGATGGTCTTACTGCGGCGGTAGCAACCAGGTCGTATCCACCGGCAACGGCTCAACCTCGCTGACTGTTGAGAAGGCGTGGGACAGAAGGACTAAGCAGAGGCAAGGTCAGACGTAGCAGAAGGTCGGGGCAGGCGGCAAGGTACGTAGTCAATGTGGACAGCAGAAGATCTGAAAACACAAGCTTTGGACAACACTAAACGCTTTCACTGGCACAAGGCAACAAGATCCGGCAAGGGTGGGCAGGGGAAGTGAGGTATTATAGCCAGGGAGCAGGTGGAAGCTAATTAGGCTGATTGGGCCAGGCACCCGGGGACCGGGACGGGTAAGTGACTTGGGATGCGATTCGCGAGCGGGCGCGTCCCGCTATGCGAATCGCATCCATGCCGGCAATGTCAGTGCAGCGCTCCCGGTCAGCGGGTCTGACCGGGGCGCTGCAGAGAGAGAGATGCCGTGAGCGCTCCGGGGAGGAGCAGGGACCCGGAGCGCTCGGCGTAACAGTACCCCCCCCCCCCCCTTAGGTCTCCCCCTCTTTTTGTCTCCTTGTCCCTTCAAAAGAGACGACAACATAGGGGACGCCTCTTAAGTCTCCTTCTGAAAAAAGAAATTCTGGGTAGCTATACCAGCGGCAGGTAGTTCAGAAGAAGTGGGAATGGGGAGGGGGGGCAGAGGGTGAAGCATGTCACGGGGCAGAGTGTCACCAGGACGGGGGCTATGAGGAGGCACGGCACAGTCCAGATAGGCCTTGGGGAGACTGGGAGCCGATGTGAGACATCTCTTACGGCAAGCAGGGCCCCAATTCTTGATCTCCCCGGTGGTCCAGTCAAGGGTGGGAGAATGATGCTGGAGCCATGGAAGACCGAGGAGGACTTCAGAGGTGCAATTGGGAAGGACGAACAATTCAATATTTACGTGATGGGGTCCAATGCACATTAAGAGGGGTTCTGTGCGGTAACGCACGGTGCAGTCCAATTTAACTCCATTGACCGAGGAAATGTAGAGCGGCTTGACGAGACGGGTCACAGGGATGCAGAACTTATTCACCAAAGATTCCAGAATAAAATTTCCAGAGGCACCAGAGTCCAAGCAGGCCATGGCTGAGAGGGAGGAGTTGGCAGAAGGAGAAATCCGCACGGGCACCGTGAGACGTGGAGAAGCAGATTTCGTACCAAGAGACGCCACACCCACGTGAGCTGGGTGCGTGCGTGCGTTTCCCAGACGTGGAGGGCGAATAGGGCAATCCACCAAGAAGTGTTCGGTACTGACGCAGTACAGACATAAATTGTTATCCCTACGGCGAGTCCTCTCTTCGTGGGTCAGGCGAGACCGATCCACTTGCATAGCCTCCTCGGCAGGAGGCACAGGGGTAGATTGAAGAGGATACTGTGAGAGAGGTGCCCAGAGATCAAGGTCTTTTTCCTGGCGGAGCTCCTGGTGTCTCTCAGAAAAACGCATGTCAATGCGGGTGGCCAAATGAATAAGTTCTTGCAGGTTGGCAGGAATCCTTGATGTTACTGGATAGACCTTTTTTAAAGGTTGCGCAGAGAGCCTCGTTATTCCAAGATAATTCGGAAGCGAGAGTACGAAATCGGATGGCGTACTCACCTACTGAAGAATCCTGTGGCAGGATCATTGCGGTCCCAGAGCGGTGTGGCCCAAGACAAGGCCTTTCCAGAAAGAAGGCTCACTACGAACGCCACCTTAGACCGTTCTGTAGGAAATTGGTCCGACAACATCTCCATATGTAGGGAACATTGAGATAAGAATCCACGGCAGAGTCTAGAGTCCCCATCAAATTTATCCGGCAGGGACAAGCGGAGGCTAGGACCGGCCACTCGCTGCGGAGGAGGTGCAGGAGCTGGCGGAGGAGATGGTTGCTGCTGTAGCAGTGGCAGAAGTTGCTGTAACGTGGCGGTCAACTGCGACAGCTGCTGTCCTTGTTGGGCGATTTGCTGCGATTGCTGAGCGACCACCGTGGATCGGTCAGCGAGACTTGGCAGCGGCACCTCAGCGGGATCCATGGCCGGATCTACTGTCACGATTCGGCTAGCTGGATGTGGATCCTCTGTGTCAGCGAGGGATTGGCGTGGACCATGTCAGTGGACCGGTTCTAAGATGCTACTGGTATTCACCAGAGCCCGCCGCAAAGCGGGATGGTCTTGCTGCGGCGGTAGCAACCAGGTCGTATCCACCGGCAACGGCTCAACCTCGCTGACTGCTGAGAAGGCGTGGGACAGAAGGACTAGGCAGAGGCAAGGTCAGACGTAGCAGAAGGTCGGGGCAGGCGGCAAGGTGGATAGCAGAAGATCTGGAAACACAAGCTTTGGACAACACTAAACGCTTTCACTGGCCCAAGGCAACAAGATCCGGCAAGGGAGTGCAGGGGAAGTGAGGTATTATAGCCAGGGAGCAGGTGGAAGCTAATTAGGGTGATTGGGCCAGGCACCAATCATTGGTGCACTGGCCCTTTAAATCTTAGAGAGCTGGCGCGCGCGCGCCCTAGAGAGCGGAGCCGCGCACGCCAGCACATGACAGCCGGGGACCGGGACGGGTAAGTGACTTGGGATGCATCCCCGCCGGCAATGTCAGTGCAGCGCTCCCGGTCAGCGGGTCTGACCGGGGCGCTGCAGAGAGAGAGACGCCGTGAGCGCTCCGGGGAGGAGCAGGGACCCAGAGCGCTCGGCGTAACATATATGGTCTCCTCATGCTGCCAACACCTCCACGCTGTGTCATTCAGTCACTATATGGTCCCCTGACACTGATGCCACCACCAGGCTCTGTCATTGTGCTGCTGTGCGGCAGTGATTCTAAAAGTGATGCCGGTAATCTGCATGTTATTCTGAAAAACAGCATTATTTCACTACCCCAGCACACTCCATATGCGTTTTAGAACACAGCAAAGTGTTATAGAGGCTGTATTTTGGCTAGAAATAGCTTTTTTTTAATATAGATTCGCCGCAAAAAAATTTGGATCAAAACAAACTTTTTCGGAAAATTCTCAAATCGGCCGAATCAAATTTTGAAAAGTTTGCTCATCTCTAATAGTGAGTGTGCTTTGTTAGTGAAATAATACTGTTATTCAGTATGACATGCAGATTACAGGCATCGCTATTAGAATCATTGCCACAGAGCGTCTGAATATGGCAGCAGGGAGACCATATGGCATCAAAATTGAAGAGAGTAAATAGAAATTTTTATGTAATTATTATTCAATAAAATTTTTGAGCACCTATTTTGGGGAGCATCGAGCTGACAGTTCGCCGCCGGGTGAGCTACCACCTGTTCCAGCCTGTGCTTCGCACCGCCCCCCCCCCCCCCCCCCACACACTATCTTACACTTTGTAGAACTGCAAATGTTTCATTTAATCAGTTATGGTTCATTGTGATCGCTCCAACCTGTTTCATTTGATTCTTGTCGTAATTCCACAGATACTTTATGAAGTCAACGACCATAGGGCCTCAATCTTGAAAATATTACATCGATTTTTTTATATTGAAATTTAAGATTTTGAAATTGAAATTTAATATTACACTCCCAAGTTTAATGTCCCAGGCCCCTGGGTTTACTTTGAATAAATAGTGTGGTTACAAAGGACCAAATTTAACAAGGAGTCACATGTCACAAGCCGGCACAATGACAGAGCCTGGAGGTGGCATCAGTATGGCATCATATAGTGGCTGAATGACACGGTCTGGAGTTGGCGGCAGCATGAGGAGAACATATAGTGGCTGAATGACACAGCATGGAGGTGGTGGCAGCATGAGGATAACATATAGTGGCTGAACGGCACAGCCTGGAGTTGGAGGCAGCATGAGTAGAACATATAGTGGCTGAATGGCACAACCTGGAGTTGGCGGCAGATGAGGAGACCATATAGTGGCTGAATGGCACAGCCTGGAGTTGGCAGCAGCCTGAGTAGAACATAAAGTGCCTGAATGGCACAGCCTGGAGTTGGAGGCAGCATGAGTAGAACATATAGTGGCTGAATGGCACAACCTGGAGTTGGCGGCAGATTAGGAGAACATATAGTGGCTGAATGGCACAGCCTGGAGTTGGCGGCAGCCTGAGTAGACCATATAGTGGCTGAATCACACCGCCTGGAGTTGGCGGCAGCATGAGGAGAACATATAGTAGCTAAATGGCACAGCCTGGAGTTGGCGGCAGCATGAGGAGAACATATAGTGGCTAAATGGCACAGCCTGGAGTTGGCGGCAGCATGAGGAGAACATATAGTGGCAGAATGGCACAGCCTTGAATTGGCGGCAGCATGAATAGAACATATAGTGGCTGAATGGCACAGCCTGGAGTTGGCGGCAGCATTAGTGTTGAGCGGCATAGGCCATATTCGAATTCGCGAATATTCGCGAATATATGGGCGAATATTCGTCATATATTCGCGAATATTCGCATATTCGTTATATTCTCGTTTTATTTTCGCGTATGCGAAAATTAACATATGTGAATATTAGCATACACAAAATTAGCGTACGCGAAAATACGCATATGCGAAAATTAGCATATGCTAATTTTCGCATATGCGAATTTTCGCACGCCAGTCTCACACAGTAGTATTACAGCCTTCTTTACACCACACAAGCTGGAAGCAGAGAGGGGTGATCACTGTGATGTGTACTGTGAAGAAAAAAAAAAAGAAAAAAAAAAAAAAAACGAATATTCGTAATTACGAATATATAGCGCTATATTCGCGAAATTCGCGAATTCGCGAATATGCGATATTCGCGAATAATATTCGAATTGCGAATATTCGTGAGCAACACTAGGCAGCATGAGTAGAACATATAGTGGCTGAGTGGCACAGTCTGGAGTTGGCAGCAGCATGGGGAGAACATAAAGTGAATGAATGAGACAGCCTGGAGGGGGCAGCAGCATCAGGAGTCCTGAAAGTGACCTGGTGAGAGAGTCGTGCGGTGGGTGGCAATACCAGTACCCGGTGATAAAGGTGGGTGAAAAAAGGTCTGATGCACAGGAATGTTTATAACTGGGGAGCAGCGCCTTAAAACTGTTTGGCACTATACAAATTTGTGAAGTGTTTGTGTGGCACCATGGTCAATCTACTCTGATATATTAGGCATTGGTGGGTGGAAATCCTGGCTAATCCATGCCTGATTCATCTTCACAAAGGTCAGTCTCTCCACCTTTTTCGTGGACAGATGAGTTCTCCTTGGGGTGACTATGGCCCCCGCAGCACTAAACACCCGCTCTGATGGCACACTACTGGCCTGGCAGGACAGCTTTTCCAGGGCTCTGCTAGTTGTGGCCACAAATCAAGTTTGGCTGCCCAGAAGTCCAGCGGATCTTCAAGGTGTGTTAGCATGGGCATGTCAAGGTATGCCACCACCTGCTGGTTCAGGTCCTGATCCAGGTCTACCTGCTACTGAAGAGTTGCTTCACTATGTGGGTGAAGAAAGCTACTCATCAGCGACTGTAGACTCAGGCTGCTACTGATACTGCTCCTGCCACCCCACCCCTCCCCAGCAGCCATGGCCATGTCAGTGGAAGGTGAGTGCAGAGGGCCCCCCGAGTCAGATCTGCGAGAGGATGGACGATGGTGCCGATAAGCATTGGCCAACTCACTACATAGAATGTCTCTGCAGTAGGTCAGTTTTTCCTCCCTCTCAGTGGGTGTAAAAGAGACCCACATTTTGTGCCGGTAGCGAGGGTTCAATAAGGTGGAGATCCAGAAGATCCCGCTGCCGAATGGTGACAATTGGGCGGTCACTATGCAAGCATGCGCATGCAAGAGGTTCTTCCCATTGTCAGTCACCATGGTTCCCATTTCCAATTTTCGTGGAGTAAGCCATGCTCTGATTTGTTTACGAATGACTTTTAGCAGTTCCACCCCTGTGTGACTCCGTTCGCCAAGGCAAACCATGTAAAGAACAGTGTGACGCCGCCGTGCCCTGCACACATGGTATGTTGAAGGACAACGGACACTTGTATGGGCAGTGGAGGCTGAGGACACAGTGGAGAATGAGGAGGGAGAGTCGCACACTGTCACAGCAACAACAGCCTGAGAGTGTTCCTCGGTCATGGCGTACGCGCAAAAAAATTCCAAAGTCCAACATGCATATTTTTGGTTACTTTATATATCAAGAAAAAATAAATAAAAAGCAATCAAAAAGCCAGATCAATACAAATATGGCACCAATAAAAACTTCAGAACATGGCGCAAAAAATGAGCCCTCATACCGCCCCTTACACAGAAAAATAAAAAAGTTATAGAGGTTAGAAGATGAGAATTTTTAACGCATCCATTTTCCTGAATGTAGTTAGGATTTTTTTTTCTAAGTACAACAAAATCCAACCTATATAAGTAGGGTATCATTTTAACCATATGGACCTACAGAATAAAGTTAAGGTGTTATTTTTACCGGAAATTGCACTGCGTAGAAACGGAAGCCCCCAAAACTTACAAAATGACATTTTTCTTCAATTTTGTCGCACAATGATTTTTTTTTCTGTTTTGCCTTGGATTTTTTGGTAAAATGACTAATGTCACTGCAAAGTAAAATTGGTGGCAGAAAAAATAAGCCATCATATGGAATTTTATGTGCAAAATTGAAAGCATTATGATTTTAAGAAGGTGATGAGGAAAAAATAAAAAAGCAAAAACGGAAAAACCCTGCGTCCTTAAGGGGCTAAAAAAAATGTAGTTTAGTAAAACACCAGCCAGTGATTACTTTTGCCTGGACTGTCACTGTATCTATGCCCTTGACAGATTAACAGGTAGAAAATAGAACACTGCTTAGATGTAGGTATGTGGTAAGCACTTATGAGGGCAGAAAAATGTGCTACAGTACCCTTAAAAAAGTATCTGAGTACAACACCATTTGCTTCTTACTTTTGGCTGTCCTTTCACAGTATGTAGAAACATAGAATGTGTTGGCAGATAAGAACCATTTGGTCCATCTAGTCTGCCCAATAATCTGAATCATATGTATAGTCCCTGGCTCCAGGGGTGTAGCTAGAAACCCCAGGGCCCAGATGCAAAAAATTGCCCTGGGCCCCCCTACCCCCCTGCGCCAGGGCCGGACTGTGACCAAAAATAGGCCAGGCTTTTTAAAATAAGCTGATTTTTTTTTTGTGGTGGTCCAACTGCCCGGACACCCGCTGATCACTTTGGTTCAAGTGACTCTCCAGCTATTGTTAAGCTACAACTTCCATCATATCTTGAGAGTCTCAGGCATTATAGGCTAGATTTATCAAAATCTGTCCAGTGGAAAAGTTGATGAGTTGCACATAGCAACCAATCAGATCGTTTCCTTCATTTTTCAGGGGCCTATTCAAAAATGAAAGAAGTGATCTGATTGGTTGCTATGGGTAACTCAGCAACTTTTCCTCTGGACAGGTTTTGATAAATTTCCCCCTATGGGAGTTGTAGTTTTGCAACAGTTGGAGAGCCACAGATTGGGGACAGTTTCACTAATCATTAATGCAGAAATGACAAGTGACTACAGCTCTGATGGGAAGAATACACATATCAATGACCTGAGGGATGTCTTCTCTGTTGGTCCAGGTCATCTTCCAGCTCTATCTACTCTTTGCAGTGTCTGAAGCCCGGACATCATTGGTTTCTCACTTTATTGGCAGATCCTCATCCTCTATATCAAACAATAATCATTATAACGCTGCCAAATACTGTACCCCCTGAATATAATACTACCACATATTGGACCCCATGAATATAATACTGCCACATACTGGACCCACTGAATATAATACTGCCACACACTGTGCCCTTTGAATATAATAATTCTGCCACATACTGGACCCCATGAATATAATACTGCTACATACTGGACCCCATGAATATAATACTGCCACACACTGTGTCCTCTGAATATAATACTGCCACACACTGTACCCTCTGAATATAATAATACTGTCACATACTGGACCCCATGAATATAATACTGCCACACACTGTACCCGCTGAATATAATAATACTGCCACACACTGTACCCGCTGAATATAATAATACTGCCACACCCTGTGCCCTCTGAATATAATAATACTGCCACATACTGGACCCCATGAATATAATACTGCCACACACTGTACCCGCTGAATATAATAATACTGCCACACACTGTACCCGCTGAATATAATAATACTGCCACACCTTGTGCCCTCTGAATATAATAATACTGCCACATACTGGACCCCATGAATATAATACTGCCACATACTGGACCCCATGAATATAATACTGCCACACACTGTGCCCTCTGAATATAATACTGCCACACACTGTACCCGCTGAATATAATAATACTGCCACACACTGTACCCACTGAATATAATAATACTGCCACACACTGTACCCTCTGAATATAATACTGCCACACACTGTGCCCTTTGAATATAATAATACTGCCACACACTGTACCCTCTGAATATAATAATACTGCCACATACTGGACCCCATGAATATAAAACTGCCACACACTGTACCCTCTGAATACAATAATGCTGCCACACACTGTACCCGCTGAATATAATACTGCCACACACTGTGCCCTCTGAATATAATAATACTGCCACACACTGTACCCTCTGAATATAATAATACTGCCACATACTGGACCCCATGAATATAATAATACTGCCACATACTGGACCCCATGAATATAATACTGCCACACACTGTACCCACTGAATATAATAATGCTGCCACACACTGTACCCTCTGGATATATTGCTGCCACACACTGTGCCCTCTGGATATACTGCCACTGTACCCTCTAAATATAATATTACCAGACGCTGTACCCTCTAAATATAACCCTGCCACACAATCAGACCCTGCGGTTGGTCCAGTTCAGTGGTTAAGTTTTTAATATATTGCAGATTTTTTTTTTATTAACTCACATCAATTAATAATTGTCATGATTTCTCACATATAAGCATATCATAAGAACGATGGGCCAGTGAAAACAAGGCTTACATGCATCTGTCACATAACTTCACACTATAAAACTGCCCTTGCAGCCCAACAGGGGTTAGTTTCCCCATGCTAACCATATCTTTATGCAAGGTTGTGGCTTTATTATGTAAAAAATAAGGTGTTTGCAGCATTGCAGGGTGTCAGAAAGACGCAGACAGTGATCCTCTGTGCAGTGATCCCCTGTGCAGTGATCCCCTGTGCAGTGATCCCCTGTGCAGTGATCCCCTGTGCAGTGATCCTCTGTGCAGTGATCCCCTGTGCAGTGATCCCCTGTGCAGTGATCCCCTGTGCAGTGATCCCCTGTGCAGTGATCCCCTGTGCAGTGATCCCCTGTGCAGTGATCCTCTGTGCAGTGATCCCCTGTGCAGTGATCCCCTGTGCAGTGATCCTCTGTGCAGTGATCCTCTGTGCAGTGATCCCCTGTGGAGTGATCCCCTGTGCAGTGATCCTCTGTGCAGTGATCCTCTGTGCAGTGATCCTCTGTGCAGTGATCCCCTGTGCAGTGATCCCCTGTGCAGTGATCCTCTG